>NC_136895.1:6697801-7297801 GCF_949152265.1 Phoxinus phoxinus
TATATATATATATATATATATATTTTTTTTTTTTTTTTTACATATATATATGTGTGTGTGTATTCTGTATATATTATTTTAATAATATTTTGTCATGCTTTAAAGAAGTACACATTTTAATATGTTGACTGACATACTAAAGCACATGTAAAATACTTGATTATAATTTCATAAAAATATAACTGCAGTCTGTTGTGTTATATTACATTAATGAAAAGATAAATGTTGAATGTTTACAATTTCAACTTCATCAATACAAACACGTAATTGCAAATATATTTAAATGCGTGACATACAAGTTTCAACAGAAATGACATTAAAGTATATTTTAGTTTACCATAAATTATTGTCAGTACATGGAAGTATAACATCAAACATTTCAAAAACAATAGGAGCACTCAAAAAAATATATTTTTAAATTAAAGCTTTTTTTTTAAGATCCACAAATTTCAATTGTGGACCTATAGTAAAATTCCTTCAAATTGAATTGATTAATCAATTACAAACTATTCATATTATGGATAAAAAAAAGAATAAATAAAAATAGAGCTTAATGAAACATTTGTGAAACAATTCACTTGTTTCTTAGCAAGTGAATGGACAATTTTAATTTATGCGGTTCGTACTATTCATATAGTAAAACATCACATAAACTAAATGGTTTATTCTATTGTTCCATTAAGATTTATACAAAATATTTTATTAAGCTCCAGTTTTTTTTCTCATTCAAAATTCTTAATCCTTAAGTAAATCTTAAAAAAGGCATTTGAGTGAGTCATTATGAAATGAAATAAAAATATGTATGTGTCGAAAAACACTGATGTTCAGCTAAATGCATGCAAACTAAATGTAAATTATTTAATTTTTATTATATGTATTATATGTATAGCGTATTGTAGTTTTCTATGAGAGTTGTAGTTTTGACTTGCGGTGTAGGACGTTCACTTTGTCTAATACACCATGATGTATCGGACATTAAATGACGAGTGGAAGTGTGTTTTGACGCCCTTTCAGTTACACACACTCTCAGTAGTGCAAATGTGATGGTTTAATAATAACGAGAACTGAACCATGACATACACACATGGATTCAAACACATAAGAACACACTTCCATGTGAGGAACTGTGAAACTGTGACTACCATGAACTTACCTTAATAATAATAATAAAATAATAATTGTTTCCTCAAAAAAAAAAATGAATAAATGGATTATATACTGCATAAATATAATTTAGTACCATAAAATTTTTTTTAAATAATAAAAAATATATATTATTGGACTAAAATATAGTACAATAGTTTCATTGAAATGATAATTTAAAAAAAAGTCAGTATTTTTTAACAGACACGCGAACAGTACCAGCGGTTTAATGCAATTACATCAGAAGTAACTGTAATTAAAAAACATAAAAAAAGAGAAAAAAGAATTAAGAACAATACCTTACTTTACTTTTTCAATGGAGAGTAATTCAATTACAGAAATTAATGAATGCATTTCACCTAACACTGAATATAAGTGCAATTTAAAAACATACACACTGAGTGCATTATATCAAATTATTAATTTAAATGTTAGTACATATTAAAGACACTTTGTATAAAGTGGGACATTATTTTTCCTTGTCAATGTACCTTCCTAATGGAACTTTATTGTACTTCATTTAAATTAGCATGTTTCCCCCCAAAAAATAATGCTTCATCTTATGAAAGTATGAAATATCCCCATTTACGCACTTGTGTCTTTTATTTTTATATAAAAACACGTGAAAGCAAAAAAAAAAAAAAAATAGTTTGACCTGAAACTCACCACAGCCCCAACCAACCCGCCAGTGTTTTCCCAGAATGCACCGCTCTAGCGCTGTCCTCTCTATGACCCCGCTTGCAATTATGTCACAGTCTAGCCGCGGGCGGAGTCACGTTTCGGCCACCGTGAGCCAATCGGATGTGCTCAGACAGACTCCGCCCCCCCCGCATCACGTGACCAAAATGGAGCTGCGGCTGACCTATCGTTAAATGTTACCGTCATTCACATGACCCAGTTGATACGCTCTCCCGCATTCGGAGTGCCATTGTTAGCGGCGAACGTGTCGATTTCCGACGACGGTCGAAACATTTTCCATGTCTTCGTCCAGTCCCGCTCTTTGTTTTCCTGACAGCTCGTGGTGTGTACAGGTCAGCGACAGTAGAACAAGATAAAGTGTGAAGTGTGATGAGGTGACACTTTGTTGCACGTAAAAAACACCTCCCGGTCTAATTCACACAGCTGCAGAAATGTTAGCACACAACCCCAGACACCCCCACTGTTATCGCCTTTGTCTGGCTGTCAACTAGCATTAGAAAAACTCAAATCTCTTGTTTTCACGCAGACCGACGGCTAGGGTTGTGCTAGTCGGGCCACCTGGTCACAGCAGGTCTATTTGGCACTTATTAGGAATTAAACTTGGTACACATTGTGAGAAGAACGCTTACATCTTTCTAACTTGGTAGCTAATTATAGTCTTGGCTAATAAATAGTGAATTCCATTGCTTTATCATGATTAAAACATACAGCTATTGGCCAATCAGAATCAAGACGGAAATAACCGTTTTATAAATGGTGATATATGTGTACAATATTGGGGAAATATTGATAGATGTGGATATTAGAGCACATATGAAGAGATTTGCTTGGTGAGGTTTTACATTCCTAACAAAAAGGGGATTCGCTTACATCTACGGTAACACTTTACAATAAGGTTCATTAGTTAGGGTTAGTTTATGTATTAACTAACATGAACTAACCATGATCAATGCATTTGTTACTGTATTTATTCATCTTTGTTAATGTTTGTTAATAAAAATACAGCTGTTTATTGTTTGTTCGTGTTAGTTCACAGTGCATTAACTAATGTTAACAAGCACAACCTTTGATTTTAATAACGTATTAGTAAATGTTGAAATTAATAATAACTAAGATTAATAGATCCTGAAGAAGGATTGTTCGTTCTTAATTCATGCTAACTAAGGTAGCTAACTAATGAACCGTATTGTGACGTGTTACCACTATAAATAACAGTTTTAAGCTCTGAGCAAAAGTTGTTACTTTTTTTTTTTTTTTTACTATTTCTTTTACTTTTTTTTACTATTAATTACTTGGCACATTTTCCTTTAATGTTTTAGTCCCTGTTGTGCTGAATGAAAGCATTTGGAGGTCACAAAAGCCCACACGTTAAATAAATAAATAAATAAATAAATATAAAGTAAAGTAAAATTTGAAGTACAATCAACTTGGATATTTAAGTACTTTCAACTTAAATCACATAAAACGAGTTGAATCTTGTATAACATAAGTTGCTTAACTTATTTTGATGAGTTAAAGCAATGTAAAACATAAGTTGCCATAAATTATTGATCATATAATTTTACAGTGAATGAATCAATGAGTGAGTAAATAAATAAATAAAGTCACACATTTCTGTATATGCTTAATGTACAGGCCATGCAGATATACCGATTATCATGGTAGTATTTATGTTAACTGTATTTTTTGCCTTTTTAATTTTCAATATTTTATTATACTTCAAGTTTGGTGGCCTCTGGCATTTCTTATAGCCATCAAGGACGGGTGAGAGGACACTGTGGTCGCTGGGAAATTATCACGGCATGTCTGCCATAAATTTGATTAAGACTGATAAATATCATCGCTCAGTTAATGAGATGTCAGACGCTAACTAGACTTTCCCAGCATAACCTTTTCCACCCGCAAAACATAATATAAAACCAGGACAGCGCGTTCCCACATATCTCAAGGTCATCTTTCACTGCGCTGGTCAGGTGGCTTTTCATTTTGATCAAAAGACAACAGAAGAGAAGATGGAGTCCTCATAGCTGGGAATAATATTTCGGTTCGCAGTTCAAGGTATCAAGCATTAAATGGATTCCTCACATATAGACATCAAAGGAACTGAAAGTTCAAGTTCATGCGCTTGTCTTAAAAATGTTCACACCACGGCGCATAAGAAGCATGTTAAAGGAAAAAAAAAACTATGAAAAACTTGACAGCATTCTTTAATAACATAACAGTAGCTCGTTGCATAGTAAACATTTTATGTGTTTGTTTTCAAGAACAAGTTATTGTCTACAATTAGTTTTTGTTGAAAATTACAGTTTTTATGTTACGCACACACTGTAGTCCTAGAATTGTTTACATTTTCTTAAGATTAAAACTTGCACAACGTTTTAATTAATAGGTTTAAGGGTTTGTTTGAAAGTTTATGCAAAACTTATAGTGATGATGCACACAGAAACACTAATAAACAATATAATCTGATATTTATGCAACATTCTCTTCTTAATACCCATACAAAAAAAGTTGCTATTAGTGTACTTCTTTTAAACTAAAAAATGTGTATCAGTACTTATCAAAAATATACTTATATAAATATAAGTATATATATATATATGTGTGTGTGTGTGTGTGTGTGTGTGTATACATAACTAAGAAAAGGATAATTTTGCAATCAAAAATATCCACATAGAACATTTAATTGATTTTAATTACAATTCTTCCAGGGTGTGAGTAAACTATAAGTATGGTGTTAAGTTCACAAAAAGAGAACTTACAAGTATACTTTAGGAACTTTCCTAAATTAAATAGTGGGCTAGAAGTATACCTTGTAAAACTTTGCATCCAAAATCGGTTGGTACTACATTTGAATTTAAACTTACTTTGCGACCGTATGCTCTATATAGTATGAATGTGAGTATGAATGAAATTCAGACGTACTACATCCGCCATGCTGTTATTACCAAGTGACCAGCGTCAGTTGCGTCGCTTCATAAATCCTCTACTGTGCCCTCATGGGATAGTAAAGTGTGATTCATATGCGTACTTCACAATCTCAGCAGAAGTAGTAGGTCATCTGGGTATTCTTCGCCCACTGTTTTTTTGAATACTATGTATTCGGATATACTACTCTATTGGCGTACTTTTTCGCATACCTTATAGTACGGAATATATAGTATTACTCAATTCCTGATGCTGCGATGTAGTATACAAAAGAAAAACTTAGATGTAAACGAGTTGAGCACTTAAAGTCTACTAGAAACTACACTTAAAAGTATACTTTTATAAACTAAAAAGTGTTTGTCCCGAAAAGTATTGAAGTATACTACTAGTAAATTGATTTTAGTTTTAATTCCTATATACAGTAGAGTATATTGGAAAATATACTTGAACTTGAAAACACTTTTTGTAAAGGTAGGTAAAGTAATTGGTTTATGGTTCAAAATACATGTAACATGTAGAAATAGCCTGCTTGACAAGTTCCAGACTTTATGGTGGCTCATAATTAACATATTGTTTGAGTAATGACAGTGCATGGCGAGCTAATCCAGTTTGGGGTGCGCAGCTGCGCTCGAAGATCTCAACAAAGGCTTGCTTGTTGCACCACTGTCAGTGCGGGCTGCCATTTTGGATGGATCAGTCAAGGCGAACAGAGTTGTTTTGGGGGTTGGAGGCAGGAATGGGATAATCCTGCTTGACGTCGATGGGAAAGTACGGCGGAGCCTTCTCCAAATTCAAAACGGAGAAAAGCCTCGCTTCCAGAGATCCCTGCCTAGATAAAGCCCCGTTTTCCGACTTTCAATGACATGGGAAAACAGAGGACGATGTAATGTCGCCAACACCTTCTGCAATTTAACTTAGACCGAGTCAACAGGAAGCGTACAGTCCTCCAAAATACGCATACGAGCTCATTAATCGTGGTAAATAAGAAACTGAAGACATGACAAGAATTAATAAAACACGTTTTATTGATCCCCTGGTAAGATTGCGGTTGTTCTATCAGAAATCCTAATGAAACACTATATGAAACAGTGCATAATAAGACCTGTGATTTGTGACCATTCGACAGATGACCACTGGAAAAAACATTCGAAACCCTTAATGATGCAGATATATCATTCTTGTGCACTAATTTCCCATATGGAAGAGTATGTATTTTCTGACTTGGCATCGGCCTCGGCTGCGAACACAGTTCGCTGTCAACTCCTTCTCTGAACGGCACACATGAGCACACAAACACCCCCGTTCTTGTGGGAACCCTCTCCCAATTAAACGCTGTGGCGCTGGGCCTGTAATTAGCGTTTCCAGTCAGTTGCTGTCTGCATGTTGCTTAGCCGAGACAGGCCTGATGCTAAACGGCACACTATTTGTCCAACAATTATGTCAGGTCCCCGTGTCATGGCACAGACGTGACCAATTAGCCGAACCTCTGCACCGAGCGAGAGAAAGAAAAAAGGGATTAGAGCGGAGGAGATGGGCGAGGATGGAAACAGGGTGAGGGGGAGAGAGGAGTGGGTGGAGAACGAGGCGAATCTAATGGGAATAAGAGCAAAGAACACATAGAAAGGCTTTTGCCGGGAGGGAGGTGTAAGGCTGCTCTCTCGCTCTTTCTCTCTCTCTGTACTTTCTGTATTTTCTGAGGCTGTTTTGATCATTTCTTTAAGCAAAACATGGTCCACAATATTCATCAAAGGATGCTTGGTAAAGCTCAGTCTATTTGTCTGTGACGCCTGCGTTTATAATGCATTATAAAGGTGACGTAAGACATCACTATGTATTCGTAAAAGCCGTCTTATAATCGTTTTGTAGGTTCTCATGCAAAATATCACGATGTGCACAAGGGACTCGACTCACAATGGATTCCAGCAGAGATTGATGTTAGCATGGCGCTAAGCTAACAACCAAGTACTCAAATTAGCATAAAAACCACCGTTACAAGTTCTGTCCCAAATTACGAACTTTACACTATGTATTTATCAACGCTATCTCACGACCAATTCGTACGAGTGAGTAAAAGGTGGCTAATTTGTACGAATTTGTACAACCTCACTCATACAAATGAGTACGATTTGTCTAAATCGGTTTAGGGGCGGGGTCAGGTCATACGAATTGAGCAACTCGTAAAAGATGTACAATTTAGCAAAACATTTCTGAATTCTTACGAGTGAGGTCGTATGAATTCGTACGAATTAGCCATCTCGTAAAATCCATATATTTATGTATTATTTGTCATTCAACATCGGAGACTGATGCCCCTCCCCCTCCGCTAAGTAATTAAAGCTACGACTGTTGAGTATCCAAAACTCCACACTTAGGAAGTGTTTACACGACAACGATATGCTTAAAACGGAGACGTTTTTTTCTTTGAGGTTTCCACGCACAGACGACACTATTGTCAAAACAATCCCCATTCACACGGATCCGCGAAAACAACTAAAAAACGCTGTATTCTGCTGCCAGGCCGCTAGATGGCGATGAAACACTATAGACTGAACGCGTAATACACATGTGCATGACGTCTTCAGAGATTCGTGTTTTTGTTGTTTACACGGAGACCATTTTCAAAAACTTGCACTTTGAAACCAGTTTTCAAAAATGTGCGTTTTTAGGCGCCCAAAACGCCGTTGACGCTTGTACGAACGGCCAAAACTGTTGTATGTTTTTAGTTGAAAATGGTGTCGTGAAGACACGCATCATCATCCGTATATTTAAAGTGCACTTTTTCTTTTGGGGATTTTCAATGTGAACGCACTACTATTCTAACACAGTCTCACCCCAAAACGTCACATACTGACGGGTCTTGACCATACGGCAACATACGACGAAAAGGGTACCCTTTAACGTCCATGTGTGACGATTTGGGTTATGGGTAGGTTTAGGTATGCGTTAGGGTACCGCTAGGAGGCGCTGCTGGTGCGCTTATGTCTGCGTCTCATATTGACGTTATAGGGGAACCCTTTTCGTCGTATGTTGACGTATGGTCAAGACCCGTCAGTATGTGACGTTTTGGGGTGAGACCGGGCTGACTATTCATACTACAAAACGCCATAGAGTAGTGTGTAAGTACGTGAATTGGGACGCATTTGCAAACGTAATTACTAATAAAAGTATTTCAATGATGCTTCTTAATAAAAAATGTAAAATAAATATATAATTACAATTAAAATGTCTCTCCCTTCCACCATTTTGAATTCAGGTTGAGCTTGTCATAGTGAATTTTGTGATTCCTCTGCACAAAAGGATGAATAAACTATTGAAACAGTGCGAATGCAAAGCAGTACGGCTCTGTAAGCACATAAATGTGCGCAAACGCTATCGCTTGGTCTAAAGAAGCTTTCTCGTCTGCTGCTGTCAAAACATTTTGCCATATAGGATGTGCGGTTGCTCCGTCTGGAAGCACCTCTGTTTCCCTTTCCAATCTGACAACAGCTCTTGTGTGCGCACCAGCCACTGTAATGTCACGGCTCTCACCGCAGAGACTGACAGCGACTGGTTGCCATTGCAAATCAAGAGATAGCACACAATACAAGCACTGTGTCATCACATTCCTGGCCCGTAATATCTGTCAGGGCTTGCTTAACTGAATCTATTATCTGGTGCGGCCCAAGGAACAGGGTTTGGTGTGGTAAGATTTCTTTTCTATTCTCTCTCTCTCTCACTCTCTCTCTCTCTCCATTCTGTGCAGGCAACAAACAAGTAATCCTCCTTTTAAGGACCTCTGAGCGTATCGCCACAGTCCTGGAGAAAGCGTGCAACAGCACACAGCTCCTTGACAACAAGAGAAGGAGAAAGAGGACTAAGTATGTGAAGACCAAGAATTGCCCTGGTTCTCTTAGTTATTGGAGTTTTTTGCATACACTACTTGATATTTTATCTAATGCAATGGAATAGCACTTTTTTTTTCTCCAGATCTATTAATCATTTCAAAAATAAATTAAAAAGCATTCATATTGATGTTTTAACTTTTGCTTAATGCTTATTAATTTTTTACAAGCTAACTTTTTTTTTTTTTACTGGTAAATCTTGTAGCCAACACGCAGAAATGTAAACACAAAACAAAGCGCAAAAGACAAAACTAAATATAAAACACAACAAAACTAAACTGAACAAGTAAAAAACTAAATATAAGACACAATCCGAAAAAAAAACAAGACAAGACACGACAAAACAAAACAAAATATGACAAAACAACAAAACCAAACACAAACACACACACGCACGCACATACAACGTAAAGAAGAAAATTATATAATAGAAAATAATCAATCTCTTAAAATATTAAACAATTTGACATTTTTATTATATAATTTCCCTTTTATTATATAATTTTCACACACACACACACACACACACACACACACACACACACACACACACACACACACACACACACACACACACACACACACACACACACACACACACACACACACACACACACACACACACACACACAACGTAAAGAAGGTTTAAAAAAAACAAAAAAAACAAGAAACCAACATTCTAAAAACGGAGGACTTCATTAAGTGTGACTTAAGTGTCTAAAAATGTTGGGGCCAATGATTACATTTTTTAAAAAAAATAACCCTCTATGGTTTTCATTGGCATGCTTATAAAGACCACAAAATCACATATTGCTAAGATAACCAATTCAAACTAAAGTAATACAACTTCAAGGCCTAGATGTCGGCAGTTAGGAAGATTCTCCATTTTGAATGTCCATCTCCGCCTGAACAACACATGAACTCCACATACTTTCTCACAGTCTGTATCTGCAAGGCAGGTTCCCTGACCTGCAAAGATCAAAGCCTTCCTCACTCAAATACAGGGCAGAATGTTTTATAGAGGAGGATGGTCATAAAAATCCTCAGGCCTTTCAATTAAACAAAAATTTGTGGCCCCAACGTGCCTGAAAAAAAAAGCGACCACAATTGAAGACTTCAACAATTGAGCATGTCGACACACAATACCTTTCAACAGAAGCCATAGCGCAAGAACAGACTCACCAGACACAGGTATTTCTTAAATAATTTAATTGCAAAAGGGTTTTTTAAAAATATTTCTACAAGAATGCATTATTTAATCGCTGTTTTTTGTCTTCACCATTAAATACATCTCAATGCTTTCCAAAAACAAAAAAAAGAACAAGAAAATCTTGAAATGTGTCTTGCTTCTCTCAATATAAGTACAGCACTCAGCAGACATTTCGCTTTTTGAACGTCAGTGATTTGCGATGTGATGAGAAGACCGTTTCAACTGCTTGGAAAGAAAAACTTTTTTTTTTTTGCTTGATTTTTAATATAAAAGAGTAAATTCGAAACTCAGGGAGAAAAAAAAAATGTCACAGAGGAACAGGAAAGGAGTGGAGGGAAGAGAGAGAGAGAGAGAGTCCGAGATTGGCACAGAGTTATTGAACAAAAATCATGCAAGTTGTGTTTCCGAAATTGCTGCGATAAAAAACAATGACAATAGCACCTTACCGAAATACAGTCATACATACAAACACACACACACACACTCAGATCCAGTTATGAGAGAATATACCGTCAGACATGATGAAAAAGCAGCTACGTTTAGTTCCCGGACGGCTCTGTAAGTTAGTAGCAGTGCAAGACAGGAACTTTAAGGAACAGGGTTCATATACATCAAGATTAAAAAAGATAATGTCTGTCATCATAAAATCGCTTCAGCGTGTTATATTACATGGAGCTCTTGTAATTGAGAAAAAAGGGGAACCATTCAATGATTTGTGAACTTGTGAAACAAAACCACAAACAGAGGAGTACTGTGGAGAATATAGTGTAAACCATTTCCCCAAAGTGCAACGCACTATTCTAGATACAGATTTTGGTAATAACATTCTGAATTAGCTTCTAGCTTTAGTTCTTAACCCATCAGATATGCTACCGGTTTGCATATTGTACGTCTTTCTTGTTGGAAGTGGGGCCATGAAGACTTTACGTAACTAATCCATTAGTTCAAAAAACGAAATGGGCTGGTCATCTGTCTATCAACCCGGCTGTTTACAGCCTATTTGCCAAGAAAAAGATAAGCGAGGGGAAGGCTTAAAAAAATGTGGAAGACTAAACGACAGTTTCAGGAAGTATAACGTGTCCTGCCGCCCGCAGAGCACTAGCATGAATTTCCATTGTAACCGAAGATATCATTTGAAAACTCCCCCGGAAATCCTGTAATTCCACAAATATGATTTCTAGAAATGACCAAAACGCTTGGCGGGTGAGCTTTACAAAAGGATATGTTGAATAATTGGTACAAACAGTTTCTCTTTGTGGTGGTGACGGAAAGGCTTAGCTGTAATATTGAAGAGATTTACTAGGGATCTGCCCAACATTGATGAGATGTTCAACACCTCTATTCATTTCTCTTAAACCAATTTCAATACACTTCCTCTTCAGCAAAGACACATCATGATGTCATTCCAAAATCTTTTGTTGTTGTTGTTGTTGTTGTTGCATGTTTCTTTTTGAATGTCAGCATACACTGTAAAAAAAGTTGCTGTCTTAAATATTCAAGTTGATTGTACTTAAATTCAAGTTAAGTCAAAATTCTATTTAAGTAATTTCAACTTAAATTACATTAAACTTTCAACTTTTTTATGTTATACAAGATAAAACAATTTTTTTGAGTTGAAGCAATGTCAAAACATAAGTTGATCATATATATTTTTTTTTTACAGTGTATACTGATTCATATTTATATCAGATCTTTAGATAAATTAATCATTCCTTTTGGCCTCTTGCGATATGTTAAAATAAAATAAAATAAAAATGACAATAAATTGGTATTTCTCTACATAATATCATTGATTCGTAAGTAGTGATATATAATATAACTGGAGCTCCTCACAAATTGTTTCATGGATTTGTGCATTGAAATGTTCATCTACAGAATCTGTGTGCATAATCCTTATACTCTCCCTTTGTTTTATACACATACACACATAGAGAAACGCACACACTACAACATAGCCATTCTGACACGTACACACACACTCATTTTAGAGATGGTCAGTGATTAGCACTGTTTTTACACTGAAAGTATTTTGTCTTGTTTTCCAGGAAACAGCAAAACATTTAAAGCAAGATAAATTTACTTGAAAAACAAAACAGTATTCATTAGATTCGTTTTCTTACCCAATTGACAATTATTTTATGTTTTAACCTTATGTTTATAACCTTTATTAGATTTAGTCTTACAAAAGAAAGAAAGATATATTCTCTGAAAACAAGTTAATATATTGCACCATTTTGTAATCGTTTGCCTTAGATGGATGCTTAGATATTTTTCCTGGAAAAAGACAAATATATTGATTTAAAATGATGGTTACACTTTATTTTACAGTACATGTACTTACAGTGTACTTACTTAAAAAAAAGTACTGTTAATATAAGGTAACAACATGGGTTAAGGTTAGGGTTTAGTGGTAGATTCAGGCTTAGTACCTAGTTATTACCCAGTTATTGTAATTGCTATAATAAGTACATGGTATGTACATGCGGAACAAGACCGTAAAATAAAGTGCTGCCAAAATTACTTATCGCAGTGTAGTACAAGTTATCACAGTCCTTCTCTTTTCTAACTGCTAAAAAAATCCTGATATAATGGTTAATGACCAGCTAAATGTCAACCCATCGTGGAACAGAAACTAAACGGGGAAAACAACAAAAGAGAATAAAAAGTGAAATTGTGAAAACATATCTGAACTATGAAAGCATCCTGAGTTCACCAGGTCTATTCTAAGAAGTCCTTTTGTCAGTTTAAACCTGGTGGACAAATGCAACTTCCTCAAATCCGGTCCTGCGACATCCGTGATCTTCCGTGCCTCTCCCTCCTGTCCGTTTGAGGCATGTGCCCTTAAATAAAACACCTTCAATATGAAGATGGGGAATAAGCACAAAATCACACGCACAATAGAACATCTGCTAGCACTGGAGGGATTCGTGTCCACACGCTTTGTGAATTTATATTCACTTTTAGTTTGTTTTGTCTTTATATTCAAGTTATGCGTACTATTAGAGTTTCTCTTCCATAAGCAATGTCCGTCCAGCCAGGAGAGTCCGTCCCTCAGAGTCAGTTTCAGGGAGAAATGCATTATGGGAGGCTTTAGAGATTGGGCGAATCCCAGCCAGCCTCGCACAAGAAAGTATCACACGCACGCATGCAATCGCCAATCCCACACCGGAGCCTCGTGAGGCAGCCATTGGGATATGGGCATTCCTCTCCGTTCTTAAAAATAAGTACAAAATAATCTTATCTAATCCTGTCGGGTGTAAAATAATGCAGTCGTTACAGGAAAACAGGAAAATGGAAAAGAAAAAGTTGTCCGAGGCACTGCAAGCCAGTTTCATCTGATTAGTGGAGATGATCAGGCATCTAGGGTCGTCTGTTAGCTCTCTGTAGAACAGTTTCCACCCCCTTTTCAGACCTGGACGGGCAGCGTTTGGTTCATTTGCAGTCTCATGTCTTGAATGCTGCCGAGAATCTTCTTTTGGTGCCCGGCTAACGTCACACCTATCCGTAACAGATCTCTGTAGAAAACAACAACAACAAAATAAATTGCCACCGTTATAATAACCAGGTGGTTTCTAAAAGAGAGAAAATAAGTCATTCAAGCAATAAACTCCCATGGGAATGTAGCCAGGTGAGCAAATCCCTTTAGCAAATTGTTACTAGGTTGAGCAAATAGAAGAACCCCACCCTTTGGCTGCTAAACATAGACAAGTTTGTGGTGCTAAGCCACTTCTCAAACTGGAGATAGTTCAAACGTTGGTCAATGATTTGCAAGGGTTTGCACCTAGGGCTACCAGATGTCAAGTTTCACATGAAGAAAAAGCAATTAGTGTAACCACAGACATGACTTGGAATAATATTTCACTGCGCAACAGACAGCAGTCATTATACTGTAGAATGAGTGTGGAGTAAAGGTTACCACAGGCTTTATGATAAAACTGTTTCCTGTTGTTTAAATGGTAATCTAATCCCTTCATGAGGTTTTAGTTTACACAGCAACATGTGCAGATAAAAGCTAGGACAGACTCGTCATTTACTCTTTTTTTTTCACCTTCCGATGAGAATAAGCCTGCAAGAGGACGGACGTTGTCAGGGAGCAACCAGTCCCGTGGCGGCCCACAGTCTGTCTGCCCTTCTCATCTCTACAATCGCACAACATTAGCAGAGTAATTTCACACAATGTGAAAGTGTTTTCTTTCTTTTTCCTCTGTTGGTCCCATCAAGCCAACAATGTTGGATAAAATGATAATAAATGGAGCCCATTAGGAGAATTACTAGTCATTAAGAGCACAAGAAAACCACCGACTGGTACACCTGTCAAGTTGCCAAATTGAAACAAATTACCCCTGCCTCTGTCCTTTATTACAATTTAATGGGCGTGATGAATTTATAATATTTTTTTCTTTATTAGTTTATTTGATCCCAACTGCTCTCTTCACATCTGTCTAGACATTTGACAGTTACAAATCATGAATTTATTTTTTGTACCATGACCTTTGTAGGATTCTTTGTTCGTGAAATTATTTTGAGAATGAAATGATATAGTAAATTAAAGCGAGATGAGGAGACTAATTACATGCTCAAAAGCTATATCACTAACCCCATTCTGATCATTCAAATATTGATTTTTGTCTCTTTAATTCCCTATTGAAGTTCTGTTTTAGGCTGTTTTTTACACTTGGTTTGAATGCCTGAATGCCTGAACCACAGTTTGATTCCATGCAGTTGGCTCGAATCCATGCAACAAGCTCTGTTATAAAATAATCCTTACTCCTTACTGGAACAATTAAAAGTTGCATACAAATAAAATTGGACCAATAAAAAGTGCACAGTGCTTTGAATTCGGACTAATGTAAGACCACCAAAACAAAGAGGAGCATTTCAAGAATTGGTCCAGACACTCACTCTGCAGTCATCTGGGCCACCAAGTCAAAAGAAGCAAAGCCAGCATTGAGAAAGTTGTCTCGGTAGCGGCTCATCTTGATGGCATCCAGCCAGTCGCCCACAGTGGTGAAGGTGGTGTAGTCAGGCACACAGCGGTCGAGGAGCGGCTGGGAGGCCCTACAGAGAAAGAGAGGAGTGGAGATAAAAAGAGAGAGAGAGGGTTAGGTCACGCCAGGCCTCCACCACCAAAACCTCACCCCCAAACCCCCCACCATCACCACCTCTCCTGGCCTGTAGGGCCTGGGCCTGCCACTGTGGGCCTACTGGCTGGAGACATGCAGCGGCCTCCTAGAGAACTTCAAGGAAGCTGTGGGTGTGGGTACAGGTCCATATGCACTTGTCTGATCTTCAGATGTGTTGCCTAACGTGTATTGATACTTGATATGCTACAATTCTATATTATTTGTATTTTATGATTCTATATTCCTAGAAATCACTGTTTGCTTATGCATTACATGATTTATCCAAGTAGTTGTGTCCATCTCTTTTGTTGGTCCTGGAGCAGCACTCCTATTGTGATTATGCAAGCAAACCAAATCCTTCTTGCACTATAGCACAACTATATTTAATGTCATGCACAAAAGTAGCCATTTAAAATTATATTAGACAAAATCAACAGAGACCAGACTTGATCTATGCCCAGATTTGGGTCTTAATAACTAACAATGAGGTCTGGGCAATGGGGATTGGGAGGCAAAGTTTCAGAGCAAAGACACTTCTGTCTGCGAGCTCTCTGCTCTGCTGAACCTAGCTGTCTTTTGATGGTATTAGATTAATTAACAATTAAAAGCATAAGAAAAAAGTTAATAAGAATGGAACAGAGGCTCTATTGAATACAAGGTCTGTAGATGGATGGGAAGAGTGATTTTTAATAAGCTCCTGCCTTTAGGGCTGAAGGGTTTGTGGTCATTAACCTGGAAGGCAGCTTTCCTTAATGGAGCATTGTTAGAGCTGGTCTGGCTCTCACGTCTTTGGGACGTTGACTTTAAGTGCAACATGGGGAAACTGTACGAGAAAACCAAAAGGATAAATGTCCATGCATAACTAACCTACCCATAACTCAAAACTGAGAGCAATTATTAACTAAATGAACTTTCCTTAGTATATTTAAGTATTGGATCACTGAAGATAGTACACAGAACATCAATTGTTGCAACAACAGGAGCCCAACTCTCCCTCTTTCATTAAGCTCAGCAGGCAGGCCACCTATCCAGTGGCCCCTTTAAAATCTTGTTACTTGCTAATTAAAACCATTCCCATCTCTGAATTGCATTAACTAATTATTCTTCCTTTAAACTCTGATCATTGCAGAGTAGACAAAGACAGGCTCCCACAGTTTACAGGTTGTTAGAGGCCCTCCCCCAGGACCTACGGCCCAGAGGCAGGCACCCCGAGGTGGGTCAAACCCCGCCTGAAGCTTCTTGCTAACACAACTGAAACAATAAATTTGTAGAAAAATGTGGATCGATTCTGTTTTATAGTGACTGGCATCTGGAAGGCAGATAATGTCATTAAATATCTCAAACAGAAAAGGCTCTTGTAAGTTTAGACCCGAGCAAGCATCTCAGGCAAAACAATCAATAGCCCTGTGATGGTGCAATTAAACCAAATGTTTTATTGACGGACGGTCCTCTTAATTTCTATAATGTCAGAGTTTCTCAGCTTACAATATTGTTTGTCAATTGAAAATGATCTGAAATCAATGGTCTCTTAATTCAAATGCCTCTGTAACTTTGGTCTAATTCTGAATTTAAAATGAGAGAACCAGTTTGAGTAAATCTATAATACTGCTTCCATAGATAAAAATCAGGCAAACATATTAACTAGCATGTCTGTCCGAGTCAGCGAGTCAGTCCATGTGTGCCCTTACCCAGAATGTGTGCTGGTGACCACCTTAAGGCTGGCGGCATTGCGAATAAGTTTGTCCAGGGTGTTGACGATCTGGGAGAACTTAGGTCTCAAGTTTCTTTCTTTCACCCAGCAGTCTAGCATAAGTTGATGCAAGGCAGTAGGGCAGTCCATGGGTGGGGGCAGTCGGTAGTCCTGCTCAACTGCGTTGATCACCTGTTGATTGAAAAATAATAGTTGTTTGGCTTTAGCTTACTCTCAAATGAAGTTGAATAGAGGCAAAGTAGAGCGGAAACTCACATCTTGGTTGCTCATGTCCCAGTATGGGCGCTCGCCATATGACATCACCTCCCACATCACAATGCCGTAGCTCCAGACATCACTGGCTGAGGTGAACTTCCTATAAGCAATAGCCTCTGGAGCTGTCCAGCGAATAGGGATCTTTCCACCCTATAGATGCAAGTGAATACAATGATTTTTAACCTCTGTCTGAAGCTGAAAACATTATTAATTTCTATGCATATTAAAGGATCAAGGTGTGCATGCTGACCAATGAGCTTGTGTAGGTGGGGTCAGTGGCATCATCCTCCAAGAAACGAGAAAGACCAAAATCGGACACCTTACACACAAGGTTGCTGTTGACTAGAATGTTACGAGCAGCCAGATCACGGTGCACGTAGTTCATATCGGATAGATATTTCATGCCAGCTGCAATCCCTCTCAACATACCGACGAGCTGGATGACTGTGAACTGTCCATCATTTAGCTGTTGGAGAGAGAGAGGGAAAATCACAGACCCATTCATAACAGAAACGTCTGCTGTCTAAGTGTTTTTAACTTTCCAGGATGTTACTCATCACCCAGCTGATTCATCTCTGAATGTCACAGCTAGCTGCTACGCTATTTGTCATCTCTATTGAGAAAGTTTATGATGTTTTTTTTCAAGCGGATAGGTGAGAACATATCTTTTTTTTTTTTAGAAAACTACTGTTTAGATAAATCACTTGTGCTAGACCTCAGCAATGATGGTATTTGTTTTATGAAGTAGATCATTTTTAATGAAATATATGTCCACAAACAGGAATCCAGGCATCAAAAAACAAAACAAAAAAAAAAACATTTTATTAAGGTAGTAATCATCTCTAACCCGGAGAAAAGAATCCAGCGCTCCATTCTCCATGAACTCAGTGACAATCATGACTGGCCGACTCTTTGTCACCACCCCTTCCAGGCGGATAATATTGGGATGATCAAACTGGCCCATGATGCTGGCCTCACTCAGGAAGTCTCTTCTTTGGCGCTCTGTGTAGCCTGCCTTCAGAGTCTTGATGGCGACAATGATCTCACGCCTTCCAGGGAGCTTCAGACGGCCGCGACACACCTCTCCAAACTCTCCTACATAGGTAATGGACAGACAAGAGAGAGGCAGAAAGGGTGGAGTGGAGAGAGGAGAGGAGAGGGAAGAGTGGAGGAGTGTGGGAGAGAAAGGGGAGAGGGACAGTTACTGGTTAGAATCAAGGAGCCAGGGGGAAGCAGGGGGAGACAGCAAAAGAAGCCAGGGCTAAAGGTGATGCTATTGGAGTGTATCCAGGGGACGAGGGAAGGGGTAGGGGTAGGGTGAGGTCAGGAATGCTTAAATAGAAAAGGCTTTTGGAGCATTGTTGGGGGTTGAGGTACCAAAAAGGAAATGGGAAAAGTAAGGCAATAGCGGAAGGGGTAAAGGGCAGAAGCAGGGAATGCTAGGGTGTGGAGGGAGTGAGGGTAAGAGTGTAGGAAGTAGGTGGGGACAGAAGCTTGGGAGGATTGGACGACTTGCGTCTGCAGTCTAGGCCAATGTGTAAGCAGGTGCAAGAGAAACGGTGGGATCAGGGAAGGACATGGTAGGGGTTCATCACTTTAGACAAAGCTGGGAAACAACAGGTTCAGGTAGCAGCGTTAGATGTTAAAAGCCTTGTTTTTTGGAGTGTGGCATGGGGCTCCTCAGCTCCATTTTATTATAACATGGCTGCAAGTCTTACTGAACCAGAATCCTACTTATCTTTGCTGTTGGCTTTCAGAAACTAAACTGTTAACACTAATGTTAAGATCTAGCAAAATTTACAAAACAAAGGGGAGTGGTCTCAAGGGCAGGAAGGAGCACCATGGATGGAGAAGTTAACAGGTCAAATGGTCAGAAGGACAATTAGTTGTCCGAGAGGTATAATCAGGTTCAGGACAGGTTTGGTAAGTTAGCAGGAATGGTAGCTCTATAGTTAGCTCTGAAGATAACCTCAGAAGCTCCATTTTGTAAGTAAAGCTGTTAGAGACATTGGTAAGGTGCTAAGGGTTTGTATTTTGGAGCGGGATGAGTTGATTGAAGTACCGCTTGGAGTGAAGTCCTCTAAAGGTATGGCCTGGGTGTGCCTAGCTGTCTTCCCCCTGTTGCTCAGGAGCTTTTGTTGGTTACCTGCGCCAATGACCTCCTCGATTTTCACACAGGAAACGTCAATCTCTTTGGCAAACTCGCGGATGGCCTCATTTGGGTCCTCGTAGGTGAATGGGTCAATGTAGACCTTCATCCCCGGAGTGACTATAGGGGATTCAATAGTGCGAAATAGCCGTATGAATCACACTGCATAATACTCTATATTAATAGCATTTTTAGTCATCCAATGGCAAGTAAACTCTGTAGAGACTTACTGTATTGTTGCAGTTTTTCTGTGTATTCTGATTCTGAGCCATTACGTTGCTTCCTGTGAACCAAAGACAATACAGTCAGTTACAAAAGGTTCATGATTTCTTAACTAAAAATAGAAAAATAAGCATTTTGAAAAGGACCTGTTTTTTTCTCTCCCTGCCAGCCCCTTTAGGGACATGAATTGAGGTCGATTAAAGAAGGGGAATTATATGACAATTAAGAGAACAACAGATTCAGCCTCAAGAGACCCTTGTCACTTCAGTTGACTGAATGGTGGAAGTGAAATCTACATAAAGACAGCTAAGAAAAACAGAAGCAGCAATGGTTGTCTTGCTCCCGTTACATACTAAGGAATCTTTACTGCCACATTGTTTAATTCACTCCTGTCTTTTAATTCTTTCCTTCCCACTTTCTTCACTATCAGTCCATTAAATGCAATGCAATTTCAACCCCCTCTAGTAGCTACATGTTAATGCAATCCCTTTGTTGTCTAACTAGTAACCGGGCCAATAATACCCGCTGGTGATTTGTATCTCATTTCCAATTCAAATTCAGTTCCGGAATATGCCAAGGCCTACATTTTTTTTCAGTCGCAGACAAGTTAAGATACTGAGACATACTGTGCTGATTAGAAAGGAAGAGGGTGCAAATTGAGAATTTTTGCATGATAAGGCTTTAAATACACAGCTGCCTTGCCCTCCGCTGTGGAAATGGTGAGGTGGTCACAAGATCGAAGCTGCCAGTGCCAACGATTACGGACATTACGGAATTACAATGTAGGGAACATGTACATTTGAGACCACAGGATACAATTTACTAAGTAAAAGATCCAAAATGAATCTGCTTTTGAGAGTGCCTAAAATGCATCCAATAATTGACCAATAGGTTCCAAGAAAGTATTATGGGTGACTAAAATAAATTAATTCAAAGAATTGTGTTGTTTCATAGGTATACTTTGACATGTAATTAATTTTTCTACATTTGATGTGATCCATTTATCCAAGTGTAATTACTGAATATTATTAAGGTAAGTGACAATTACCTGAGGCAGACAATGGCAATAACCACTACTACAATGATGAAGACCAGCCCTGCCGTTAGAGAGCCCACAATGAGGGGTAGCTGCTCCTGCAGAGTCTTGTCTGCATCAGCTGTGTGAGGCACACAAAGAGATATATCATAGGAAATATTCAAAGAATCGTATTTCTCAGATCTATTTATAGCATTTATTTTTCTATGAGTGTTATTTATAGGATTATTAATGCAAAAAACTTCACTTAGATTCAAACCAATGCTTGATATGCTTTGGAAAGACATAATTTAAATGTGATAATATAAAAATATTGGGTGCTTTACATACCCTGGTGGTTGGTGCTGAAGTCGGTAGGGCTGCTATAGCGGCCATACCCTGCCACCGTTCGGGCTCGAACCTGCACCACATACGGCGTGCCTGGCTTCAAACCCTCGATGCGTGCAGAGCTACGCTGGGCTGTCATGGTGTGGGCAATAGCTTCTCCCTGGTCCTGTGGGAACAGTGATAAAACAAGCCATATAAAACCAGCCAGCACCCAAAAGCGAGCGTCTGGCAGCTCCAGTTTAATCTGTCAGTACAACACATCAAACACGGAGCAGATATGCCTGGCTCTTTCTTCTCCTCTATGCAAATCCTCCTGCCTCCATCCCTGCCAAGCTCCAACTGCCTTGCGGTATCAGCGTTCAAAAGGAGGGGATGAATCAAGGAAGGAGTTAGGGAGGAGAGTGTTAGGGTATGAGAGAGAGAGACAGGAAGGGTTGATGCTGTTGTCAGGATGAACGATTATGTATAGAGCAGAGGATGACAGTGGTGGAATTGTGATTGAATGCCCTTCGCTTCATTGACTTACACTGGCTCTTACCTTCTCATGGTATTTAATCTCGTAATCCAAGATGATGCCATTTGGTTTTTCAGGAGGGAGCCAGGAAAGACTCATGGTGTTGGCTGAGGCCCCCATCAGGTGGACAGTAGGAACTGCAGAGGGAGCTATGTGGGTGGAAAATGAGAGAAATCCTATTTTAATGAAAACTGAATTTTTTTTTCTTTTATTTTTTTTTCACATTTAGAGCATGGTCACATTTAGGATTACCAAAGAGCTACTTTGAAGTATTAGCATTAGACAGCCCTTAGTCTTTGGCACTTTCGGGGGCCCAGCCTCTCAAACTACACAGACAGAATAGATTCTATAGTCTCTTGTGAAAAGCACCATGACAGACAAACCAGAAGGCTTGGTATCTGGCAGATCCAGTCTACACAATTTACCACACAACCTACACACAATTGGAAATATGTTTATAGCTGCACATACCCTATGTCCACTCCCTAATCTCTTGTTATGGCCGATGATGCATTCTTTTTACTGTCTGTCTTTATTATGATTAATGTAGATTAATCTCATATTTTAATATTCTTTCCCAAATCACTGTTATATTCCCAAATCACTGCAAAAATGCGTATATTATTTAAATTGTGAAGTAATATAGTATATATATATATATAGTGTGTGTGTCTGTGTTCTTCAAGTTCTTCTGTAGCACCTAACTTATCTTAGCACCCAGCTTTACATAATCTAAATTGTCCCCATTTGTCCTCAGACCTGATGTTGCCGTCTCCGGTTTCTGATGTTATCAAGTTCTGTTAACACACTACAATAGCTCCCAACATCCCCTACTTTCTTGCCTCTGTCTCTCTCTCCCTCACTTTTTCTTTGTTAAAAACGTTTTAATCCCCAGGTCCGGTTCTTTGATCCTTTCCCTAGTAGCTCTTTATTATTCTGCCTGTCTCTTTGTCCGCCTCCCCCAAAAGCTCGCTCTCCCCCAACCCAACACTGTCAACCTCCTAACCCAGGCCTTGCTCAGAAGAGCCTCACCCTGAAGACAATACTCCCTGGGCAGCCCGCTTGCTTACTCTCACCCCGGGATTAAGGGGCCTCATCCTGCGGAGACAGTGGAAGTAACCATGACGTCCCTTGAGCTGACAGCTCATATTTATTTGTTGTCTTAAAAAGTGGATGAATATTCAAGGGCACAGTCCTAGGAGATAATCTGCTCACAGACTTTCCTGAATATTTGGAACCATGGGGGTGGGCTGCTGTGTGGGTGTGCATGTCACCCTGGGATTGACTTATGTGCAACAACAGCCTGGGTCATATTACAATGCCTGTGGTCAATCCCTGATAGCAAACAGAGGCATTCTTGGAGCTGGGTGCTAGCATAGAGTGCTAAGGAGAGAGTTAAGCATATGCATGACTCTGAAAGCTATCCTATGTCCAGTGATCAATTCAAAACTTGAATTAAACAATAAGAGGCTTTTTCCACAAAGTCAATGCCTCTCCACATCTCAATAAACCCAGCATGCGCTAGCCTAGTGTAGCTTAGCTTTGCTACTGAGCATTATACTGTAGCACGTCTGTCTGGAGTTGATGCATTCAGTGGGCTGAGCTCTTTTAATATAGTTTTGTGAGTTGTAAGTATATTAAGAGAACCATCACACTTCGTTATTTCAGGCCAGAAAGAATATGAAGAAAACCTTTTTGTAACCTTTTTTTTAGGACACACATGGAAGAGAATATTTGTTTTGGAGCATGGTACAGTAGTTAATTTTTAGCTGTTTAAGAATGGTTATTATAGCCTCTAGAACCAACAATAAATCCGCAGGTTCAAACCATGATATCTGGTTGACTGATAACCAGCTTGAAACAGAAACAACTCACTGAACTCACCAGCTTGGTTGGTGGTGATGTTAACAGAGGCAAAGTGGGGTGCATAGGGACTCTTGTTGGAGACTCCATTGACGGCCTGAATCTCAAAGCTGTACTGGGTGTGAGCCTGAAGGTTTCTGACCGTCACGTGTCTCTCGGTAAGCCCAAGGTGGCGGGGAGAAATATCCACATTGTCATCACACCGTGTGCAGGTACCACGTTCGGGCAGACATTTCTTACAGATGACGTTGTAGAGAAGGTCCTCCCTTCCACCTTGGTCACGTGGGTCGCTCCACTCAAGTACAAGCGATGTCTCGTTTACGCTAGAGATGACGCTGCGTGGAGCTGAGGGCACAGCTGCAAAAAGAAAATATATTTGTCATGGTATTCTTCTGAAGACACAACTAAACTAAACATTTAAATTAGTTAAGTGCTTGTTGTTGTGTTCAGATAATTTAGTATTCATAATAACCCTGTCTAACAGACCAGACTAAGGTGGTTTTCTGGTCTTAGCAGGTTTAAGGTGGTTTACTTGCCTTCCCAGCTGGTTTTTCTGCTCTCCCTGTTTAGTAAAGCTGGTGTTAAGTTGGTCTAGCTTTTTGGACAGCTGATTTCCCAGACTAGCCAATTGACAAGTTCCCCAAACCCCAACAAAACTATTCAACTAAGCAGTAGAAACCAGCCTGATACACAGCTAAGAACGTCAGACCACATAAGACTGGGTTAAGATGTTCTTTTTTAAGCAGGGAATTTAAATAAAATTGGTCAAATGGGACTTAATTTGCACTCAATGCAGATTAAGTGCTTTCATGTAACTAAAATTAAGCAAAACCTTGTTTTCCCCACTTGTGCTGCTCATTTAACATCAAAAATGGCAAGAAATAGCTGTGGTGTTCACTTGGGAGAACATTTTTTGGATGTATCTGTTCTGTACTGACAATGAACACAACCAAAAAGAGGCTTATATAAAACAGGAGAAAGGGAAATGTTTCGAAACAATCCCAGCATTCTCCTACATGTTGGATATTGACAGAGGAACTGGTTTACATATGGATGAACATGAATGTACATACAGTTGATCAATGTGGATTTTGAGAGCAGAGAACATGGCAAATAAACAACACTGCTTAAGATTAGATGAGGTCATAATAGGTGAAAAGGAGTTTTTTTTGTCTAAGGCGTTACTTACTGGTGCATCCTGAGTCAGGTGAGTCATTGTCTGCCCGATAGTAGCCTGTCCTGCAGGAACAGATGCTGGCGGCTCCAGAACTTGTTCGACTGTTGGGCGGACATGGGGAGCAAAACCCTTCACCCTGCTTGGACTTGAAGGTGCCTGGACTGCAAGCTAAAGAGAGAAAGAGTTGTTTACTTTTACTGTCTGAAATAAAAAACGATAGCTGTAACTGCATATTGCATATTCACACCAAGTTTACTTTTTTTACTACTCATTTTCAATGTATTGCTTCCATCTAGGTATGTGACAAAGTTTTTCATTGCATTCAACAGCGAAATCAATAGCAATTTCCCCATTGCAATTAGCATTTTGTGAGCTCTGTTTGCCTTAATTTTCCTTTTGTTTTCCTTGCCCACAGTATGCAGTCTAATCCTTTCCATCTTGGCATTGTAAAATACGAAGGCTCACAGGTTGTTGCTTACGTATTTTTTTGGCACCATTAGTTTGCTGTTGCTTTCCTCCAGGGAAATAAACCCCTCATGACTAGACGAGTTCCAACAACATACCCTGGCCTTGCATAAACCCCATGCGCACATGAGCTAACCGTCAACTTCAATTACAAACAGATGCCTGTTTGTTTCAAACAAGAGCACTTTTTGAAATGAACTCCTACAATCAATACTCAAACACAGGGAATGTCGATGTTGTACCACAGGAAGTGTCCCTCTAAGATAAACAATGCCATATTGAAGGCTACACACAGTAAAGTGTGAGCTGTTATCTTAGGAATACAAAGATTAGTGTGTTATTCACAGGTCTTTGGCCTTTGTGGAGCTCCGACACCATTAACGGACATTGTGTACACATTTTATCGCATCTATGATCAATGCAGAGGTCTCAATCTCCTGGCACACAATGGCTTTGTGATCTTTCCGTTCGGATTGTCACCTAACTGTCTTGTTAAATGATCAAGGAGCCAGTTTTATGTTTATAAACGGATGAGAAGGAGTATGACACCAGTTCCCAGCCTTCTGAGCCATTTTATCAGTAGTATCTAAGACTTAGGATCAGCAAATAATGACCAGTCACTGTTTTTCAGAAAAAGATTTGAACATCTGGTTTCTTGACTGATAGTGTTCAAAGCAGAACACACCAGTGGTGATGTTCCTGGGGTCACCTTCTTAGTTCCCTTTCTCAGAATGTGCATTATTGACACAAGGCTTCATTAGGGCTGTTAACTTGGTTGACTGGGGGCTTATTTGTTTAATCATTAATCAGGGGAGGCCAGAGGTAGGTAGCGAAAAAAGGAACATGGAAAACAGTTCACATAGTGATAAAGATGAAAGAGTGTAGGCCTTGTGAATTCGAGTTTATCACACATAACGTATCGCTTTAGAGATTAATGAGTCCTCAGTGTTTTGCCTCGCATTTTAGATGTACATAAATCAACCAAAATCTTTGGGAGACAAATGAGACCATCTAGATTCTAGACCCTATGAAAGACTGCTTGAAATTCCCCTTCAAAAAACTGAGGCTGTTTTCTGAAGGGTTGAAAGTGCTGATTAATCGCTTCCAAGAAGGTAAGAAGTCAGCCCTTTCCTTTCATCCTCATCCTTCCTCTAGCTGCACTCCTGACAGAGCGAGAGAGAGAGAGAGAGAGAGAGGAGAGGTGAAAGACAGCAAAGGAAATGCAAATCCTGTGGCTTTTTCATGAGTTGTGCACTCTCTCAGTACAGTCTATTGCACACACTCTATTACCCTTCTCTCTCTCTCTCTCTCTCTCTCTCTCTCTCTCTCTCTCTCTCTCTCTCTCCCTCACTGAGGGCAGAACATAGGACTTAAGGGAGTGATTAGAATTTGTGGTGAAATTGGAAGCGAGGAGAAAGAATGGATAGTAGAAATATGCAGCGTTGAGGAAAAAAAAGGTTTGGTCGATTAATATTCATGTGAATATCCTAACTGTGCTCTGGCAGGGTATTAATGAGACCAACGGCCTTCAGATGAAGGCGAGCAAGAGAGAGGTGACAGAGAGATTTATCCCTACTTTGGTTTCCGGGTGGCTTGATTAGAGAACATTTTATCAGGTCACTGCTGCCAGGGCTTTCACCTTGAGCCACCACAAGCAAACAAATGAGTTTTTAACTATACATCAGGACTGCCCACTTTCCCCACGGGTATACACTGGTTTAATATCAAGTTGGCAGTAGTAGAAAAGTCCTTTATTACTTTGACAACTACATGCATTTCTTATAATAATAATGATAATAATGTGAGTGGTGCTTGTATGCTAAGATGTTGTAAACGGTTTTCATGGCATTGCTCTGCATTTCCAAAGGTGTTCAATTTATGGTGGTTGCTAGGGTTTGGTGATAGGTTGCAATGTGATTAATAAGCCATTATTTCTTGATATTTTTAGTATTCTATATAGTCGCTACATGGTTTCTTACTGTCTTAAGTCAAAAGAGCCTACCCCTAAGTCTCATGATATTCTAGTCCCTCCTTAAATGTTAACGTACAGGATTTTTCCACTGATTTATCATCCAAAATAGACTGCTTAGAAAATAATTAGTTTACCTTTATATGCTTGGTAGTAATATGCTTTTTAATGCATCATTAATGTCCATAGCACAATCTGTGTAGGGCAACTTACGCGCCACAGTTTAATACTCAGTGTTAAGCGACTCTCAACCAACGTTGGTGTATACCTCAAACACTACTAATAATCCTCCTTTCTCTATACACAAATAATTTGCTGTTCAATTTAGTTCTTTACCCCAGAGGTTCACTTCTCAGTGACTCTGTCTTGGTAGTTCTTACAATTTGTTGGAACCAACTGTCTCTTTGAGACCTTTCACTTCTGGTGCCTTGACTGTCAGGGTTACTTTTCTATCTCCATCTCGTGCTCTTCATTAATGTTTCACTGCAGCCCTTGCCCTTGGTCCGCAAATCGATTCCGGTCTCCTCTCACTCCCAGCTCTCCATTTGACCCTTGACCTCCCGCTGTCTGCTCTGCTCACTTTCACCGTGGCTATGTTACACGCTGGCTTAATTCACCTCAGACTGAACCTGATATGTTTTTCAGCAAGACTGCTCCTTTCTCTCAGCAAAATGTTCCAGTCTGATGGACATACAGACTCTTTTACTTATTCATTGCTTTGCTCTGCTTAAATTGAGGTTGAATAACTAAATTTGCTGTTAGGCCAAACACCTCAATAAAAAACAGGATGATTTGTCCATTCGACTTAATGTGATACCAGGAGATAAGACAAACTGCACAGTGAGAAAAAAAACACACATATATCAGCACTCACCTTGACACTGTGTCTCCTTAACTGCAGGCTCGAACCCAGCCATGCAAGTACAGGACCCTACAGGAACCATCCACTCTCCATCTCCATTGCAGTAGAGTTTAAGAGGTACAGACACCTCCAGAGCGTTTGGCACGCAAGTGCCGGGGGCAATGACTAGTGACGTGGCCTCGGCTCCTGTGGCCGTCTCTGGGAAGACGGCAAAATTGGCAATGGTCGTGGAACACTTTTTGTAGAAAACTCGGACAGAGATTAAAGACATGCAGGCGCCCAGATCCTGGAAAGCCAGATAGAAGCCGGCCTTGGAAAGCGGACCAAAGCTGCGAATCTTGGTGTTGACCCGACCAGACTCCAACATAGAGAAGCTCTCATCCGGAGCAATGGTGTCAACCTTAACGTAAGGATTCTCCATCCAAAACGGACTGGTGGCGGTGGCTGAATCCGAGTCAGACTCATAGTAGAACAGATTGAAGGTCTCTTTACACGATCCTGGAATGTTGGGAATACTGTTGCAATCTCGTACGGTGAACTTCATCTCCACGTAAACACGAAGAACATCCTTTCGGGGGATGAAGTCGCTGCGAAGCCAGTTGTTCTGGTTAAGCTCACGAACATTGCACACTTGGTATGTTCGGATGGGGTTCATGGCATCGTCATAACCGCTAACTTCCTCCCACTGAGAAAAAAAGAGAGGGAAAAAAGAGAACACTGTAAGTCATAGATATACAACAACTTAAAAGTTCACCTTCGGAATGAGCCAGCACTTAATATATACCGCCTTCTTCAAGGATTCTTCTACAGAACAATAGCAATAACAAATGTTTTTATCTAAAGTATGGTACAATACGCCTCATTGTCAGTATTATAAATGAAACTATTCTCATTTTGATGTTATCCGGGGCTTTAGAACTCTGAGTGTTACGCTACTGAGGTACGGCAGGCAATAAATTGCTCTTTCTCAGCGACAGCCACACAGCTTAGAAACAATATAACGGAGGGAGCAAGCCGAGAAAAAGAGTGAATGGGGCAGATGAAAGAGAGGGGAAATTAAATTGTGTGCTTTTTGGTTTGTGCGTTTTCAATTACACATTGTGTACGGTGGCATTAAGTGGGGGAGCAGCACACTGGTCTTTCATCTGCGTTCACCAGTTCAATGAAGAAACCCGCCTGGCGAATTCATCAAAATTACCGTGGAGTTTCAGAACTCCATTAAATAAAACAACGAGTGGATGTTTACCTCATACCTCGAGTGTGGAGTACTCTCTGCATCACTTCACAATCAATTACTGTCCAATTAAGCCATCATGATTACATTGTATTCATGCAGATCAACAAGCTACATTCAATCCTCTACCTGAATGATTTCTCTTATCTACCAGAATTAAGAATATACATCTTTTTCAAAAGACAAGTGAGAGGTATCGTCAAGAGGTTGATTGCTATTGTGGTGCTGCATTGTGCAATGAGGTCTCGGTGACAATGAACCTAAGTTTTGAGCTGAGATTTGCCGATTTGAGATGCGACAAGGTGAAATATAGTTCAACATCATGCAAGTAAGAAGCGGTGTTATTCAGCAACTGCTAATGGGAGCGCAGACTGTGGTCGAGTAAGAACGCCTACTAGCAATCTTGGCAGCTAATGAGGGTTTTTACATCAACCTCTTCTTGCTTAAACAAACAGCATATATCAACGAGAAATGGTTTATCTTCAAATTGGTAAAGAAACAATTAGACGCACGCTCGGCCCACGTCTTTTGATTACAGTGAGTTCAAATTAAAGCAATCCTAAAGGAGAAAATGAGCTGTAGCCGAAAAGAAAAGAAAGAAAAGAAAAAAAAGAAAACTGGCGCAGCATCGAGAGATTTGTTGAGAGAGTAGCGTAGGGTTTGTGTAGGGGTGAAGTCTTTAATTAACACAGCGATATGGACGTTGTGCGGACAGGCCATTCATCCCTACGGGCCCCAGGGACCCCAGGTAGACAAGGGCTTCTAGAAGTCTCCGCTTTATCACGGCCTTTCTGAGCCAAGGATGCTGAAATCAATAATAAGCATCAGGTCAATGGGACAGGAGAAAGAGTGAGGTGTAAATGGGCATTTAGTTCAGTGGAATAAATTGCTGAGAGAGGGAAGATGGGAAAGAGGAAGCGGCCCCCACACATTGCACTGGTGTGGACTCGTCTTGGCATAACGCCGCAACGAAACATTCCTCTTTCCCTCAATCAATTTCTTTTCAACTCAATATCAGGGGGAAAAAAGTCTACAAATTGTGATCTCTGCCTAGTAAACTTTGATGCAATAAAGCACTTTCATACACACTTGTATGTTTATGCACATTGATTTTTCTCCCTGCTGCATGTCTTTGATTCGTTGGGGGGATGAATGAATCACTTTAGATGCAGATGCAGCCGTGGATTGATGGTTCATGTGGTTTATTTATAAGTATGTAAGTGCATTACTTTTTTTACTCAGTTTGTTTATCTTGGAAGAATTAGCAGGTCAGGTTTAAGCAACAGCAGGCCATTATGTTTATTTTTCTTTAACGATGTTAAAGTCTGTATTTATCTGTGTTTATTTCTCAGGTTACAGGTGTAAGACTAATGACTAATAGAGGTTTTTTTTATGGCAGATTGAATGAAAATAGAAAAAGACCTGCTGAGTCAGGCTGGGAATTATTCCAACTTCTTGCCCTTGTTTTTTTATATTTTTTTTTATTATCTGGGCACAGTTCCCATTTCGGTTTTCTGGGTGTGACATACCATTGAACTTAGTGTCACACAAAATTAGAAATGAGTGTCGCATAAGAAAGAGAGAAATAGAGGGTGCCAATTAAGCCAGTGGGTAAATCTCCAAGAAAAAACAGTCAAAATCACATTTCATCCATTTTGATTTATTTTGGAATTATTTTTGTAAACCGTTTTCGTGGGATTCACAGAATATTTCAACTTGAGAAGGCATCCAGAACACTGTGATATTTAAGGCAAGGACTCACTGGTGCCACATTTCCCCTGTCTGTCTTAAAATACAGTGGGGCGGCGTGGGTGAAATGTATAGCTGTGTGCATGACAGAGAGCAGAAGGGATAGAATTGGGCAATGTATGTCCTGAAAGGAGGCATCTGTTGGGGTGTCAAGGGGTTGTGCTTTGGCCCATTGTGCTGGGGAGTTTTAGTGCTTTAATGGGGGCGGTGAGGAATATTTACAAGAATAATAAATAGACGGCGAAGGTGAAATGGCAGTTGATTTGTGTCTTTGGGGTTGTTCATTGGTGCTAAGTTACTCGGAAGTAAAGTTTTTGGGGAGGGGGGACTGCAACAGCTGAGATGGTGTGGCTGGGGGCAGGAAGGGGCAGTGGACACATGCAGAACCCTGAAGTACAGGATATAGAGGACCCAAAACTGAGAATTTGACAAAGAATCTGAACGGGAGAAAAAAAAAAAGTAAGGAAAGGCAGCAGTCTCTGGGTATTGTGAAAGATACACCGAGCGAAGGATACTTCTGCTGTGTCTGCCAAAAGCTTGTGGGCACAAATTTCGTTTTTGGAGAACGAATGTAACACGGCTAGGGTGAAATCTGATCTGGGCAATGCCTTTATCTGATGAAACTCAGAGCTTCCTGTGTTTAACACGCTATATTTGAACAAGGACCGTTTATAATGCCTCTTGATTTAAAGGTAGTTTAACTATGACATTTATTAGAGAATCTCACGAAATCTGCCAAGAAGTCAGTTTTTAACCCTCAAATGAAAGAATTCAATGGAAATAAATGATTATATATATATATATATATATATATATATATATATATATATATATAATAATTTTACTGACAATTAGGGATATTTTAGAATATTTGTAAGTGTCATTAATGTGATGGAAAAAAATCTAAGGTATTTATATAATGAAAAATAAATAAATAGATTGAATACATTTATTTTTGTGTTTGGCATTATTTGAAAATACTGCTAATACAAAACAAAAAACAAAATGGGAAAACAATACAAGAGGGAATAACTAACTAACTAAACAAACAAATAAATAAAACAACAGGTGGAAACAACAAACATTAATAAAAAAAATGAATCTCAGGCATTTCTGTAATGCAAAAAAAAGTGTGTCATAAAAATAATGGGGGGGGGGGGGGCACATAAATAAATGAAAACAAAATGGGGGGAAACAACCACAACAACAATAAAAAAAAAAAAAAAAAAAAGGGGAAAAACAAAACGGTTCCTACAAACGGACCAATTTTTTTTTTCTTTTTTTTAAATGGTAGGATTAAATATGGAGAGGATTTTTTTAAAAGATTCACCTCATACTTTATTCGGACTGAAGGAGCAGATCATATGCTCAGGTTAACCAAAGTCAAACACACAACAGCACTAACTCACCCCAGTTTCAGGATGTGAGGTCCAAGCGAGTTCAGTGGTGGCCCATTTGGTGTCCATAAGTGTTTCTGCAGGGAAAAAAAAGAAAAGAAACTAAGTTTGAGGAACAATATGAGCCTAAACAACTGACAACAAAACAAAAAATGAGAAAACTCAATGAAATGGAAAACCTTGGGAGGAATTGATTTCACGCTGTGAAGGACGAGCTAAGCAATACATAACAGTCACTGTCCATATTGTTAATGGCCATTAATGCATTGTGGTAAATTCACGAGTGCTGTTACAGAGAAACACTATCATGCTAATCAACAGTGAAAAGACGGAAGAAAGGCAAAACAGCTTTGTGGGTGATCCAGAAGACATTGTCAAAGATTTATGACAGCCCTCCTCTAATTAGATTTAATTAGCCGTGTATTTGCTGGGTGGGAAAGAAAAGCTAAGTGTTTTTGAAAGACAACCCTCTACCCTTCCTACACGTACACACACACACACACACACACACAACACATCCACACTCTCGCACCCTTAAGCTAGCAGCTGTAAACTCGAGAGGATATATAACAGAGCAAAGGAGTTCTTGAATAGCGCCATAAAACTCGCAAAAGGAAGATCTTCACAATTTCCTCAATGCCCAATATGCTCTGCCTGTCTGTTTTTTCTGTTGTTATCCCACCAGCCATATGTGGAGCTCTCTGTTTTTATTACAATGAAAGCACGCTCACTCGAACATATTGAGTCAACCATTTCACCTTCCACCACCTGCTTCTGCTGTTTATGTATGGCGGTCGCAGGCACGATTGCACGTTGTGACTGCGTTTTAGTAAATTAGATGGATGGGAGTGTTTAAAGTGCACTGAAATCATGTGTCAGGGAACAAAACACCAGAGGACGTTATTTGTCCTCCGAAGTGAGCGCTAAACCCAGTTACTCCTTGTGTTAACATCCGTTCCAGGAATAAACAGGGTTTGAATGTTGTCAGAAATGCAATTGAACGCTTTGTAGGGCTTCACGGTTTGGAGAAGAAAAGAAAAAAAATAAGAAAAAACATCCAACTTTGCTCTGCTTATTTTTGAAACCTCAAGATGTTCACCACACTTACGATTATATTTCATATTTTAAGTCTTTCTGAACGGTCAAATCATGACAAAACAAATGAATTTTTCAGCCAATGCGCGTGTGCAGCTTTAAGTCAAGTCAGGTCACCTTTATTTATATAGCGCTTTATACAAATACAGATTGTTTCAAAGCAGCTCTCCAGTAATAACAGGAAAATAATGCATTTAAGCCGTTGCCAGTTCAGTGTTGATTCAGTTCAATTGTAAAGATCATCAATTATTAAATCAGTTAATTTCATCTATAAAGCAGATCTGCAAAAAATGACGTCTCAGAACACTTAGAAAGCGGGAAATACTGTGCTTTACTTTCTCCCATTCATAGTAATATGAGTGCACAGTCTTCGTTTACATAAAGTCTTTGCTGATTTGTCCCAGGGCAACAGTGAAGGACCACCTACTCGCCTGTCAATCAAACCTGATATTAATAAAGTTGAACACAGCAGTCTGTCTAATAATTTGACTACCCGGTATTGCATCACTCGTCTACTGGAACTTGATTGTGTCTAATTGAGATGTTTCCAACACACAGGTGTTAGTAAAATAAGTAGAAACCGTTTGAGTTGTTTATCCTTCACACTGTAAAAAAAAAAAAAGATGTTGGTTTAACTTAAAAAAGCAAGTTACCTTGTTGCCTTAACATTTTGAGTTTGTTGTAATTAAAAATTTGAGTTAACACAATGAAGAAGAATGGTTTAATAAACAGAAACTCAAAATAGTATGTTATCTTCACACATTATTTATCGAAGTTGATTTGACAAAAGATACAAAGTTGTGATGACAATAATTTCATTGATTTCCTGTTGGGATGTCATTCATGGCGTGTCATTTTGTGTCGTTGACTTACAGGTCCGCTGACATTCAAGCACGCTCTCTAAAATGCCTCGTCGTTTAAAAGAAAACCTGAAGTCAGCTGCGAGCTGTGGAAAAGCTAGCGCGCAGGAACTGGTGCGAATAAAACACCAGGCAAATGCAGAGAAAAGGGGGAATGGAGTGAAAGTGAGCTCTGACTCAGAGAAACGGGGGGAACGTTCGGGAGCATGCGGCGAGTGACTGCAGCCTTCTGTTTTGTTTGCGTTTTGTAAGCCGCACTGAAAAACAGCAAAGCCGAGCATTGTGTCAGCTGAGCGCGCTTTTTAGATGAGGAGGCAAGTCCTGGCTCAATGAGAGCGCGAACACAGCGGAGGGTGACCCGCCCCTCACCCCGGCCCGCCGCAGTCAGGGGGGCGAGAGGCCGTGCCCTCAATGCGACAATTCATTCACACTCCGGCACGGAGCCTATGCAGCACCCAGCCTCCATTACGGACTCCTCTACAGTTAAAATGGCTCCACACAGGGAACGTTTTGTTTAAGGGGCAGAGAACCGACGGCTTATTTCCTGTTTCTCCCACTTCTGAGGTAAAACCCAAGACTACGGGTAGTTTCTGGCAGGATGTCGAAACCTGATTGACGAGCGCTCTGAATAAATCCTTCCCTTGCGCAATCCGTCTACAATCGCATGTTTGACTGGGAAGCATGGCCAAACTTTGAGCTGAAAGCCCAATGACATAAAGCACCCACCGTAAAGTTAGAGAGGCAGAACTTTTATGAAACTTGAAAAGGACATAAATGAACCGCCGCAAAACGAAACCTTTTTCACCTCGTGTTGACTTAGCTGTCATAAAAAGTTTAAATTAAATATTTATATAAAACACTAAAGTAGAAGAAAATTGCAATTACATACTACATAAACTATATATATTTTTAGTAATAATGTGTATTTTGTTTGTCACCACTATTGTGTACAAAGATAAATGGGTTGCCCTTTATGATAACTTTTATACTAATAATATTTCATACATATTTGAATGGCTTAGTAAGGTTTTGAACATTGTCATGAAGTCTCAAAATATCAGGAAATGTATATATTTGAAGTTACTCAAGCACATATCATATAACCAGGGGCGTGGTAGTGGGGGGAAAAGTGGACCTGACTACCCAGGGCCCCGTCTAGGGAGAGGGCCCTTTGAAATCCCATCAAAAAAAATTTTTTTCATTTTTTTTTTTTTTTTTGTAACCTAATTCGAATTAATTGGGCCCTCCAATTGATGTCATTATTCATTTCAAAATATATTGATAACACCAACTGAGAGAATGAACTCAGTGCCAGACCTTTTCCCTGTTTGTATCACTCCGCTTGTTCGTGTTTGCGCAACTTGCATCATTAAGCCAGAAGGCGGCGACAAGTGACTGTCTTTATGAGTGAGCAATTGAACCATTGATTAAATGAACAGATTAGTCCACAAATATTGATTCATTTAGGAAAGAAAAAGTAGATTAAATTGATATTTGATGCGCATACTAATTGCTCATATGCCTCTGGACACAGAATTATTGCATTGGCGTTTGTTTGAAATGTAACATCTAGCCTATGCAAAATAATCCTTGAATCATTTCTTATTTAAGGCCATTCCCGTTTCGAATATGTGATTGTGTATAGTCAACAATAAGCATAAACATTCTGCATTTCCATTTTATAGTGTGGATAATTCATTGCGACATTTAAACTGATTCTCATGTTTTAGAATTTGTTATCTGATAAAATACTACATACTGCCCACTGACATGCTTTTAAAGCTCCTGTTGTCCATTTTTTTTGGTCTTCAAAACACCTTAAAATTCACATGTTGAGCTCAGGTAAATCTAAATTTTCTCGGGGGGGCATGCCCCCGAACCCCCCTAGGAGCACTTTATTCCGGTTTTTAGGTATAAAAACCTGCGCAAAAAAATGATCATGAAGTGAATTGGAAAGTATTTCTCTTTGTTTGAATAACTACTCAACTCTACCTTACACATTAATACTCGAAAAGTAAAAACACAACACACAAGTCATTTTACAGCGAAAGAACCAGTCATTACTATAATCTGATTTGATTATGGATTTAAACACTATTTATACTTGTTTATATTCAAATAATTAAAAAAATTTTTTATTCAAAATTGAATTTTCATTTTTGCTAACCCGCATCGTCTAATGGCATGTGTAGGGGGCCCACTGACATTGTGAGTATACAGGGCCCAGAATTTGGTGCTACGCCCCTGCATATAACATAATTTAAAGACTTGTAGCCATATGTTTAGAGATAAATATGGACGTGTAAAATTACTGTAGATTTGGTTTTGGTCCAAACACTAAACTTTTTTTCTGTAACTACACTGTAAAATATGATTTTACTTAATTTTAAGTAATTAACATTCAAGTAGATTATACTTAAACATTTAAATTGATTGTACTTAAAAAAAAAGTTTTTTTTTTTTTTTACAGTGAATGAATCACTAATGTACAATAAAATAATAACATGACACTATTTAAACTACTTAAAAACAGTATAAACTAATAATAACACATTTTAATGGTAATATTTAATCATAAAATAATATATAATTTCACCATATTGTGTTGTCACTGCTTTTTAAGTAATGTGTAAATGTGTCGGACTTTATAATAACTTACAATGTTTAACAGCATCATAAAATGCGTAACTTATGTAAATATGTCAATATTTGAATTGCTTATTAATAAGGTCTCAAAGACTCAAAAATCCCAGGAAACACACATACTTGAGGTTACCAGAGCACATTTATGGACGCATGTATAAATTACATAATATGAAAGTGTGTGTAAATTACTAAACAATAAGTCATTGTTTTTGCTTCAAACTCTAAATATAAAAGTAGCATGACACACAGATTTAGTGGAAAATTCCCATTCACAGAATTGCATGTTCACACACACACACACACACACACACACACACACACACACACACACACACACACACACACGCACGGTGTAAGAAAGGTCAGCTCTTCCATTCTAATCCTCTAATGACAGAGTAGCATTAATAACAGAGGAAGACAGAAACACTTGGTTTCTAAAACACAAACACACACACACACACACACACACAAACACACAATCATTCTGCAGGTTTACAAGCTCCTGAAAATATTTCTTTGTTCCAGTAAGCAATCTTCTTTAAAAAGAGGGGTATGTGAACAAAACCACCTCTATTGATACAAAGAATGTTCAGTGGATTTAGAAACTGACTCAGTGCCGTGTGGGCAGACAGGTGAGAGATTACTGCAGGATTTCAGCCCAACTGCTTTCAGCTTTAGCGATTCCTTTTCACCGCGTTGTTTGGAGGTTAGGACACGTGGAAGAGCGAGGAAAGCTCAAAGTGAAACGGCAAAGACTGGATCAGGATTGTGCAGATTGAATGACTAAAAAACTTACATTTACATATTTTGCATGTAAGAAAATGAAAGGTGAAGTGTGTACTTTCTGCACCATTAGTTAAATAAAGATGCAAAAAAAAAAAAAAAAAAAAAAAAAAACCTGTTAAACCAGTTTTCTGAAGACTGACATGGTCAGTCAAACAAATAGCCCTGCCCCAAACTTATGCTATTGGTTAACACTGTTCTGTTGTGGCAGGCTGGTCAAATAATATATATATATATATATATACAGAATCTAAACTCAGATACTTAGATCTATCTAAACAATCTTGATTTGCCAATTGTGTCTCCTGCTGCGCTGTTGTGGAATCGCACCAAACTACGGGCTTAAGGACAAATAAAGGAACTTCACTCTCCGTCTCCAAACACTTGAGCTCTGTTTTGCCACCCAACACTGGGATGTGTCAACAGCGTGGGGAAAACACTGCATTAAACGAATTAAAGCTATTAGACTGATTGCTTTGTATGTGCTTTTGTTGCTGCTTTTATTAGCTGTTGGGGGGTTTGGTGAAGCAGGCTGAAAGTGGGGGAGATATTTTGGGAGAGAGAGGGGGAAAGTCGTTGAAAGAGGATGGAGGAAAAAAAGGGGTCGGGGGGGGGGCTTCTATTTAAATTGAAATGTGGTGAGCGTCCCGGGCTTTTGTGGCACACTGGAGTGTGGTGATTAGAGGAGTAGGCTGCTTTTGGCGAGCCGGCGTGCAACCTCTAATTGGCCGACGGTTCTTGATGTAGATGCTGGATCTCCAACACCCTGAATCCTCCATGGGAATCGCATGAAAGGAGCCTCCTTATCCCCATCCGTCCACTTGCCGTCAGTCACGGCACAATGCCTGTCACTCTCTAGGCCATTTACGTACTAACAAGGCCCACTGTCAAAGCTGCAGATGTAGCGTTCATTTCATGACGGAATTACTGTAATTTCCGACCACTAAAATCACCCGTGTCTTTGTCGAATTTGTAATTGTCCAGTGGAAACTCTTAACTTCATTTCCCACTTGACTATTGGGTTTCACTTTCTTTTAAGGTGATGCAGTTACATTGTACTTACTCAATTAACTACATGTACTTACTATAGAGTTACGGTTAGGTTTAGGGTTAGTTGTACATGTTGCAGCAACGTATAATTGCATCACCTTAAAATAAAGTGTTACCGACTATTGCTATGTCATGTTGTGCTACATTTACATCTATGCTAGACTTTTATCCAAAGCTACTTATAAGGTATTCAAGGGTTACACTTTATTTTAAGGTGTCATTGTTAAAGTGTCATTAAATATTTAAGTACGGAGTAATTTTAATTAACAATATGTACTTAGTATAGAGTTAGGGTTAGTTGCATGTAATTATGCATAATTTACTGTTGTTACTCTGGTAAGTACATGTAACATATGTAACAATGACACTTTAAAATAAAGTGTTATCAAGAATTTTATAAAAATTTAGTCAAATTACAATTTTCTCAAATAATCGGGAAAAGCTACCCTGGGTGAAAAAAAGGGTCTTAATTGTATTGATTGTGCACTTCAAATATTTAAGTAAACTTAAGTGGCCTTCTATTTCATATATTAAATTGTTTGTAAGTACACTTAGTGGAAAAAAGTATATATATATATTTTTAAAGTGTACTTGCAAACAATTTAATATTAATTAAATAAAAGGCCACTTAAGTTTACCTAAAGATAGTACACATTCTTAAAACGCTTAAGTACACCTTTAAAAAGTGCACTTTGTAATAATGGCAAATAAAAAAATATACTTTTAAGTACATTTTAAATCATTTTGTCACGCTTTAAAGAAGTACCCTTAATTTGATGTTGAATTGCATACTATTTTAAGTTGTTGTTATTCAATGTTACATTTAAGCTTAATATATTTTAAATGCACAACATTTTAAATGTCGTTAAAGATGTGTAATTACAAATATACTTAAATATGTGACACCAATTTCAATAGAAATATCATTGAAGTATATTTGAGCTTTCAAGAAATGCTTCTCAGTATATTCGTCAGTAACCATTTCAAAGACAATAGAAGTAACAATGAAATGATATATAAAGATGTACTACTTAAGTACATCTTGCGCAGGGTTCGAATTACAAAGTGGCTTTCGGGGGAGCCCTATTTTCCGATCCTCCCTGACTGACTTTAACGCTTTTGGTGCATGTTCGGGCATTTAAAACAATAGGTTTACAGTAAACCTATTGTTTACTTAGTAAACCGTTTACTTCAAAACGCAAGCGTCAGTCAGTGTTAGGGCAAACAGCTCTGTCCACGGTTCTGAATCAACCGCGCTTAGGCCTACATCATGCAAATTAGGGCTGCACGATATTGGAAAAAAATTACATTGTTTGTGCAAAAAATTACAATTAAATTTTTTCCCCCAACGATATTTATTGCGATATTGAGAGCCATAACTAAACACAAAAGCAGCTCGCATTTTTAAATAAAACAGCAGCTTTACACCAACCCCCTGATTGGTTTACAACAATATAACTTAAAATAAATATATTTTTTTATAAAAACAACTTATAAGCATTTTGGTTCACAATCTTTTAAGTCAACTTTTCTAAGCCAAAGTGCCAAAGTAAAACAGTGTTGGTCATCATAATCATATGAAATAAACAAAATGAAATAAAACTTTAATATATTTTTATCTTAAATTATTATTAAATAGATTTAATTATTAAATCTTCTAAACAGATTAGAGAACATGTTTCTGTAAGCAGAAAAGCCGAACACATTTAAACAGCAGCTTTAGCCTACACCCATAGACAGATAAGATAAGCCATCGCTCCCACCACGCGCATCAAGAGCTGAGGGGGAACCAAAAAAATTGCCTAATGAAAAATCAATAATTATAATAATAATGCCGATATTATTTCAGTATAGAAATACAGACATCCCAAGTCTCCCGGAATATCTCCCGCATATTGATAGCGGCTCACTGATGCACGCAAATTAGTTAAAATCTCCGGAATCTAGAGTGAGAGCGCCCGCGAGACCGAAACTGTGCTCCAAACCGCGCAGCGCGTGCACGGCAGAGAGGGAGAGAGAGCAAGAGACTGCGCGCGCGCCTCATGAAGCGCATCGCACATCGCGATGTCGATGTTAAAACAGAATATCGTTCAGCCCTAATGCAAATCATGATAAAAACAGAATAACTCACATAGCAAAAAAATGGACAGTGTTTTAGAGCTCCCCCTAAATGTCTCAAAGTAGGCTTTCAGGGGAGCCCAGGTCTTTTTCAGGGGAGCCGAGCTCCCCTTAGCTCCCCCGTAATTCGAACACTGATCTTGCGTTTCTTGACGCCGGTTATGATGACAGCAGTTATCAGGAAGAGGACAAAGAGCATAAGTGCGCCTGCTACATTTTTGTTTGTTGTGTTAATTAGTTCTTCGGCTGACGTTAGGATTGACGCAAGGTCTTAGGGGGTCTGATTTTAAAGCTGACATCATCAAGGGAACGGGGTTGTGGAAAATGAGCCCTTTTGCTTTGATCAAACATGCCGTTCACGCTCACAGACAGCACGAAGACAGGCACGCGGGTTCATACGGCGAGCAAAAGATGAGCCGCAACCCAGATTAATATTCAAGCCTTGTGTCAAAAATGGGAATGGGCATTGCACACCCCCTTACCCACATTGGTTCCTCTTTTCTTCCTCTTTCCAAGGTCTTTAATTACAGAGCAGAGTCAATCTGGCGAACAGGCAGACCCTGGGGCGACTGTCTGCTATCCAGGTGTGCGCACAACTATGTGTTCAGAGTGCCTGAATGGGCGTCTTTAGCTAGCAAGTCCATGCCACCGCCACATGTGCGAGAGCTCCTAAATAAGTAGGGGGATCATGTCACCTGGTTAACCCAGTGAGAGCTTTTCAATGTCTCCCTCTCTCAAGAGTTATAATGCATTTCCGTTGAAGTATAGGTGGTATTTAACCCCTAAAAGGTGTATGTTCGTACCTTAGAGTGGTAATATATACCCTTGAGGTACTACTATTAACGTTTGGCTTGCTTAGTTGGGGTTTGGTAGACATAATATTCAGTAATATTCTCGATTTGACTGCGCTAACACTATCGGATAAGAACGGATGAGTCCGTCTATTGTAATTTAAGTTGAAATGACCTAAAATTCCAAGTTAATTGTACTTAAAAAAAATTATAATCGAATTTGTTTCAGAATCGACACATTGAATGTTATTGCACTGAATTAAATCGACACTGAACTGACTTGAACTGAACAACGACACAAATGTCTTCTGTAGAGCTGCTTATTGCTGAATTGAACTCATTTCATTACATTGATGAACTTCACACAGTTATTGAACTGAACAAACTCTGAACTGACTTGAGCCGAAGAATGACACAATTGTCTTTTTGGAGCTGCTTTAGAGCAGAATTTGAATTTGTCTCATATTTGATGAAGTTTGTATCATTGATTCTGTTATTTTTTAGTTTATTACTGTGAAGCTGATTTGAAGCAATCTATTTGATAAAGCGTTGTATAAATAAAGGTGACTTGACTTTTAGGCATAAATACAATACAAAGATGCTCCTTTTAGGCTACTGGGACAAGGGACAAGCTGTTTTACCCCCAAAGTGTATATATTACAATGTTATAATATTGTAATAAAGGCGTTATTACATGCTTATGCATGGAATTACATTTCTAGTAAAAACCCTTATATGTAAGCAAGAAATTACTAAAATTACTCAAGCCATTTTAACTCGACCATCTACGGCCATTGTGGACAATAGCCATGAATTCGGCGCGTGTCCCCTAAAGCACTTAGAGAAAGAGTTACGATACTGCACATCAGTTACTCTGTTGTGGCTAGACAGGACACAAGATGCGTTGAGATGGAGATAAAGCACGATCAGCTATTAATGAGCACTTAAGCTAACACGCTGGCGTATTCTGATACCGAACGTTGATCCGATTACAGATTTCACACTAAACGGGAGCCGTCTGTTAGACTCACGTTGCTACAGGAGTGCAATCAATTAATGCGTTCGTGTTTCTTCTTGTAGAGGCGATTTATTGTATAGCCACAAGGCAAACAAGAATGCGTAGGCCGCGTCTGTGTTCATAATTTTAGTTTGGCCTGTTGGTTAGAAAAAAAAGCTCAAATGTGTTCTCCACTAATCAATATCCAAGGCTTTCATTCAGAAGATGAGCACCTTGTGGTTTTACAATCCTTCCCTCAAAATGAAAAAGGATGACGTCTTCGCTAGCGCTGATGCTTCAGGCACCGTTACACAACGTTAATGACAGTGTTTGCTGATCAGAGAGAATGACAGCTGTACTTTTATGATGATACATGATGTTTTTTTTTTTTGTGGCTTCCTAGACTTTACCACGAGCATAACGTAATCCATGCATCAGAACATGTGATACTCATCACAGTCACGTTTCGGTATCGCTGCCGATGGTCATGACATCTAAGCAAGAGTTTCTGTTTGGGGTTTTGTACATAATCATAAAAGAAAACTCTGTTTGGACATATGGAACGCCTAAGAGATATGGTGATTTTAAAAAAATGAGAAGGAAAAATTATATTTCAATGTCTTGAGTTCTATGAGAAACTTTGCGGTTGCTCGCTCAATGTTTGCGTTTCCCAGAGAGAACTTTTCGTCCACTTGCTTAAAAACTTTGTAACTACATATAGTTTCTTGGGGGAACACAAAGGTTTAAGGTTTTGCGAGATAACGCAAAGATTTTGCAAGCGAACTCAAAATTTCTCAGGGGAGTGCAATACTTTTGCAACTATGCAAAGTTTCTCAGGAGAACACAAAGGTGCGTGAGGTTCTTGTGAAGGAACACAAAGATTTTGTGAACGGACGCAAAGATTATGAGTTTCTACGATTTCTTGAGGGAAACACAAAACTTTAGCAAGAACGCCAAAGCATTGACATATATATAAATACATTTATATTTTTTCTTTCGACACACCTAGGTACTCTTTTTTATATTTTTGAATTTTAGAATGGCGGCAAGAACATTAAAAACAAGTGGAAATATCAGAATTATATAGTAACCATAAAAATGTTAAACAGGACCTAAAATATCTTACATTTTTGGGGTTTTCAAAGAAGCCATCCTTTGCTTAACCACTCTTTCTTTCTCTCTATTTAATGTTTCATTCACACCTTTTCTATCTCGGTCTTCTTTCCCCAAGTGTCTGAGTGTGTATCAGTCAACAGGAAGTGTTTTGACAGGCCGGAGCTGATCACAGCCTTCCTTTCTGTCCACTTCATTCTCTCTCATTCCCCTCATATCTCTGAAACCCCTTCTCTCCTTTTCTCCCCGTCTATCATGCTCCCCGGGTCTCCATTACTCTCAGCAGGAGGCAGGGCCAGCTGGAATAAATACAGATGACTCAACTAGCCGGTTGAAAAATGCAAGTGAGAGTAAACCGGTTTACAGAATGTTTCGAAGAGGAGGAGGCACACTTTCACTCCTAAAGAATATCATGAAAGCCACTGAGAAAATACACTAAAAAACATATGTTTAGGTCAAAAAGTGATGTGAACCAAGCAGGTTCAGTAGGTTCACCGATATCCTTCATTGTGTTCCATACGAAAATATGTTCAATTCAGTCAAAAAACACCTCGGAAACTGCTTTTTCTGGTGTCGCCCAGGTGTCTATTTTTAAAACTCTGATTCAGAAACTAACTTTTAGTAAGATCTTTGCTTTAGATACATTAAGACATTCCGGTTAAATGTAAAATAAAGAAGAAAACTGCAGTTGTGATTAATCCTGCGTTTGGCTGAGCCTAGCGTAAGCACATTTTAACCAACAGTCAAACACCTCTCCCTCTCCTCAAGCCAAAAAATTAAAAGGACTATAATCACGATAACTATGTTTTGATTGATTTTCTCGTTCTGGTTGAAATTCAACTCTGACTGTAATAAACTGCCAGGGACGCAAGTCTGCCAATACTGCTGAAGAAAAACAATCTTTTTTTTTCATGCTCAATAGAGAGCTCAATGCATCATTACCCACAACTCATATTATCAGTCAAGCTAGGTCCCAAAATCTGCCATATGGTACGGACAGAGATAGTATTTACATAAATCAGAAATAACCTAAGAGCATTGGTATTTTTCATGTGGCGCTATTAAGGTATGTTGAGTGAATTGCATCTTTTTGCTGAGAAATACAAGTAAAAAAGACAGAAATGGCCAAACAGAAACTGGAAAACCCTAAAATCCTGGATGTGTTTGTGTTTGGAAATATTTTGGTAGCACTTTATTTTACAGTCCTGTTCACTACTGTACATACCATGTACTTATTATAGTAATTGTAATAACTAGGTACTATATGGAAGCTTCTTTCCACCACAGAATAAAAAATTAAAAAGATATCAGCGACTTTTTATCTCACAATTCTGACTTTTTTTTTTCTCACAATTGCGACTTTTTATCTCAAAATTCAATTGTGAGTTATAAAGTCGGAATTGCGAGATATAAACTCGCAAATGAGAGTTATGAAGTCAGAATTGTGAGATATAAAGTCAGAATTGTGTGTTATAAAGTCAGAATTGTGAGATATAAAGTCAGAATTGTGTGTTATAAAGTCATAATTGTGAGATATAAAGTCGCAATTGAGAGTTATTAAGTCAGACTTGCAAGATATAAACGCAATTGAGAGTTATAAAGTCATAATTGTGAGATATAGTCGCAATTGTGTTTTAAGTCAGAATGGCAAGATATAAACATTAAATTCTTACTTTGTTTCTCAAAATTGCGAGTTTATTTCTCACAATTCTGACTTTGTTTCTCAAAATTGCATGTTTATATCTTGCAATTATGACTTTATAACACAATTGTGCATTGAGAAAATCAGCATTGTGAGATGTAAACTTGCAATTGTGAGATAGTTGTAGGCAGAAGCAAGCTAGTTCTAATCCTAAACCTAACCTTAACCCATAGTTACCTTTTTTCCCCCCAAGTACTATTCTTAGGTAAGTGTAATGTACTGTAAAATAAAATGCAACCAATATTTTGGTATTGCCGCCCTGTGTTTTGTAATCCGAGCCATAAAGAACGGGACAGGAGGCACCGCTGACTTCCTCATACCTCCTCCATTCCAGGTTCATTATGGAGGTATTTTGGCACCGTGCTGCCCACTGGCCTTGCCTGTCAGCCTCGGAGAGGAGCTGTCGGCTGAAGCCGCTGTCCAGGGACTCATCTCCATTCTGCAACAGCCCGTTTGCCGTACTTGCTTCCCTTTGACACGTTCATTATGCCACTGCAGAGGCAGCCAACAGACATCTAGGCTAAATATATGGTAATGGCACGATCCCTCAGGACCACTGGAAGGCATTTGCCATGCTATAACACTAAGGAGGTACTTCAGAGTGTGGCGGTTGTTGAAATGCCCCCAAACTCTCATTTTCTCCAACCCCTTTTACCTTGAGATAAGATGTTTGTGAAAGTACGACGGGGATGATGTCAAAGCTAAAATTATGGTTTCTGGTCGATAAAGCCACACACACAATGAGAAACAGTGAACAGGGAACACAAAAATGCACACATAAATGGGTGTTTCTTCAATTCTTAAGTTTAATATTTCCATATTTGTCAATTGAAAGTGTGATGGGCTATATTTGTACATCATATAGTTTTATACCTATGTAAAAGGCATCGAAACAATAGCAAAAATAAGATACTAAAATTAATCCTTGCATCAACCCAGAAGGACCTATAACTCTAGCGTATATAAATGTAAAGGTTTTGGTTATAACTTTTTTTCTTTACAGTTCTGCTATGAATTAGGCATTGAGATGTATATGTCAGGATACAATTACCCCTGCTTTAGTCATCAGCCAAACATACAATATCATCTTACAACGCAAACATACAAATAACCCCTAATGGCTGTTAAATATGACATTTCTGCTTTGTATCACGGGACAGCTGTTTGTTCGCAGCTCCTGGACTGATGCGGTCCACATTTCCAGCGTTCCAGTGGCTTTCGATCGCTTTGTAATGTTTCAAATATACCGTCTGGGGCGGCTAGTGAGGTTTAGATTCCTTTCCATTTCTTGAAAAGAAAACCCCAAGCTGTGAGGGCAAGAACCCTGCTAACTTCCCAGTGCTGTCACATATTAGCATTGGCAGCTACTGCTGAAGACATGGGAACAAATCGGTGGCTCAGTTTCAGCTGTCATGCTGCATGCTAATTATCAGGATATGTTGTGGTTTACCTGCTCGAACAAAGAAAACATCTCTAATGGCTGCAGCTACACCGCAACGTAAGAGTTATTATGTTCTCTCTTTTTTTTTATATTTCTTGCTATATGTGACACATTAGCCTGAGGCAGCGCAGGTCTCCTTCGACTACCTCTTCTCACGTTAGCTCATTAATCCCAGAGACACTCGTTAATGTTTACCTGCCCACTCATTATCTCAGTCAGGTCAGAGCCGCAACAACAAAGAAAGGTTAGGCAGTTACCGACAGGAATGTGGCTGGGTAGGGCCTTTGTGACTGTTGAATACACACGCAAAAACAATGACTAAAGCATGGTTGGGAACTGTCCTGAGTGAAAGGGACACTATCCTTCATTCTATACAGTATTTGAGAACACTCTTCCTGGAAATTTCTGCCCAACTCTGGCACTTTGGAAGTATGTCAATAACAGAAAGTAGGGCGCGGAAATGTGACAATTTGCATGCATATTAATGCACGAGATGAATTTACCCTATAAAGCATGTTGCTGGATCAATATTTTACAGCTCAAACCAGAGGGAACTGATCGGTTGATGGGAATGTTGTTCAGGGACCAATAAAGTTAGCTGATTCAGGTATATCTTACCTAGGTAAAATCATATCAACCTACCTAGAATGTGCCTCTGCTTACTTTTACTTGAACTACAAAAATAGACCTATACATACAATTCACTGCAGTTTCCAGCAGTTTCCAACGCCAATAAATTGTAATACTTTTCAGAAATGTCACATTTTACTGTAGCTTGTTATTTCTGTTTACTCCTTGTACCCTCCCAGTTGGCTAAAGCAAAAAAAAAAAAAATGTTGGTTGCTATTCGCCCCATGCTTATCTGTTAGATCTTTTCATCCGCGTTCTTAATTGCTGCTCAGTTAATTAATCTCACACTTGGCTGCAGTAATAACTTGACTCGTTAGACCTCTCTAAATGGTTTTCGGCTCTTTAACGCACAGACGCAGACTGGCGGAGTGTATGGAAGACGGTCATCAGAGTAATTTATTCATGGACTCCACCTCTGAGACTGTTGATTAAAAAAGAAAAAAAAAACTGCCTGATTAGGACACGTGGCCGTCTAGGTCATTGGCGATCACACAATCATGCACTTAAGTGTTTCACTTACAGCAAATTGACTCGCAGATTGTGACAGAAGGTATTAGCGATGGAAGTTCATTTCTGGGCAATTACGCTGGAGAAGGTTGATAGAACGGTTGACATCCAATTCTAGGGTGCCCCATATGGCCAGGGGTTTAGATGTCTCTGAACAATTAAATAAAAGCCTTGATACATTGGAAGGAGACTGTGAATGTTTCTGTAATTGTGCATGCAAGGAAGGGGGCTAGTCACTTGAAAATCTTCAGATATAAATCAGTACACAGTGCAGCTGGACTGAGAAGGCTACGGTTCCGGGGCCATTTATGCCACAACAATCCATCTCCACAGTCCTTGCTGTCCGACCTGGGTCAGTTGCAATACTTCCTGCCTGCTTCAAATTATTAACCTAGACTTTATGGGTGTCACTTGCAGCTCTTGACCCCTAAACGAAAGGAGTGGTGCAATTTCTTTGCATTTGATACCTTACATACAGTGCCACCCATACTCCACATTCAGATACACTTTAAGGAATAGCTCAACTTATAAAACACTTGTATGAAAGAAAGAAAAAGACAAATGCATTATTTAAAAATTCTGTTTTTAGGTGATTGCTCAAGCTCATGTTGTTCCAGAGTTTTTATTTTTGGGAGATCTACCCCTTTTACCCACGGGGAAGGTGTTTAAATATCATAATATTAGCATACACAGTAAGTAAATCAGGTGGAAGAGAGGAAGGCCAAAGCTAAGGTATGTTCTCCAGAGGCTGATTATGGCACAGATGCGCTGATGAAGGGCCAGGGGAGGCTCTGTCTGCCTGCCCGCCTATAACTGTACTGTCAGGGGCTGACTAATGTATTATTCACCCTTCATTGATGTGTAACTAAAACCAGCGGCTGGGGAGCCTGGGCCACCAATGCCCCCCACAGACGGTAAACCCCCGACAGGCTACTGAGCTCCATTGATTTATGGGTCTCAGTAGAGGGCCTGGTGAGAAGGCTGAGGGTGGATGGGGGGGGTTTGGGGATGGAGTTCGACATGAGATGGGTCTCATGTTTTAAATATGCTTTCACTATGTGGTTATGCAATATCTGAAACAATTTTAGGTTGAAATTTCCTGTTAAAATAACCTTTCCATTCATATTCTAAATAACATAAAACATGTAAAGTCAAAATGTGGGTATATCTAGAGGCACCACTAAAATGACACCACTATTATGTGACAGTGGCACTGATGGAAGAACTAAGGGAAATGGCCACATGAGATAACATAGTTGAATCAACAAGAACTGTGTACGTGGGGTGGGAAATGCAGGGCTGCTGCTGGGCATCGGTTTGAAGTGCAGGTGACATGGAAGGTTATAGCAATCTAGAGTCAATCATTGACTGATAAATCAACCACAGTGGCTTTAACAGCGCCTACACTGAACCAATAAAGTCCTTCAATAAGATTGTGTCTTGTATAAACACTGGTTTGTTTTGCGGTACTGAAAAAGTATCTGTGAAACCAAAAGCACAGATAGAAAATGTGGCAAAAAGACAACTTCTGAGAAAATAATTTTATACGAAAACACCCTTCAATTTAGGAAGTACTGTACAGGTGCTAAGAGATGCAATTGTCGGGTATAGAGATAATAAGAAGTCTGGGAATTGTCTGCTGTTGCTCTCTTTCACACACTTGAACACACACACGCACATACAGTAGATCCACTAAATCCAACACACACAGACATGCCGTCACAAAGACTTGGTGGCCTCAACTCTAATTACAGACCTGCTAACCACACCTTGACTGTTTGGAACCTACACGTGAACTTTTGTGTTTCAGGTACGTTACATCTCTTGGTGGTCTCGAAGCAGGATGAGTTCAACTTGAGAGCGCTCATCAAAAGAACCACAGGGTGTGTACTGAACCTCAGCATAGATTACTCATAGGAACAAGTCAACTATACAGGAGTTCCATCACTGGAGGACTGACCATATGAACTGGTTTCAACCCTGTATTTACATCTTCCTCAGAAGAGGGATGCATGAATGGACATGTTTCCCTGAGTCTGAACTTCATAACCTGAGGGCAGGCGAGTAAGGATGCAAAAGAATGGCATAAATAAAAGAGAGATAAGAAAACAGATTGCTCATTCTTTATTTATAGACGTGTCCTAATGGCTAAAGATCTGCCAGCGTTGGGATTTGGTTTTCAGAAATGCAGTGTGCTACGAAGTTGCTCGCTCTGTGACTGTCCATTTGTGCAACGTGGTGGCCTGCCTTTGGGGTGTTGGGAAAAGCACCCGTATCCCTGTGACCCTACACATTTGAAGCGGTTTGAAGAATGAATGGATCGATGGAAGTTTTTAGCTGCTGCGCTGACAGTTAGAAAACATGCTACAATACATTAATTCATGGCTCATTTCCTGTCCTATCTGTTTTGAATCGATAAAAGTGCCAACAAATGCATGAGCTAAAATAAGAATCGCTAGATATTACCCTCTTGATAAGCTTTAGTCATAAGTGCCTTTGTGTTTACGACACCACTGCAGTGTCTTGATTAATTAACCAGGCACAAAGATGCGTCCAATGTTGAACTCTATAGATTACCCTTAAGTGCTTGCCTACTTAGCTAGCTTCTTCAGACCAAGCTGTCTCAAAAGGAAGGGAAGATTTATGAATAAGTAAGAACAGTGACAAAGGGCCTGCTTAATTAACCAAAAAAGAGAAATCTAGTCCCCAGACATTTCGATCGCCACATATTTTGATGGCAAGGCAGCATCAACAACCATCTCCTCGTGGCCTGCCATATTGACCGACGGCTGGCTAAATTGAATTGCTAATCATCGCCATCCTTTTAGGTCATTTCCCAGAGGACACGGCAGGGCAAAAGTGGCAATGAAGCTGTTTCACTGTGGTGCGTCTCACACCCATGATACAAATATGGCCCCTCAGTTCACCATCCCCATCTGGCCACGGGATATTTTAATTTGTTTCTAGTGCCAGCTCTATTTCACGTCAATATGCTTGCTTTCACACCCCATGAGGGATTGTGTCACATCAGCATGCCGATTTTGCGCGTGTTCTTAGTTAGAGACCTCTTTTTGACTCTCCTCCGTGCAGTGTGTGGAATTAGGTCGTTTTGGGGCTGCTTTGTGCTCTCGTATCTCAACATATTATTTCATATATGTCATAAGTGAGAATCTACTCTCAGATTGTCTTAAAAGCCATGGGCGATGAAGTATCAAGAGACTGAACTTGTCAAATATATACTGCAAGAGTTTGACTTACATTGCTTTCAGACATACCACTTAGCTCCCACAGGATAACATGACAGAATAGAGTTGTAGGAACACACACACACACACACACACACACACACACACACACACACACACAGTCACAAATCTTATCAATGACTGGATACAACAAAGGTTTTGTGGGTAAATAGGCCCTGTCCCTAAGCTTCTGGTCCTGTTCTGGGATTCTGATATCACTGAACGAGTGAGATAACAGATAGGGAAAATAATGCCACAATTAGAATTATCTCCCTGATAAGAAACGGCCGCATAAGGTGCCCAGGGAGAACAGGGAAGAGGGGGGCTGTAAAAAGATGGTGGGAAAGTGTAGCAAAGTGACAGGGAAGTGGGGAAAGGGATGGTAAACAGAGTAGAGAAAGAGGTGCATTGTCTTTACCCTCTCTGTCGGGATAAAGCCCACCTGTTTGGGGAGAGGCCTCTGCTTCCCACACTTGTTCTCTGGGTTTTCACCAGGTTGTCATCCCTTTTATGGTCGACATGCATCTAGATGCAGTTGCAGCCTTATAAATGAGTGTACCAATAAAAAAAATAGTGACAGTTTCAAGCCACCAACTGTTGCGACATCAGAGATAACATCTGTCTGTTACACTGGAAAGCAAATTTTTCCTGCCTTGAGAGTTTCTTTATTCTGTATGCAGGCTGTAACCTTCTTTTCTACTTTCCCACTGTCAGGTGGACCCGATTTCATGTGCAGACTCAAGGCCGTCATTGATTGATGCTCGCTGGCTTTTCAGATTCATTAAAAACCCTTGCATATCCCTTGCCCATCAAGAGTTTCTTAGACTAGCTCTGAAAAAAAAGAGTGATAGGTAGAAAGATGGACAGAGAGACAGAGAGTGAAAAGGCAGAAACAATGATCTCCTCTCAGGCATAGCTAGGCAGAGCAAGTCAATTTTAAGATGCAGAGATAGATCCATGGCAGCTGTCCAAGACAGAAGATGAAAACTCTCTGCTCTCGCTGTCCTGAGCTCTGCCTCAATTCCCACTGCATTCATAACCCCATCTGACCAGATCCAGTGTATTTCCATTGTCTCTCCTCTCAGCACCTTTTCAGATGAACTGCTCAACCAATACTGTACCAAGTGCCTTTTGGATACCGGACAATTCTCTCAGTCTTTCTCTGTCCCTTTGTTCGCCTATATCCTCATCTCTCCCGTTCAGGTTGAGGGCACTTTAATAACAGATAAGCCACTCATCGCAGATCGCAAGTGACTTGGGGGTGCATGGTATGCCTTATATTAAGGGGTTTTCTGTCCTTCTCCTGGAGATCTATCTTTCTGCAGAGTTTAGAGCTGTAACACACCTGTCTGTGTTTTTTAATCAACCCCAAAAACTTGATTATCTAGTTCAGGAGCTGGTTAAGAGTTCAATCTAAGTTCTGCAGAAAAATCTCCAGGAGCACGATTGCCTATCTTATATCTCATGTCTCTAATCTTCTCTAGACAAGGCTGGAAAAGGGCAGTTCTGAAGTCGATGAAGAAACATGTCACTTCATCTACACGGTTGCTCTTGAGACTCGACTAGCGCCCTTTCTCCATGGCAGTTCTGGCCTATGTCAGCTTCACATGAAGTTGATGGGAAGATGACTGGACAGATACTATCTTCAAACTCATCGGTTCCTCTACCCTGCCATTCATCTATAAGTCCAAAAAAGCTGGTAATGAGTCTCTAGGAGTCTTGGCACATTTCGAAAAGGGCAGTTGCCAGAAAGGCTAAGTGAGAAGGAAATGTGATCGATCAAGCCTGACAACGAACCATAAATGAATCAGTCACAGAGATTCATTGAGAATCCCTGATTGGATGTGGATGGCGACCCTGTCGAAACTAGATGTTGTGTTATAGCAACAGTTAAAGCAGGAGAGGGTATGAGAACGTATGTTGGGGGGAAATATGCTTATAATTACAGAAGCAAATTATCTAATGATTTACATGCAACACTGTATAATATCTTATGTTTATACTCAAACATGCATGGTAATCAAACAAAAATGTTATCAGCAAAGTGAGATGTCTTATAAGGAATTCACCAAAGAATAGTTTGGTAGATTCATATTGCATTTACTGATTTACTTGAAAGTTGATTTTCAAAATACTTAGAAGTACAGCTACAAAAAACAGACTTGCAATGCCTTCAGGGACTTTTACGACATGTAACCAACTGTTTTTCACAAGTACCTGCTTTGCACCTTGCCAAAGGGCCACTGCTCTAACCTCGAACACCAAATGGAGAGGTGACAGATCGCGTAAGCAGTAAAAGAATTCCTGCCTAACACCAGTGCATTTTGTGTTGTCGGCTAAAACAAATTACCCTTACACAAGCATACCATGGTAAAAATAGTTTCCACTGAAATAGTTACTGCACTTATTGTTGTTACAATACGAATGTGATAACTTGATGTATTACATTAGCTTTTTCACAATATTCGATGGATAGATTTTACAGTAAGAGTAATTGTTTTCCAAATACACATTTATATACTGTTATTAATATTAGCTTTATTTCTTGAATTACGTAGCTGATAAATATTAGATTAAATGCTAAATAGTTTTCAACAAAATATATACAAATCAATAAACCTAATGGAAATTTGATCAAATGTTTTTTTTGTACATATACATTACATAAAATCTATAAATAACAACATTAAGAATCTTCAGCTGTTCCTCAAATATCCCCAGATGCAAAAATCAAACCAGTCAGAACTCATTTTTGTACACAGCGCATCAACAAAATGAATGGCTAAGAAAGTCTACAGATGTGTAATTAAACAGCATGGCTCAAAAGTGCAAATTCGAGTCTAGATTTAACAGAAAGGGTAAAGGGCCAGTGTGCATTTGGGCCCTTGCCTGGGGCTCCCGATGTTTGATGTGGAGATTATGAGCATGTTTCAACCATCTAGAGGCCTGGTTTGATTGGTAGCGTGGAGTTTAGAAGCCGCCGTTAGACTAACATCCCCCACCCTGTCCGCACATGCCCATGTTGCTAATCAAAGCAGACATTTGCACCTAGCGTTAGCATTAGCCATTTCCTGCAGGGATTCTAACATCACACATTCCCTCCAGTTGAACGGTGGTTGAAAAACTAGCACAAATATGTATCTGACAGTAACAGTTTGTGTCACTGTGTTGCACATTATCAGTTCAGTATCATTTAATATATTTGAATCAGTATCATAAAATAAAATCTTTGGTTTATATGTGTGGTTTTAAAAGCTAAAATTAGGTTCTGGATTGTGTTTTGTCTCTCTCTTGTTCTTTAATTCTGATGAATTCATATCAAAGAAATCTGATCTATCAGCAGAGCAAGTCAGACTGGTTTAATGCTCATAAACATTGTCCATCAAAGGACCAAGAGTCTGAAAGCTTTTCCTAACAACTTCTAGCCAAAGAGCTTCGCTATAAAGTAATATCTATGGTATTCTTGTAAAAATGTGTTAGTCATTTCTCAGGAGCATGTGTGTGTCAGATCGCATGTCATCTCACTTCCATAGTCTGAGCTCATGTAGCCTATTTCTGCGTGCTACTTCCATTTATGTGCATTTTGACACACTACAAGCATATTGAACGACGGAGTTGCCTCATATCTGGCTGTTTGAAATTGAAGCGAATTATTGTTTCGCTAACTTACGCAGCTAACAGGTCACAGTGCTGTTAGTCTTAGATCGTATAGAGGTAAAACACATCTGAGGCGTAGCATGAATTTGACACATTTCAAAACAATTAATACACATTTCTGAGCAGGGAAAAACTCTCTACCATATTTTTATCCGATCAAATGTTATCCATCAAACTGTAAATTCACTGAACCAATGCAGGCATGCAGTCCGAGTCTCAAAAGTAAAAATCTCCGTGGTCGGGTCGGAGAGGGAGAACCATTTAGATGAGAATAAAAACATAATGCGCTTGTCATCATGTGACTTTGTTTGGGTACTCTGCGCTGCCGTCCCCCTTTTCAATGGGCGTTTTGCTAGGAGATATATTCCCTGCCAGCGCCACCCATCTTGCTCCTGACCAACCGAAGACAGAAACCAAGCTCCGATGTCTCTCTTTCTCTCAATCCCTCTTTCTTTCTGCTCTCGATTCCTCTCTCTCATTCCGCTTCAGTAGCTGCAGACAGCACCGGGGGGATTTTGGCAGTGTTCAGGCCCAGACACATTCTCTCCTCACACTGTCGTGAGTGTCAAAGACCTATTTTTCTGTAAAGGCCTTTGCGTCAGCTGCCAGGATTGCCCTTTTGAGTGGACACTCCAAAAAAAGAGCGAATTCTACATTCCAGTCAGCGTCCAGTCCACTTCTTCATCAATTAACAGAGCACTCGGTTAAATATTGGCCTTCAGCGCAAGTTATTGCTCCACGCTGCATGGGCTCAGAACGCAGGCGAATTTTACACCCGGAGCATTCCTGAATCCAAAAGGTTATCGGTGCTAATGTTTATGGGTTAGTTATGTGAGCTTTCGCGGACCACCAGAGTACGTGCGCTTACGATAACCCTGCCTGGTTTTCATAGCATCTTTAAGTCTGAGTCTGAGACCCCTTTGAGCTCCTTAAGAGAGTCTGAAACAAAGCCAACAGACATCTGTTCACCCTATAGCCTACTCTGTTTAACATATGACCTTTCAATGGCTCACACACAGGACTTGGATATTAATAACGTTCATTATTTTATAAACCGATATTACATGAAAAGACATAAATATAAGACAAAGCTGTGGCACATACAGGCACCACCAGTGACGGACACACCATTTTAATCATATATATATATATATATATATATAAAACATAATATGAAAAAAAATCTTATATATTTGATATTTACATATTTCAGTTACATTTTATTTCAGTTTATAGATATAATAAATATAATAATATAAATAAATATTATACATTACATAACTTTACACATAGCAGCAAATGCATGTTGTTGGTCTTCTGCCTGAACCTTCATTCCTTTTTATTGAATTATTTTCATTTCATTTTCTTTTCTTTTTTATGCATTTTTTTTATTGTAGGCTAATAAATAATGATTATCTTATCTTAAAGAAGATTGCTGTCCTTTTGGCGCCGATCATTAGAAACACAATAAATAGGCTAATAAATAGGCCTATTACTTTTGTTTATTGTACTTTATTTGTGCTTATATTTGGTTTCTCTAGTTGAGTGAGTTGACTCATGCCGTGTGGTGTGAAGAACAAATCAATGCTTTGACCTCGTTTTAAACCTTTTGACCGTAGATTTTACAGATCGATGAAGTCGCATCGATTAGGTCGGGTGTTGTGCTCAACAGCTGTCATAATAATGATAATTATTATTATTAATACTAATAATAACAATATCATCAATAATTATTATTATTGCTGTCTGATTTTAATATTTACGAGGAATTAAAATATCAACATTATTTAAAAAAAATTGAGATGTAGCCTAAATTTCATAGGCTATAGCCTCCGCTTAATCTTTTTTTTTTTTAACAACATCAAGAATTTTAGGCTAAAATTAATTTTCATTACTATATTTCATGAGATGTGACATCACTATTTCTTGTAAGTTTTTTTTTTTTTTCATTATTGGTTGTTTGCATTAGCAGTTCCGACTTAAGACTGTTCAGAACATCAGATCATGCAAAACAGTTTAAATAAAATGTACTGGCCAATACATAATAGCTGACGTGAATGAATACATTTTTAAATAGCCAATAAATAAATGTTTGCTCACATTGCGCGTTCAGGCCTTTCCTAAAACTCACATTACGGCTCTTCTGCAGTGAATGGCCCTGTAATTATTCTCTTGTTTCTCATGTTAATGCTGTTTACCCCCAAAATGAGCCTGTTATTTCGTCAACAAGGGCTACATTTGCTTTAGCTGCGTTTATGAATCAGCCTTACCACTTCAATGGGACAGGACGCTCCGAACAAACATGAATCATGTCAGTATTTTGATACGTTGATTTATGGGGTCAAATGGTCTTACTTTACTCGCGCTATCCTGCGATGGTCTGTTTTTACCACATTGCGATGAGATATGCCTTTAAAATGACTGTAGTTACCTCAGAGTAATTATTTAGGACAAAATGTGTTTATCACGTGTATGTGCTAAATAATAAGTGCAGTGGGGTAGTGGGAATTAAAACCAGGCCTTAGACTAATTGGAGTAGGAGAGAGAGAGAGAAAGAGAGATACTTTGATACTAACGCGTGTGATTTCACATTAAAACAGAGAGAGGTGCGTAACTAATGTTTTACATAGGCAACATCAGAGTAGAAATTAGAAATGCATTTCAAAATCATATTTGAATGCATGTTGAACAGTTTTGATCCTTTTTTTAGATTCAATAGACTCTCTAGGAAATCTCTAGGGACCAAAATATGATTGGTTTCAGCGATAACACTGCATTATTTAATTCAAATTCACTTCAGAAAATAATTCAGTATGAACGGGCACATAAGACGGATCGAGCTTACAACCCTAAATATGACCAACTGAATAACTTTTTAATTAAGTTATTCGTAAAACTCTTTCATTAGGCTATATCATTATAGGCATATAAGTTCCATTAAACATTTAGATACTTGTCTACAATTAATAGGCTGTTTGATTTTTATTTAGCTAAACAAGATAAACTGTCAGAAAATGTAGTAACCGAGGGCCGTGTGCCTTTCATATAAACATGTATTCATTTTTTGTCATACATTCTTAAAAATAAAGCTTCATTATTGACATCGATGTTCTAGTAAGAACCTTAAACATCCATGAAACATTTTTTGTTGCACAAAAGGTTCTTTATAGTGGAAAAAGATGATTTAGCTTATTAAAATGTTCTTCACACTAAAAGAAAAAAAAAGATTTTTCAGAAGTGTTCACTAGGGGAACAAAATTGGTTCTTCAATGGCATCGACCCTTTTGGAACCTTTCTTCTTTATGACTGTGGGTTATCGGACAAGGACATAAATCAATAAGCGAAGTTTATTTATTTTTTTACTTTTACAAGGTCAACATAGACAAAAAGATAGATAAATAAATGTAACTTTAAACTTTCCGCACCCGACATCCACCACTTTACTCATTAAAACATTGAAATAAAATAAAATAAACAAGTAAAGTAATATAACCTCTCATTCAGTGAGTAATAGCATTGATAGTGCGAAGAAAGTAATAATCCAACATTGAGCAGTAATTTGAAAGGCAAGCTTTTTCATCTTTAAAACAAATGAGGCTATTCGGGGCTTTTCGTAAGGCAACAGCATATAAAATAAATCGCCCGTTAATAGCAGGCCTATAATACGACTTTTATTGCATTATAAGTGCTGGTTTAAAGAATATCACTGGCAGATTCACAAAGACAAGTCAAGGTACAATAAGCAAGTGTTCGCGATGTCATGCTTGTCACCGATTGTATGGTTTAAAAAAATAAATAAATAAATAAACCGACATTGTGTTTCTCCCTGAAAATCTATAAGCGCGCGCACTCATTTTCATCTTTATTGGTGTCAAAAGGTCCCCTGGTCCATAATGGGGGTCCAGACTTCGAAGAATTAATTGAATCAAAAGCCAACTAAACTACAGATCTGAGTCATTATAAAATAAATGAATCAGATTTTGATTAAAAATAACACACGCGCGCACACACACACACACACACACAGACACACGGCCATAACTGATTCACAATATGCCTGACATGTGTGCAACCTATATACAAATGGTAGAAAATAAAATTTTAATCTTGGTAAATTTTAAGGTTCAATAAATCGCCCACACTTCCTTACATTTATCCAGGATTAAAATGATCAAAATTCCCTATGAGTCTTTTGAGGGAACCTGGGCTTGTGTCCGACTGACAGAGAGACTGTTGAAGTGGGACTCCCTGTAGAGACATTTCCTTTACGAAAGACGCAAACTATTGTGTTGGTGAAAGAAAATAGACAACGATTAGGAGGGAGAAGTTGTGCAGTGTAATCGCGTGTGTATTGGTGTCATTCAATGGCCAGATCGATTCCCCGGTGCTTTTTAAAGAGATATCGGACCAGACGCGTGTTTCTGCATTACTTCAAATGCATAAAACTAAAACCTTAAAACCTCGATGGTGTTATTATTATTATAAGCGCAACTTCTATACACGCGCATCGATCGGTGACGCGCGTCCCTTGATAAACATTCAGAGTAAAATATTTAATAGGCTATCTTACCTTCAACAGCCGAGGACAGAGGCAGCAAAAAGCCGCATAAAAACAGCAAATAATCCATTATCATAAACCAGAGACTTCGGACATGAAAGTGGAGGAGATTATAAAATCCTTCAGACCCTCAGTCCAGCTTCAGAGACCCTCTTCTCCAACTTCAGCTGTCTTCTTCTCAGCTCTGTTTCCATAAACCGCAATAATTTCAGCAGTGTTTATGTAATCCAGTGTGCGAAATATCTAAAGCAGCGCTGAAAGAGCTTTAAAACTCATCCACCGGGTGCTCGTTTCATCAGTGGAGAACATTTGTGTCCGTTTATAGATGTTGTTCAGTGAAATCCCTACACGGAGAGCAGTTGTTTAAATGTCCATTCGTCCTCAAATAACATTCTGCTGTAGTCCGAGAATAAAGCGCGTCCCGTAGAATCACCTTATAGCGGCTTCACGCGTAAAATCCCTGAGCGCGTTACCCCTCGTGAGCGCGGACCGTTGCTGCTCCTCTGCCTTTCCATGTGCACTGGAATGAAGATCGGCTTCTCTGAAATCAGGGAAAGAGTGAAGGAGGGAGAGAGAGAAAGGTGGTGGGGGGAGGAGTTACGCTCAGAATCAGCTGTCAGTCATGCCTGTGGCCCCGCCCCTTGGAGAATCCGGCAGTCGGCAGGGTGAGAGCGCCGCTCTGCGGGTCTGAAAGATCGCATGTCTACAAAAGCTCTCGTGGAAACGAAAAACCTAAAACTCTTCTTTTGTTAACATTTTATGTTACAATGTGTGTAACATACATAGGCCTTTAATACGTATTAATTATCAGCATTTTTATGATAATAAAAATGTGTAATTGCGTGATTTATTTCAGGAAAACTAGACTACACTGTAAGTACTGTACATCTATTTTAATTTGTGTTGCTTACATGCATAAATATATTGTGAAACAAAAATGAACACTGATGTATTTTATTAGTAGCCTAGTAGTGGCAGCCTAGTATTTGCTGAATTATACGGATGCTACTTTTGAAGCGTAAAGCCGGAGGGAATTGTTAAAGGTTTGGCGTGGACAAGAGAAACGCTTCGGATGTGCCACGTTGACCTGTATGTTCATATTTTGCCATGTTATGATTTATGATATTACACTAAACATACGATTAGCATTTGTTCTACATGAAGTGGTCATATGTTGTACTTTTGCAGACTTGCTTATCAGAACTTAGGGTTATATTCATTGTTCTCATCATCTCGCTCTTGCTCTGTTTTACTCGCACTCTTTTCTCCTTCGCTCCCTCTGTCTCGGTCTAGACGACAACAATTTTGAAGCCTCTTTGAAATATAGTAATTATATTCAAATGTAATTGCTTCTGCCTTGAAATTATTGATTGCGCTATTGTGCTTTGTAAAAAAACAAAAAGTTTAAGAGTAAAATGCTGTTGTAATTATTATTATTATTATTGAATGTTTATTTTGCTTTGTTACTGTGGGTTTAAGTTAGTCATTACATAATCTAAATTATAAATGAACATTGAATAGGTTAATTTATATTTAAAATGACCATAAACACCATTCACCCATCCCTTAATGTATTTTATGTTGTTTGTTTTTGAATAATGTTTTAAGATTTTTTTTTTTTTTAAGAAATGGAAAGTGACTCTCTTTATTAACTTCATCTTCAGTGTTTGACATCCTTAACTAGCTACTTTATAAATGTATGTTTTGCACTGCTTGCATGCATGAACACATCAAAACACTTTAAAAAAAAGTTGTGTTGTGTTCAACATTGATTTTAATATATATATATATATAGACTTGTTCATTAAGGACCATGCCTACTGAGGGTGGATATGTGTATAAGGGTGTAAGTGAACTGAGGGATTCTATAATTTATTGGAAGCCCAAGTAACCCTGAAATGATGCTCTTTTTCTGGTATTTGTGCTGTAACAGATCGGATAATTCATGGTCTGATCTTTTTTTCACGGGAGAGCATTGCCATGCGGTCTGCTAGTAATGAAGGCATACTTCAATATCTGTGTTTTTGTGATACAATCTGAAACAATGCACTTTGACAGTTAATTTCAAATGATAAAAAGCATAAGTCTCACAGCTGTTTTTAAATGAGTAAGCGGTTTTGATTAGTTTCACTTTCTAGGCTTCTGTTATTATGTTTTGCTGAAAGTTTTTTGACAGTACTGTCAATTCATTAAAACATATAGTGCGTATGGCTGAAATAGAAAATCATCTAGAAATGTGTAGCTGGGCTAAATATAAAATGACCCAGTATAGAGCCTTGATTCACTCCAAATGTTTAATTTAGCTTTATCTGAGCACTGGTTGCCAATAAAAGCAAACATTTCTATCATATTTCAGATTGAATTTAGATATTTTAACTGTGCTTGAGAGGTCAAGTGCTTCAGGAGCTTGGTGCAAAGTTGTGTTTGGCATCATCTTTATCCATAATTATTTTTTCTTCAATGTTATAATGATGTCATAAACTACTTGAAATAGAGATGCATGATTTTTATTTTGCTTACTAAAACCAAATTATTTACAAAATACTTTATTATTATAAATATGTTGCAGTTGGTTTCTATGATGAAAACAATACAGTATTTATTTTGTATCTAAAGTGTAATTTTAACAGAAAAAAGCAGTTAAATACTGTGACAAAAGTGTTTTTTTCAGCTAACATTAATGCACTCTGAGAGAGTATCAATTGCAGTTCCAACATTTCTGTCATATATTTGTTATTTATGGGGCTGCTTTTGCTGTATAAAGACACAAGTGAGATTTGATTTATTATTTAGGCAGTCATGTGTTTTAATGAAATCGTATGTGCGATCTGAAAGAGGGCTGGGTCATGAGAACAGGGATTTGTCGCACACTGAGGAAGTCTTCTAATAAGAATGTTTGTTAAACTAAAAAAGTATGTGCGTGAAGCCATAAATATTGGGCCAAACTAAAACCCAGACCAAAACTCTGGGGTCCATTTTGCATGAATGGAAAATTCAAGTTAATAGACTGATTGGCTCGCTGCCTTTAGGTCCTATGTTGTTTAGCAAACGTTTTATTACTTGGTTATTTGTCATTATATGTGAACTGTTTTAAAAGGTTAAATGTTATTTGAATTCTAGTTTTCATTGAGAACTTTTTGTTCTGTTTTATTGTCCCTATGAATGGTAATAACCGTTCTGCGTATTTTATAATACTTGAAAAGTCTGTTTTTGGTCAAACAGCAAGATTTCTTTAAACGTTATTTTTCTTGCGTGTCCATGGAGTGCCTTGAAAAAAGCAGACTACGCACCTGGCATTTATTACAACCTCAATAAGCAAAGTGGCAGACATTTTATTGCCATGTGGACATATGGAAATTTCTCAAACTTCCACCCGATCCCCTTCCACTACTGGACTGCATGCCTGGCACTAACTTTGATGCTGAACTAACAAACACTAGGGCTGAAGCAATATGGACGTGAGCATATTGTTCTGGGTATATGCAGTAAGGGAACAAAAAATCTGACTGGGAGACAGTCCACCACCAGGATGGTACTACTGGGGACAGTGCGCGGTTTGTAAAAAAGTAAAACAATACTTTTTAAAAACTTGTCTAAGGACTTTGCACTGTAAAGCGTTTACTTTGGGTGCTAAAATACGTTCGCAAATCTACGACTACTTCTAAAATAAGATGCTTGTTTGTGGGTACAACATTTCTGCATGTAGAATCGTAATTTACGCCACGGTTCGGACACTCAAGTTGGAGGGGAACTGCTAATTGATGTTCCGGCACCTACAGACACCCTCCCCCTCTCTTTATCACTGCCTTCAGTTATAGTGTCTTCCCATTGCTCCACACTTCAAACACTCTTATCTGCACACCGTACTGATCTCTATTTTGATCTCTCCGTCACACGCACACACACACGCACACACATACCTGACATGTATAGACTCTTGTGCAAAAGAGCATAAGCGTGAAACGCTTGCTGACAGGTTTCACCCATTTTAAGTACAGGGCTTTGCAAATGCATTGTCTCACAGAACAAAACGTAATTGCTATGCCACAGAGAGAGGCGATGCCAACAATGATACAGTTCTCAGAACTGAACGCTGGCATTCGGTTTTCTGATTGGTGCCAAAGGTCTCACGGAAAAAGTCATGTCTGACTCATAATATAATATCCATAGTAAAACATCTTTACAATGATAAATAGCCACTCAGACCCCACCAATACTGTATTAAGAATCGAAACCAAATGCAAGTACTAAGTGACGTTCCCTCAATCTCATTCTGCCTCTCCTATTTGACCTTTGGCCTCTCCTACATGTACCGTAATACCACTGTAATACCAGTACAGTGGCAGCGGCTATTAAGAGTCGATCACGATAGGTCAATGTCAACACACCCTCTAAAGCCTGAGAGGAAGCGGGACGTTAGGGGGCAAGGGGGAATTCACTTTCATTTCCAAATGCATTGCGGATACGATCACTCGGTTATTATGGGATTGAGGTGATCCAGAGGTCAGGGAAGTTGATAAGTTTTTCATCCAGAAAAGTCCATTACACACACGGGTATTAAAAGCCCATCTGTCATCGAGCCCCCTCGCGATTGTGCAGATCTCGTTTAATTCGTTTTATGTTTTTGGCCCCGTGGCAGAGAGTAATTCTCGCACCTTTGCGAAAAGCTCTCTTTAGTATTTACTGTAATGCACCTCGCCGCAAGTACGCCTGGTTCGAATTAAGGCCATGCTACTTCTAACATGCTCCCCCACGGCCGTGCAGCGTGTGATCAAACCACCCATGTTTCTCGGCTCAAGGAACTCGTGGGTAATGGGAACCAGAGTCACCGGGGATGTTTGGGCAGAGCCGGGACGCACAAACGCCCTCCATCTGACTGATGTTCCCTGGGATCTTCTAAGCAGGGGGGGCTGTTGACTGATGCAGGCGTTCAGGAAGGAAAAACCCCCGACATGACAAAACATCCACACACTTGATCATTGTTCTTTGTCTGCAAGTGTCGGATTGTTTTGGGGGAACTCGTTAATCTTATTGTAACTCGCTTCATAGCGAACACCTGGAGATATTGAGCAACGTTTATGAAGGCAACCCAAATGCAGATAAAGTTCACTGCGACTGCAGGAAACTTCGCCGTTTACTGCCAGAACTCAGTTTAATAAATATGCAACAGTAAGAGAGAGATATTGAGTCAGTGAACTCTTAAGCTAAGAGCAGTAAACCAATCATGCTGGTTGTTCTTCTTCACCAGTTCGGTTCTTCTGGTGAACAACAGGGTTATCCAGCATGACGTTATTAGTATTCATAGATGTTCAATTAGCCTACCAGTCAATAGTTTGGTATATATATATATATATATATATATATATATATATATATATATATATATATATATATTAATGTTTTTGAAGTCTCTCATGCTCAAACGATGAGTGAGAACTTGAAGCATTACTCCGTATTCAGTGAAATGCAGACGCCTTCAACTCTACTGACTTTAAGATTTACTTTTTTTTTTATGTATATTGATATACCTGTATGCACCGCTGTGGCTCTTTTCTGTAACAGTGAATGTTGATCCTCTCTGACTAAATGAACCAGTCATTTGTTACACAGCACTAGAATAGAAGCAACCGAAGCCATAAAAACACATTTAAAACTCAGCATCCAGAAGCCACAAACACAACCGGAGCAAAACAGGGAGAAACGTCTTCATCGGTTTCAGTCCACAAAAGACAAACTCTTCAAAACGGGTCCAGTAATAAAATGACAGATGCGCTGCCGTGAAGCTACCCCATAGTAAATTGAAGTGAAACTCTACAATGACTTCAAATATCTGACTATTTATTCAGTGGTAGTGCATTTGTCTAGCACTTTTTTTGCTGATTAAGGCGAGACACGGCAGGCAAAAACATCATTTTCACTGGTCAATCTTGAAATTTTGGGCTATTTGTCTTCACTAACATGTCTTCTTTCAGACCTGTGGTGAAAAAAGTCCAAAATACACATTTAGGTCTTTATTTTACTACACTTTGTCTATTTGCGTCTGTAGATTTCTCCTAAATTCAACAAAAGTTGGCGTTATAAATCGACACGCTGCTCCGCGGTCACTGTCTGCACCCTTTCATCACACACACCGTTAGAAAGCGCTCTCTCTCCTGTACAATGCTGTCGTATCCAAATATGGTAATTTCCTTTTTATTAGCAACCAATCATGAAAGTACAATGGGGCATTTAACTCTAAAAGCGAAATCTCATTGGCTGATGTCAATTTCTGACAAAGTGATTGGTTCAGATGCATCACGTGATGCGCTCTGACATTCAGATGTGTGTTTTTGACTGTTTTTCTGCTCAGTTGAAGGCCATAAATGCTGTGTTATAAGTTTGATGTGATTTAGGTTGTTTGTATTGTTGTTGCTAATGATTTTATAACATTTTGTGTCTGTAAATAGTTGTTTCCACTAAAAAAGTATGAATTTTTACATTACAAATATTTAAATTCCTTTTTCTCAAAATGAGTTTTTTGTCATTCTCCAGTAGAAACATCTCAGCCTATGTAGCACCGATGTACACCAAACTCTCCAGTTATACACTTAGCAGTATTCTGAAGATATGTTCAGAGGGATTTGTTAATAAATCATTCCTGGCCTGATTTATGTGACATTGTATTCTAAAAAATATGGCAAAAATTTATTTTTTAAGGCTATGGACAGTATATTTAGATTTCCTAGGTCATGAAAGCATATATCTTGAAATCCCTCTGAACATCTTTTTTCATCTTGTGTGTAAAAAAAATGAAAAAATAATTTTGCACCTGGCTTTATCATATGTTCAGATCTATCTATCGAAAATATATGCAAAATTGCGCATATTTAATTAGATAATGCCTAATTTGCATAATTAAACATACAAATTTCAAAAACTTGTAATACATTTTTTTATATACTTGTGTAAGTAATCACCTGAGGAAGTTTCATGGTGATATATATTATTTAAAAAATATACCCTATTCACCTGTAGTGTCTCGCCTTAATTCACACAAAAAAAAAAAAGTCACTTTGTGCTCCAGTAGGCCCTAACTTAAACATGTTAAAATGTCGTAAAATATGTTTGATGTTGTCATTAGATCCTGCGAGTGTTTGGCTCGCTCTCTCCGGTAACTGAACTCTCTTCAGGACGTTTGTTGTTCATTTCTTATAAAATGTCTCAATTGTTTCTCCTCTCAGCCTGATATCAGAGTGTCTCTAATGGCTTAAGGGAGCAGGAACAGATCGCCTGCTATAACTGTGTGAACGAAAGTGTGCTCTGATATCTTCACATGATCAATATTCAACAGCTACAGATTATGACGCCGTTGTGATGCTCTAAATGCTTACTTTGTTCAGAGAGAACACCGCATTAGTGTGGTAATCACACTGTGAGACTGTGCAACAATTTCTCACAAGGCTAGCAGCTAAAGACTGTGACATCAGAGCTGACAAAGATAATCCGAATAAAACGAATTTTACGAGGTGGCTAATTCGTACGAATTTAAACGACCTCACTCGTACGAATTAGTAAGATTTTAGCTAATCGTACTTTTTTTTTATTCGTCTGAATTCGTACGAATGACCTAGCCCTGACCCCGCCCCTATACCTAACTATCACGTGGGTTTAGACAAATGTACGAATGAGGTCGTACGAATTTGTACGAATTAGCCACCTTTTAGTCACTCGTACGAATTCGTACAAATTGGTCGTGAGATAGCGATAATCAGTTACAAGATGCTGTTTTACAAACTGCTTGGATATGAGGTGGGCAAAAAAAAGCATCTGCTCATTACCTTTACTGTGTCCACGCCCACACAAAAAAAGTTCACATGCTAATCTTCCACGCGAAGGAACGCGAACCAGTAAACGCCCTCATCACCTCAAAACAAAGCATCAAACTTCATCAGTCCTCTGCTTTTCATCGAGTTTGGAAGACACGCTGTGAGTTTACTTTTTACCTTTTGTGATTTACCTCAGAAGAAGGAGAATGCGATTAAGATATGTAAAATATGTATTCTCACTTATATTAGTTAGCGTGTTATTGTTGCATAAACTTCACATTGTACTAGTTGAACTGGTGCCAGACTAAGGCCCTGTTTACATGAGAACGCTCGCGGGTGAAAACGTCAAATTATTTTATCAGATGTGCCTTTCGTTTAGACGGCGACGGCGGCGGCGTTTTTGGGGCTTAAATAAACGCAAAAAAAGTGAAACCACCCTCCAGAGTGGAAATCTTAAAAACGCTCCACCGCCACGTTCCCGTCTAAAGGGTAAAAACGCAAAAGTCTGCTAGACAGTGAAGGCACCGATCTGCTCACGGTGGCTCTCACGGTGGCTTTCGTCGAGTACGCGGTTACGTCACAGGCATGCGCCAGTAACGTTACTGGAAAATAACAACAAATATGTCGGATTATTTCCATACGTCGGACCTTCAAGTTGCTCTAGCACCTCTGATAAACATACAAGAGTCTTTTCAGCAGTTGTACGAAATATTCTCATATAGTATTACTGATCAGAGAGGGCGCATTAATCCCCTCCATCAAACTGTTGATGCACCAATTCATGTTGTGTTTTGATTTCGCGCTACTAGGGAGAGAAGTTGAAGGAAGGTTGTACGCAGGCGCGCGGACTTGGTGTTGTTGTGTGGCAGTGCTTCACATCGCCACCTAGCCGTCTGGAGTGCACACTACATCGAATATCACACACTTTTGTGTGAAATTTCTCCCCCATTTCTACCCCATAACGCTTGTCTGAACGCAGAATAAAAAGTGATAACGCAACGCCACTTTTGCGTTTTCTCTTCAGATCGTTTCCGTTTAAACATAGACTAAATGTGTGAAATCGACGGAAACATGTTGAAATATGAAATATAGTTTGGTACATTTCAATGCTAAATAAATACATGTAAGACACAAGGATGTTTTTATGTTCGATAATAAAACACAGCAAAGTTGGCTAGTACAAGTGTTTACACTAACATGATGAATATTATAATGTTAAGACCAGTGTTTACTGTTAAATACCGTGTTTGTGGACATCTGCTCAATCGTAGATGTTTATAACGTGGTAATGTTTCATAGTTTGGAGCGGCTCGATCGCTTCAGTAAATGTTCTCCGCAAGTGCTGTGAGTTTGAAAAGCAAAACGTGCCAAACTTGATAGCCTAGATGGTTTTACTCCAATCTCATTTCATAGCGTCTGAAAACATTTGAAGTAACATATGAAAATCCATATATTTTTCTCTAGTGTAGTATACTGAAGTGTTCCTTTCTAATGATTTATGCAGTAGTTATATGCCGCCTGCATTTCTAAGTGGGCAGGATGATTTTCACAGTTTTGAAGCAAATATTCTAGGCTACATGATAAAAAAAATGTAAAGTCTTGTGAACAAATAATCAGTATGGGTTGAATGGCCTCATTTCAGTGACTAAATACTGTATATATTTTTTCACAAATCACGCATAAACGCTATTTTTCTCAAAACTTCAAACTTTTACATACATTCTGCTCACATATTATTGTGGGAACCCCCTAAAAATGTCAAGCGCTGAAAATACAATGCATTAAAATGCAAAAACAGTTTATGATTAGTGAAATTCAACATGATTTTTGTCATTATTTTACTTCCATATTTATTAATACTAATATTTTTAGTTACAATTTTATGTTTTTACTTTTTTTATTTTAAATACTAAATATTATTGTAAATAACTAAATAAAAATGATTAAATTATGATTAAAGACACAATTTTCTCATAAAATGCTTAATTTTTAGGCTTGGGAAATGTGATGAAATCCTTCAAAACTAGTTTTACGTGACAATAATACAGCCCCAGAAAACACACAGAACAGAATTAAACTGTATAATGTCAACTAAGGTACAGTACATGCAATAAATACAAGTGATGGCGTTGAGTATATCTTATTATTGTCATGTATTCAACATAATCAACCTATAGTTTCAATACTTCAAATGCTCCATAAACATTAATACTTCTCTAAAGTTGGTCATACATTAAATGCTTACATTTTGGATGTTGTCAGTATGCTTATAATGTACATTTCAGTGTCTATTCAAACATACTAAAATGTATTTGTGCTAGAACCACACTTCATATATGAATATCTGGGATTGCTAATGAAATTTTGTGGGATAATAAACTTTAAAAGAGCACCAAACCAGCCCATTATTATCAACCTATAATTGTAGACACTAGAAACTGCCTGAAATCTTGAAACGTATATCTTGTGAGTTACACACATATGTTAATAGCAGTCTTTTGGCTCCCATAGTCAGGGATTAGCATGGAAACTATGGTTCATATCAATTGTAGAATGTGTGGCCTGTAAATCTCACTGGAGCGTGTTGTGACACAGAACTCCAACCCAAGAAAGGGTAAGATTCCTGCGAGAGAAGGTAATCCACACGTACCCCCACCCATACACACACACAATGCACACACTGGTCCCGTCGCTGCCAAGACGGCAATCAGAGAACCAGTCCTGTTCTGTGCATCTTACAGGTGGTGGAAATGAGACTGACAGATAGCGATCCATCAAACGCAAAAGATTAACTGCTCGCAGCTGATAGAAAACTATGAAATAATAAATCTGATAGAAAACTGCCCTTAAGCAATGGTTGTCAGTGCACAAGCCCTGCATTGTTGTGGGAAACAACTTCAATTAAAGTTTCATGTCACTACAGTTTCACCTCTAAAGTTGCGGTCACATTTCAGGCCAAATGCAGCCATTTCAAGTGGAATCCACTCAATTGGAAGCTTGGTTGACTTTTATACAAAAGTAATTGTGAATTTTTATCTCTCAAACAGTTTACATCTCGCAATTCTTTTTTCTCAGAATTCTGCATGTGCATGCAGTCAGGTCAGGTGTCTCAAAAATTTTGGGGAAAATAACAGAATTGCAAGATGTAAACTCAGAATTTTGAGAAAAAGTCAGAATTGTGAAAAATCAGAAATCTGGGAAAAAAGTCAGAATCGCAAAATTCGATTCTGAGAAAAGAAAGTCAATTGCTAAATGTAAACTCAGAATTCTGAAAAAAAAAGTCAAAATTGTGAAATGTAAACTCAGAATTCTGAAAAAAGAAAGAAAAACAAGCCAGAATTGTGAAATGTAAACTCCAAATTCTGGGGAAAAAAGTCAGAATTGTGAAAAATCTGAAAACTGAGAATCAAGTCAGAATCGCAAAATTCGATTCTGAGAAAAGAAAGTCAATTGCTAAATGTAAACTCAGAATTCTGAAAAAAAAGTCAAAATTGTGAAATGTAAACTCAGAATTCTGAAAAAAGAAAGAAAAACAAGCCAGAATTGTGAAATGTAAACTCACAATTCTGGGGGGAAAAGTAAAAATTGTGAAATGTAAACTCAGAATGGGGGGGGGCAAGGGGGGGTTGGGGGGGATTCAGGATTCTAAGAAAAAAGTCAGAATCACAAAATACGATTCTGAGAAAAGAAAATCAATTGCTAAAATCTAAACTCAGAATTCTGAGAGAAAAAAGTCAGAATCCCGAAATGTAAAGTCTGGATTCTTAGGGGAAAAAACACAGAATAACTAAATGTAACTCACAATTGCGAGAGAAAACAATTAGACAAAAAGTCACAATTACCATTTTTATATTTGTATTTCGTGGTAGAAATAAAATTCCATACGATTGGGAATGGCATAAGGGCGAAATGTTTTCAAATGCAGATCAAGCAATGAGTTCAAGCGGATTCACTGTGTTCAGTGTGAAAGTGACTTCTGTGTGAACTGTGCTTACATCACTACACTAATGATAGACAATGAAAATGTTTTGCCCACAAAATGTCGTTCAGAACAATGAGGTCAAGTGGTGGAAAATGGGAACATTACCATTGGCTGTGTGTGGTCATTGACAGACTGTTGGGAAAGACATCAGGCTCACTTTGGGCCATCATGAGCTTTTAGTCTTCAGCCATCTCCGCTGCGGTACCTTAGGGAAGGTGTAGCGTTCACACACCACAGAACAAGGGTGTCTGGAGTTTCTCTTGGCTCCCATGATGAAATATAAACACGCAGGACGCCTGGCGTCACCAAGCGAGCACCTGGTATTTCAAAGTGGACCCTAGCTGTGACAGTCAACAGGCGGTCTCTCTCTCTCTCTCTTTCTCTCTCTCTCTCTCTCTCTCTCTCTCTCTCTCTCTCTCTCTCTCTCTCTCTCTCTCTCTCTCTCTCTCTCTCTCTCTCTCTGGTGTTTTAAAGCTCACCTGGTACCTTGTTTAGTCTGTTTAATTCTGAGTAAAGTACACAACTTGGTTACACAGACTGCCTGATTCGGTCTGAGGACGGACGCTGTCCCTGTTACCTCAAACAGGACAAGTGTCATGATCATTAATATCAAACGTTCCTCTCAGAATATGAATATAATGTAAAATAAAAGTAAAAATTTTTAATAATAAAAAATATAAACAGACAAACAAACAAAGAAACACTTTTTTTGCATTCAAAATCCAATTTGATCAAAATGTTTAAATTGGTAATGTTTTATTTAAATAATAACAATAAGCATCATATCATATAAAATATATTTATATAAAATAAATGCATAATTGAATATTGTTATTTTATTAAAATGATAAAATGTGAAATATTTATATAAAATATATTTTGTTATTGTATTTAAATATTTCTTGCATTTTACGGTTATTACTGTTATTTATAACTGTTCGTATTATGAAATAAAACTGCAACCTTACATAGAGTATATATATATATATATATATATATATATATATATATATATATATATATATATATATATATATAAATATATATATATATATATATATACATTTTTATTAAATAAATGCATGATTATCACTGGTAAATAAATGTTGCAGAAATCAATTTTATCGTTTTTATCAATTTTATCTTTAAAAAAAATGAACAATTAAATTAAATTACATTAAATAATAATAACAACAAATAAAAAAAAACTTAAAAAAAAACTGCAATCTTACAGAGGATAAGTGGTTTGAAGAATGGATGGTTGGATGGAAAATAAATGTAAATAGATAGACAAACACATCAATCAAACAAACAAACAAACAAAATTTAGATCCCAGCTTGTATAGTCAAGTCAAGTCAAGTCAAGAATATTTGTATAGCGCTTTTCACAATACAGATTGTATCAAAGCAGCTTCACAGTATTAAATAAAAATAATAATAAAACGTCCATGTTTGGTAATGCTAATCAATAGTAATATTGATTGATTCATTAAATTGAATATCCCCAACTGAGCAAGCCAAAGGCAATGTATAGTTATCTATACACTATACTTGTATAGTTATCTCAAAACTGATGTATTCTGCCAAAGACATGTACAACAACTCAAGAAAGCCAATTAAAAACTCCAGCCTGCAATATTTTACTATTAGATGGAAAGAGGAAACAGACGCCCTCAAATAAAATGTAATTTTTGTCAAAATTGACTTCATCCTCCCTGAAGATTGGGCGTATTTATTGACTGAATTAAGCTGGTACATTTTTGGCCCGGTTCACTGGTATGATGTCACATGACGGATTGAACGATTCAGTGTTTGGATTTCCTCACTGTTGACACGCAGTAAATACTGGGTTTCTTTCAGCGCCACTCTGACACTGTCCACGCCCACCCACAGCTAAACAAGCCCAGTCTCACTGTGACATTACACAACCCCTGCTATCTGTCGAAAGTTTTTCATAAGAAGGTCTGAGTGTGGCCAAGTTATCAGTTATGAGAATAGTGCCATTGTGTTCTGTGATACACCTATTCAGCCACAACCTGTCCCGACCACCATCTTTACAAGTACCTACTTTAGATTACATTTCACATCATTGTGCACAGTACAAATACAGAACCAATGAGTGCAAATTGCATATGAACCTGTGCAACAAAACCAGTCACATGGGTCTTTTTTTTTTTTTAAATTGAGATGTATACATCATCTGAAAGCTGAATAAATAAGCTTTCCATTGATGTATGGTTTGTTAGGATAGGACAATATTTGACCAAGAACTATTTGAAAATCAAAACGTTGAGAAAATCTCCTTTAAAGTTGTGCATTTATGTTCGCGATTGTGCAGCATTCACTCAAACAAAAATGTTTTTAATATTTACGGTAGGAAATTTACTAAATATCCTCATGGAACATGATCTTTACTTAATATCCTAATGATTTTTGGCATAAAATAAAAATCTATATTACTGACCCATACAATGTGTTTGTTGGCTATTGCCACAAATATACCCGTGTGACTTATGACTGGTTTTGTGATCCATTTTGTTCACAAAACATGTTTTTTTTTTGTTTTTTTTGTCTGTGTGACTATAAAGCACATTGGTTAACTTGGTATTGTTTTAATTGTGCTATTTAAATGAAGTTAATATAAAAAAAAATTCTAAAAAAGTGAAATAATCGTATCTATTTTATTTATTCGTTTTATTCATTGCCAATATTTCTCATTTTTATTTAGTTTAATTTGAGAAGTACTAAAATTACTAAAACTGAAATAAAAATGTATAAAAACTAAATAGACCTTTTAAAAATGTAATAAAATGACAAAAAAAAAACCCCACAAAGCTACTAAAACTTTAAAACTAAACTAAAATGATGAATTATTATAATAGCATAATAATGATACTAAAATGCCACTGGTACGAAATGCATTAAAGTGTAATTGCGATGTCATGTCATTAATTCAGTCCACAACATTAGCCAGGTAACATTACATTTGCCACGCAGTTAAACACAAATATGAAACTAAACTTATTTAGATTTAGTTTTAGCAACTTAAATTGTAATTTATTTAAATATTCTTCTTCTAAAAAAATAAATAAAAAAAAGAATAAAAAATTATTATCTAGTAGGCTACTAGTGACAACATATGAATTGTAAAAAAAATAATTATTTTCACACAGGTTTCCCCGTCTGCCATTGGTCAGCCAAACAGAGAGTCCCACGCCATTGGTTGAGCCAGTGTCGCTATGCTGGACTGATTGGTGTGATCAAACACACACACAACAATATTGATAGAGCCACAGAGACAAAACATTCACCCTTTCACGGCAAAACAAGCTTCCTCTCCATATCAAGCAGGTGTAAGTCACACACAAAAAAGACAGCAAACCCATTACCTACTTTTGAATTTAAATCTGAGAAAGTTTAGAAGAGTACGAGCTTGAGCAGTTCGCAGTTATCAAGGTCACTGGTCCTCCCTCACCGTGTCTAGTTTCATTTTATCAAATTAGAAAAGGACAAACCCGTCCTCTGTGCTGGGGGCAAAGGTGTATCTGTATTAAAACACACCGCAAATTGAATTCACAGTTGATGAAACAAATAGATTTTTTCATATTGAGTGAACCCGAATGAAACGAGATGGCCAGCTCGGGGCAAGAATCTGTCCCATCTTTTAACACTGTGCTCAGCGAGATAATTAATGAATGTTTAGAGCACGATCTTTGAAAGAGAAATGGTTTAAATCCTCTCACCCCCCCGAGGGCCAGATCCTTACCTATTACACGGCAATAAGAAGCTATTTTACATCAGAATGAATCGCAGCGTCGGGCTGCAATGAGCCCAGTAAAATAAATATCTGAGCATTGGCCTGTTCAACTCTGAGATTTACTTAGAAACAAACAGCAGTCCACATTAAACCGTTAAACATCTATTGAAATGTTTCCAGTGACCGGCACACCCACAGAAAGTTATTTTAAATAGGATATAAAGCCAACAATCTGTACTTATTACATTCGGATGAACAGAAATGCCCGCATTTTCCACCATTTTATACGATTAGATTCACCTGTAAACAACAAGTACAAGTCAAATTAAAATAAACAGTGCATGGTTGCTTTTAACAGCCTCTTTCTGTGGCCGGCTCTCGCTCTCATCAAAAGTTTATCACATTGTAGGCTATAAATCATGCTTTTCCATCTTGAAAATGATGACTGTTCATTAAAAGTCTATTAATAAATCTCACACGTTGACCTCGAATCTAACTTTAAAATCAACAAGCTGCTCCGAGTCTCCCAGAAAGCAGTTTGGCTCTTGACTAAGTGCCCTGCGGCCAGTCACTCCGGTCCTGCTCCGGATGTCATGGTTTTGAGTCCATGGCACGATGGGCACCAGTGCCCACAGATAAACCCCCGGGCTTCGCTCGCGGGAGGAACACCCACACGGCAAACGCATCGGCGCGTCTCCTGCTATTAGCCAGATGGAGGCCTCTGTTGGAATTTCACACCCTATTGACAGCGTCTTTCTCGTCTGTTTGTCCTGAAGTAGTACTGTAGTTCGAGCTGACTGAAAACAGAGGTGTGTAGTCATGTCTGATTCTGCTGGGTAGTGGACGAATCTGAGTTTAGCAGAAGTTAAAAGTTAAATGTATAGGCTTTGAATGAACTACACCACGACGGCATGACTTCACGTCACCACAACTGCGTGTCGGTCAAATGTATTTTTTTTTTATTTCAATGAAATTAATGCACTAAATTATAGTTCAATAATGATTTTTATGTAATATTTAGCTGTATTTTATGTTGCTAAATAATTTTTACGCTGTATTTATAATCCATTTATTCACTTTATAGACCTGAAAATTTTATTTCCCATGTAAACTTGTTGAATGCTTTGGAGCATAGACTTAAGTTTGGTCACTTTTCAAAGACAACACTTGGCAGATTTTTTAAAAAGGTGAACTTAAAAAAAGTTATAGAATTTTACGTTAATTGTTATGAAAAATGTGCAAAAATACTATTAACATTTTTTTATGAAATACATATTTTCAAAAACATGTTTTACTGTGAGAAAATCAAAGCCATACATCTAAACAAGTTGTGTTCAAAATTTTAGCCTGATATCTCAAAAAGTTAGCTTTCAGTAGATTTAGTTTGTCCGCAGAACCAAAAGATTTCACTAGATGAAATTCATCTCCCATTCATTTCCAATGCGCTCATTTTTGACCGTGAGGAACACATAGTAAGTGCCAAAACCTTTACCAAGTTTCGTACCATTCCGATGAAGAAAAAATTTTTTTTTAATGTTTGGTCAAAAATGACCGAAGAGCACCAGAGGGTTGAGCTTCTGACAACTCTTTCAGTCTTCCTGAAATTATGAGTTAGACTAATTTGAAAAGTCTTGCTTGCCTTGTAAACACATCGAGGCTGTGAAAGCGGACTAGTGAGTAGATGAGTTTACCAGTTCGATGTGATGACGATTAATGTCCTGACAACTTCTGTAGACTCATTTAGACACTTGTTAGCAACTGCAATTTTCAAGACAAGCTAAAGCTTTGAAAATCACCAGGGTGTATTACTGATGTATTTTACGTTGTAGGACAAAATGTGAGCTTGTGTGAACCACAGCCCTGATTTCAGGAGGGGGTTTTGCTAACAACACAAAAACTTTCTTGAAAATGGTATAAATTGAGGATGTGCCCGAAGCCGAATACAGTGTTTGGAAAGGAAATGACACATTCTACATAGCACCAAAAGGGACATGGTGATGGAAAAAAATAAAATTTCTCCAAATTGTGTACCGTATTTTCCGGACTATAAGTCAAACTTTTTTTCATAGTTTGGCTGGTCCTGCGACTTATAGTCAGGTGCGACTTATATATCAAAATGAATTAATACTGACTGAGATGAACCAAGAGAAAACATTACCGTCTACAGCCGCGAGAGGGAGCTCTAGTTGGCGGAGTTGTTCAGAAGCGACACCGAGGAAGAACTCACTGTATTCGGTGATGTGGAATGAGATCGCGGGAGCTTGGTGAACTTGCTTACCGGTAACTTGTTGGAGTCGCTGGCTTATGTTACTTTAGCCTACTCAGCCTCCCAGGTAGGCTATATGTACTTTATGCTGTTGTGTAGCTGAATAACTGTTAACATACCGGCCTGTTCAGCCTGTTGTTCTGTGTGATATTGTGTAGTTCAATAACTTACCTTTCCAGATTAAATGTGTGTTCTTGGTCTTGGATTTTGAGAAAAACATTTCTAAATAAATGCGACTTATAGTCCAGTGCGACTTATATATGTTTCTTTCCTCTTCATGACGCATTTTTTGACTGATGCGACTTATACTCCGGAGCGACTTATACTCCGGAAATTACGGTAGTTGGGTATAATTATATTGTTTGGGCCCTATCATACACCCGGTGCAACGCGGCATCAGGTGCGACGCAATGTTTTTTGCTAGTTTCAGCCCGACGCAGTTATCATTTTCACGTCCTTCGCCACGTTGTTTAAAAGCGTTGTGATATTTTGAGGAAACTGAAATAGACTGAGCCATTGACCAACAGAAACCTGGTCTAAAGTCAATGGTGCAGTATTTATTTTGTTATTTAAAGAGCGTGTTAGTAGTGTGCGCCTATAGGCGGGTCAACAGCACACGCACACTTTGTCCCGTAGACGGTCTGCTTGCACTTTAACCTCGCACACGAGCAAATCCGTTTCTTCTCTGGAGAAGCGTTCAGTTTTTCCGCTTGCAAATTCCGCCATGTAAATAGCAAATCCGCCATGGCGCGAGGGCAACTGGCTTTTAAAGGGAATGGGAGATGAGACTCTGATTGGTTTATTGCACGTAAAGCCCAAAACACACCTATTACTCATTAAAATAATATTTTTTTCTAAGTGAAACCAACATGAATACAAAAGAGTATAATTTTAAGTATGCGGTGCATGCGTTTTAAGCTATATTTTTTAAAGATTCTTCATTCTGGATGCATTTATATGTCATTGGCCGATTAAAACACAATCTAATAAAAAGCTACTTTCAAGTCTTCTAAGGTGGCGGACCAGGAGAGCGCATGTCTCAAGCGTGACTGTGTGGGTGGCATGTGATGAGATGAAACTGGTGAAGGATATCTGAGTTAATTAGCTTAATCAGATCGGTTGGAGGGGGAGGGGCCGTGAGGTGCATTGGGTGTCCCGTCCTTCAGCTCTGAGATCATCAGATGCCCGTGGCGTTAATCCCCCAAATTGAAAGGTGCCCGCTCGTAGGGGTTAAAATGGCACCCGCTTCCGATCCTCAGGACGAGACAGCGAAATTGAATTTCGGTGCCAAGACTCCCTACGCCTAGTGCTGATTGAATTTGCGCCCACAAATGTGATCTGGTGCAACTGGCAGGGTGAGCGAAGAAACGGCCAGTGATGCCGCCTTCACGTGCTATCAGAAATTTCCTACTAGATTTGTATAGGTTTCAGATGCTTTGTTGCTGGAAAGAATAGGAATCATGAAGGACGGATACATTTTTAAGTCTATTTCTAGGGGAAATCTTACTAAAGCCGAAATGTATTAAACATAATTATTTAGTCAATATCCAATGAATTTTGAATAAAATGTAGCACCCCACATTACCTGCGCTAATAGCTAAACATTCGTCGAAATATCTAGATATCTGGAATTTTGGTCAAATAAATGCTGTTTACGCGGTGTAAAAAACATGCAATATGCATAAAATGGTTATTTATATAAATATACTTGACTGTAACAGCAAGAGAAAGCAATGTAGATGCAACACAATCTCATGAAAGTGCGCATCTATACCATGAATGTTATTTCTCGTGCCATTTATACGCAAAAAAAACGTATCATATGCACGCAAAAACTATTTTTGCCATATAAATGGCACAAGATGTTTTAAATACAACTGGAGAGGCCATTTATGTCTAATTTGCAACTAGGAAACTCGTATTTATGCCGATGGCATGTGAAGGCAGTATGTGGGTACGTCAACGATGTAGTAAAAATGGAAAAGTCTTCCTTTGTGTTTTTCACGCACAGATGACAAAGTTGTCAAAACGATCCCCGCTCACGCGGATCTACGAAAATGACTAAAAACGCCGAATTATGTTTTCACAGATTCAAGTTTTTGTAGTTTACGTGGAGACGATGATGGTATCGTTTTCAAAAACTTGCACTTTGAAATCATGGAAACGGGAAATTAAATAGAAAGCTAAAATTAGCCATTAGCTCGATGAGGGTCAGCTTGAAGATTCACATTGATATCTATTTGATATTCATCTTTTGAAATATACGTTGTGTGATTTTATTAGACAGGATGGAGGGATTTTGAAGTGAAACAAACAAAACATCTCAGAATTCATCAACTCATTTTCTAATACTTAATGATATTTTGCTATTTAAATGTATAAAACAAAGGATATAACAGGATACAAAGTTATTTAAAAAGGAAACATATTATTTGCAACATTTTGATGAGAGAACAGGGAAAAATTAAGAAAAACCTGGATTAAAAAAAAAATAGCATTCACTCAATTTACAGTAACTACTATAAATTGTTACTAGTAAACAATTACTAGTAATTTTACTAGTAAAACTTTAATATTAAGGCATTTATGAATGGCCATACTGCATTAAATACAATAGACATAATACATAAAGTTACATAATTTATTTTGATTTAAAATAGCCACATCTCTTTGATATTCTGGTCTTTTTTTCTGTTTAGTTTGTTTCTGTTGTATTGCCCACCAGTTAAATATATATTTTTTTTTTTGTGTTTATGTTTGTTTGTTTTTGTTTTTTTTGTTTTTTTCAATTGTATTAGACAATGAGATTAAAGTTAAACATGTCAGAAACAAAGGTACTGGGTGGAGAAACCTTCCATCATCTAGAAGATCAGGTGGTCTGTTTTACCTCTGTTTTACACACACACACACACACACACACACACACACACACACACACACACACACACACACACACACACACACACACACACACACACACAATCTGGCCTAGTTCCAGACTAAACCTAATGTTATTCTCAGATACGAAGCTGTGTTTATTCTGATGGCCAACCATTTTGTCTGTAAGTTATAGTAGCGACACAACAATCACTTTTATTTGGTTTATTTTATGATTACCTGCAGTCAACCTAATAAACACACAATATTTATGGTGCATATGCAACAATCATAACCATTAAAAGTGATGTTATACTTTTGACTGAAATATGAGAAAAGACGCACAGTATTTTGATGAGACCTCACCTCGGGGATTCGACCAAATGCAATAAGATTTTGCGTATTAAAACACATAATTCTTAAAATCCTTCTTCCTCAGAAGATGACTGCATTTAAAGACAAAATTATGTTATTGTCTTCAAGGCAACATTTACATATAATTCATACACACGCAGCTATTTGCATACAGCGTTTCATTCTACACTGTAAAAAAAAGTTGCCGCCTTAAATTTTTAAGTACAATCAACGTTTATGTGTAAGTCATTTCAACTTAAATTACATTAAAGGACTTGTTTGATGAGTTGAATCTCGTTGAACGTTGCTTACCTTATTTTGACGGGTTACAGCAATCTAAAAACTGTAGAAATCTATAAACTTATTGATCATATAATTGTTTTACAGTGTGTATTCTTCAATGTACTTAGAGCCATGTTTGCTGTTAACAGTATAAGAGTATACCAAACTTTCACACATACTCAAAGGCAGATGAATGAGTTTTTGAATTAATTACATGAGTCGTTTTTTTGACAGATTTTTTGCTTCTTCTTCTTTCTTTTTTATTTTTATTTTTAGATTATATACATATTAGCTTGTAGAGCATTTGGTACCGGCCTTTTTCCCCATGTGCACAGGTCACTTTCCTCATCGAACTGAATTTTTATTCAGGCTATTATTTATAAAGCAAACAGCACAGGCGTAGTTTTAAATACGTAAAACTGAAACAATGAAGCCGCCCGAGGACGCTTTTCTGATATTGCTGAGTCTTGAGAGGAAATGTGGGCCCGAAGATTGCGATGTAATTTATCTTGTTGAAAGACTGCCAATGCCTGCTCTGAAAACAATGCCTTCAATACTGTAAAAACCACAGCAGATGGGTTACAGAACGCAACTCGAATCAGTACTTTTCTCACAACCTTGACCTGGAAATGCGCAAAAAGTTCCGACATTTATTTTAAAAACTCATTTGAACGCATACGAAGATTTCAACCTCTTGAAAAGCCCAGAATGCCTCAGACGAAGCTTCAAGTTTAGATGTGAAACTAGGTTAAACGAGCTCCGATATGAAAGCGTTGGAGTTCTAGGTGATGTCATAAATAGAATGATTAGAAGTGTGTGTGTGCGATAGGACTCTTTTTTCCTGATAATTCATTCTGAAGAGAAGCAGAAATAGCTCTAATCACTCGAGGCCTCCGGTTTGAAGTGTTCTGCCTCTTCAAACTCTCCCACTTAATGCTTTTAGAAAAATATGAACTATTAATTGTGAATAATCACCATGGCCTAATTACAACACATTTCCAACTTAACATAGGAAACGCAAAGCGCTGATTTCTTGCAGCACTTCCTCATGTCATGTTTTCCATTTTTTCATAACTTATCGAAATCGACCAGTCATCTTTTAGTATGAGAAATATGCTGTTCATAAGTTTTGGGGGTTTTCAAATGTTTATGAAAGCAGTCTCTTCTGCAAGGACACATTCAATTAAATAAATCGATTTAATTTCACATGTTTTCCCTAGGATAACAGTATTTTTTTTATAGTCTGAAATAATCTTTTGTAACATTATAAATGCATTTACTGTCATGTTTGATCAATTTAATGTATTGCCAAATACAAATATTAATTTATTTCAACTTGAGTGTTTAAAAAACTTATTTGAGGAAGACTTTATTATTATACATTTGCATTTGATACAAGAAGTTAAATTACTGTAGAAATTGTGAAACAATATTAACCCAGTGTATCTCACATAAGATGCTCATCAAAATATGAATGTTGATTCATTATTAATATTAATATTACATTGGGACTTTAAAGTAATGATTTAAAATGGCTTCTAGAATATATTGGTCAGCTGATAAGTCACATTTTTCATTCAGATGTATTAATAACATGTTTATTACATATTTATTACAGTTTTTTTTTTTTTATTGTCAATGTAGATTTCAAAGCATCCAAACGTATATGATGAAAGAAAATACTTGACATGTAATAATGTGTTTATTTTTTAAATTATTTACTTATATACCCATTATATACCCCCATTTCTCAGAGAGAAGACTGAACATATGCATATATATTAATGCAAACCTTCTGCTAATATACGGACGGCCTGTTTTTACACGTTTTCCAGACACTTGGTCCTTCTTTCCTCCCGACCGCCTTCCCTTGAGCTTCCCAAACACTGGACGAGTCCTGAATGAGGACCTTCAGAGGTGTTCCCGATTTCACTTAGGACTGTTTTGCACAGGATGTGATGGAGACCAACTGGCGTTTTACGGCCCCTGACCGTGACTTCTTCCTTCATTAAGTCACCTCTTTAGGGATCTCCCCTCCTCTAGACTCCAGCCCTTGTAAAGCTGACCATTTGTCCCTGACAAATTGCCTCCGCCTCAGAGGAGCGCCGCAGTAAAAAGCCCTTCACTCATCTTTCAGCAGCTCCATGTTGTCTCGTCGTGTCCGGCTCTTCTTCTCAGGTTAATTACAGGGAGGCGCGCGCTCCACAAGGACACTTCTTAGAAAATCAAATTATCCCAGAATTTTATCACTTGTTAATTTAATTTCATAATTTCACATCCCTGTGGTTTCACTCGTTTCATTCTACTTTGCTTTGAAAAACTGTTGCTAGTGCATATATATATCATTTGTGATAGAATATATCAAATAAGTTCTTAAATATACTTTAAAAAACACACAATGATGAAAAGTGTATCTTTTTTTTTATTATTTTAGAAAAGTTCTCAAAAAATTTTCAAATGATGCTCAAAATTCCAAAGAAACCAAAGTCAAAGATTCCAAATATGAACTCTTTAAATTTGTTTAAAATTATATTTGTTATGCTATCCATGTTAGTTTTATAGGTAGTACAATTATAGTTTTGTATGACAAAAATGCACTTTATAATTTTTTATAGGCTATATATAATTATTTTAGGTAAAGCAGCAGAGGAAAAACTTAAATTCATAATTGAAAAATAAATCCCCTAAGCTCTGAGCAAATAAATAAACATGTTTTTTTTGTTTTTTTTTTAAAGTTACATATCAAACACTAACAGTTGTGATAAAGCTTTATGTATTTTACTACTGTTCAAATACTTTAAGGGGTCAGTACGATTTTGAAATTATCTTGAAAAGAAGTCTCTTATATGCTCACCAAGCCTGGTCGAAAATATGATACAATTAATTATTAGTAAAAAAATAATTATATATATATATATGTATGTGTGTATATGACAAAGCTGAATTTCCAGCATCATTACTCCAGTCTTCAGTGTCACATGATCCTTCAGAAATCATTATAATATGATGATTTGCTGCTCAAGAAACATTTATGATTATTATCAATGTTGAAAACAGTGGTGCGGCTTCATATTTTATGGAAACCATGATACATTTTACTTTTCAGGATTTTTGATGAAAAGAAAGTATAAAAAACGCATTTATCTGAAAAACATTATTAATGTCTTTACTGATACTTCTGATTGGTTTAATGTGTCCTTGTGTCTTGTAGATGTGGAAGGCCTATATAACAGCACGCGGTCATGTCTCGGTGCATGAACTCGGGCGTCTAGACATTCCCACGACGTAAGTAGGTGTGAGGTTTACAATATTGCTGTCATTTCAAGTCATTAGCTGTCATTTTTCACTCTTTCAAGGAAGGAATGAGTGAAGCCCCCCCGTCGGCCATTTGTCCTCAGAGTAAATCTGCATATCACAGGTTTAGTCTCGGATGAAAGGCTTCCTGACAGCTGCTAACTGGACGCTGCGAGATCACACACACCTTTCTCAAGTTTAGCTTCGGTTTTCTGTGTTTAGTTTGAAATCTGGAAGTGGTATAATTAATATAAGAGGGTAATAATTAAATATGGGAAAAAGATGGTGATCTTCGTGACAAAATATCACCCTTTTTTGAGATTGGGTGAATATTTTAGCTAAAAATAAAAATAAATCCGAAAACTGTTTTTGAAGAGCAGTGTTTGAGTTCACACTGGGATCTCTGACCGTTGATGGCAGACTTCAGGGTTTTTTTTTTTTTTTTGACAATTTAACAGTGTTAGATATCGCTGATAGCTCTGTTTGAAATCACAACTTAACATATTTAATGCGATATGTAATTTTTATTTTCCATGCGACTATCGGGTTATAAACAAGACTTTGTTTCTGCTTTAAGGGCCCTTCTTTCATTTAACACGCTGATAAACAGTGTTACTCTGCTGTCTGTAATCACACACTCTTGTCCTGAAGTGTTACTGGTGACTGGCAACAGGAAGTGAGGGAGACGGTGGCCTCAGAAGGACACAAGGCACCAGGATGTGACCCTTTCTTATCTAGCAAAGGTTATGTTGTCTGATTGCCATCAGAGGAGTGAATATAGAAAGTATGCCTCCGAAAGTATATGTGTGTGTGTGTGTGTGTGTGTGTGTGTGTGTGTGTGTGTGTGTGTGTGTGTGTGTGTGTGTGTGTGTGTGTGTGTGTGTGTGTGTGTGTGTGTGTGTGTGTGAGAATTCACACCATCCCTTGAAGTGTCAATACGTTTCACAGCTCAACCATCAAAGCAGATCTGCAGACCTGTTCAAAAAATGATTTGCTCTGTTTGCATAATTTGGCAAGGTGAAATTATAAATTAAATCCTTGACTAACAGTTTCTTTTTGTGTGATCCAAATGAAGGAGATTACAGATATTGTTATTGCATATGATATAGTACGTGGGAATCATCACACTGCTTTCTCCAGTGAGTTTTCTGTTGCCTAATAAGAAAAATGTAAAACACAAACCCCCCTGGCCAAAGCTATTTAATAGGAACAATGTAAATAAAAAGCAAACATGGGAGCACACAAAATATCATGATTTGTAAATAATAAGTTAAAATGAATATATGAAACATGTGACCACTTGTCCTGAGAAAACCGTTCAACCATTTTTTATTATTAAAATATATGACTACTAGGTATATATGTATTAAAATATATACTAATTAATGTATGCTAGTGTGGATTTGTTATGTAAATCAAAAATATGTTTTTATGAAGCAGTTTTTATTCTGAGGTTTTCAGTGTAAAAACTTTATTCAGAAAATAACCTTAATTAAATAGTTAAAAACGAACAGCTCTCGTTTGATTGGAATCACTGACAGAATGAACAAATAAAAAAATATATATAATCAGCAATAAACATTTGGTAGAAGGAATTAGGGTCAAGTCTTTTTATAATAGAGCAGAACTGGAGGACGCTGGTTAATAAAAAGAAACAGAACGCATGATAGAACAGATACAATTAAGTGTAGGATGGACTAATGAAGCACATCTCCTGCGGTGAAGACATTTGAAATGTTCACACTCTCACAGTCATCTCTCAGCGCTGGTTTTTTGGAGGCCTTCCATACTTGCCATGTGCCTGCCGCTGTTGAGGCTTCTGGATAATTCAAAGTGAGGGATATTATTATTTAATCAAGTATCAGGAAATCAGCCCTTGTTAACACAGTGAGCTGTCAGGAGGGAAGAACAGCAGAACTAGAACAGCAATAATCGTTAAAACTGGAAGGAAAAAAGAAAGACTTAGCGTTTTGTGCTATTTGTGATTTTCTTGCCGAGAATTACATCATGAAATCGGATTTTGTTGAGATATAGATTTTTGCAAGTGCAGTGATGAGAGTGATGTTTGGGAATGTAAAAGTGTAAAAAAAAAAAAAAAAAAATATTAAAGTCAAAAACACAAAAAAAGAATGATTGGAATTTAAAGCAATTTTCAAAACTATGACTGTCCTGGGCTGCGTTTCGGAAAAGCATCGTAAGTCTAAATTGATCATAGAACAATTGCCACCAACTACGATCAACTTGTTGGAAACGCACCCCTGTACGACAGCTATTTCAAACTCCAGTCCAGTAGGTGGCATAAATGCATCATTGCTGCGTTTAGATCCAATTTTTGATGCCCTTGCCTCCCTAAATTCCCTCCGTCTCGTTCACTCATATGTATGTCATTGCTTACGTTACGCGAGCGCCCACTACTGGCGGAACCTTTGTGATATGTTTTAATGGAACGCCATACGTTTTTAGGGAACACCCTCAAGTTTGCTATAGAGGGCCTCTGTCGTTCAGTTTTTAGCTCCAATCAAACACACCTGAGCAAGCTAACCAAGGTCTTCAGGATCCCTTGCAAATCACAGGTGAGATGAATCAGGCTTTGAGCTAAACTCTGCCGGGCAGCGACCCTCCAGGGGCAGACTGGAGGGGCCTGTCCCAAATGGCACCCTAAACACTCGCAGCCTGCCTATGAGTCGGCACTTTCGTGACGTAACTTAGCTTTGACTGTAGAGAAGAAGTCTGCTGAGGAGCTCGCACCTTGGCAAAAGTGCACATCGAGGGCGCAGATCGACCGCAAAGGGGGGCGCTCGCGAGCACCCTTCTGAAACCTGAAATGACAAATGGGACAACCTAGCGTCTCATGGACTTAATGGACATGCGCACACGGCAGCCATTGTAAGTCCACAAAACCGAAAGAACCTGAAGTGTGCCAGTTAGGGCAAGTCCGAGGATCCCTGCCCTAAGCCCTTGATCACTTGGAATCTGATATGGAGCTGATCTATTATTCACAGTTTTGTCCTTATTATTATTTTTTACGCACCATTCTATAGGCCTGTGCATATGTTTGGGCTGTTGGAGGAAACTAAACAAACACAAATGATAATCCAATAACTGTGCTAAAAACAGACGGATTAAAGTAGCTACAAGTATTATGCGGTTAAATGTCAAAATAACTCCAATGTCATACACCATAGAGTTGTGGGGTGTGGATAAATTAAATCACATCACAATCATGGTGCATTGTGGTCTATGGATATTCCTGAAGTGTACATGTTGAGTAGACTCTGTCAAAATCGAGGGGTCGAGGGTCCGTCAAAATAGGTTTCCTTCGCCTACTTGACGAAATTGAACGCACTTCAAAATGGTGGTGGGGTTTCCCGTGAGGGTGGTGGGGTTTCCCTAAGTGCTTAGGGAAGTTCACGAGTGTATGACTAAAAGTGGAATTAAACGCAGCCAAGAAGAAGAAGAAGAAGAAGAAATTAGAATAAGAAGAAATGTGCATTTCTGCCATCTATTCTATTGGACTCAAGTGTAAATCACTTGATGCAGATAAGAGACTAATGGCAGCAGGCAAGATTTTATTAAGATTTCTTATTGTTGCTCATCACCAAAAGTGCTTGTACAATTATTAGTGAGGCTCATAGACATGTTTGCAACAACTTTTATGTGATTTATTAAGCATTAAGGTGCATCAATATGTACTGCCAATGAATTGCATTCATTGTTCTACAGGTAAACTAACGTATCACTAGCCGCGTTTCCATTACCCTTCAAATTGCGCAAATTGAAATTGCGAATTGAAAATACGCTCAATGGAAACACGTCAATTTCACAAAAACTCTCGTTTATCGCAAACAAGTTTTTACGCTCGCATGAGGAGGTTTTTCAGCCAATTCGAAAAAGGAATATTTCGCAAAACTGCAATGGAAACAGTTTTTGCGCATTTACAGTCACCTGACTTAGAAGACGCGGTGTGTTTGGGGTCCGTGTACGCAAATAATAATAATTATCATCATTATTATAACATTTAGGCTACTAGGCTACATATTTAGATGACGCTTTAATCCAAAAAAGGAACAAAGCAATTCGTCAAATGTCATTCATAATACGGGTTAGACAATAATAATACAGAGCTGAGATTATCACAAATAAACACAAGATTTTGAAGCATATCTAAGGGTATGTGTGGAGTGTGGAGCGCGCACTACATGGCACGGAGGCGCGGGCGTGAACACTTGCATTTTCCTATTAACAGTGAAACAACTTAATATAGCCTACTCTATAATTTCTGGTCATACAGAAAATAATAATACATTATTTGTAACTACTTTTATTTGTGTAAACAATAACAAGAAAATGTTGTGCTTTTGTAAAATAAAATAAAACAATCAGGCGCGTTTTCATGATCTCCGTGAACTGGAGCGCGAGAACTGAAACAAAATATAGCCTATGTAGGCTAAAGCTTGAAATGTCCACTTTAAAACGAACAAATTCGAATCGAAAGCTAATACATTTTGTTCTGATTAAGTAATCCGTATGAAAGGTGCATTTCTATCTAAAAGAGCATCTGCTTAACAGCGGAGATGGAGATGTTTTTAGCCGAGTTAGAAAACAATAGTTTAATAATAGGCTATTAATGGCTCTTCTTATTCAGCACTGCGGGAAAATGTCAATTCCAGGTTCTAATTTGGCCTTAGAAAACCAGTAAAATCGACAAGTTTTCCATATTAATTTGTGAATATTTTACATGTTTAATAAAGGGGAAAAAAGTAATTAAACAAACATTTAAAAATTCGTCGATATTTACTTTTTTGCGCAGCAGTTGGTGTAGCCAGTTTAAATTAAAATTGTAGTGTTCAACTTTGCGTTTTAAAAAGACAACCGTTTATTTTTCGTTTTTCAATTACGGGTTTAAAAAGGAAAAAACGAATGGACACAAAAGTAGCCTACATGGATCGTTTGGAATAGGAGACAGAGTTCTTTATTAAATTCATAAAAGAAACAATAATTAGCCTATAGGAATACTGGATTCTAAACTTCAAAGAAATGCCACAATCAAAACCTCAGCGCAGAAATGAGGGTGAAACACCCAGAAACTCCTTATATTTCGTTTGGAATATAAGGGTCTTTCCCTGCCATTAATGCTTGGATAACACGTACGTCTCCCTCCATTAATAATAATAATGTCTAATGCGGTGGCTGTGAGATTATATAAACCAACGTCCGCTGCCGTGATTTTTAGAATGACTTTTAGTCGCATAACATCGGTTAATGGAAACGCCGTCATTTCGCAATAGTTTTGTATCGATATTTAGATAAAAGCGCAAAACATTTGCGCAAATCTGTAATGGAAACGCGGCTACTGTCACTTTAATAGTATGTTAGTTTGGGGAAAATAATATTGGCAATGTATATTCTGCGTGTAAATCCAGTTGTTACTCCTCTACTAATATTTATTATTGTCAAAAATAACTGCAATCAAACAGGTTTGCATCAATGTTTCTTGCTTACAGCCACAATATGCTTAAATGTTAAATATTGTCTAAGCATTGCAAATTTGGTAGCAACTCCAAAGAAAAGAAGGCCAAACACGACCCTCCAAGGTGTGCTATTTCACATAAACGGCTTAGTGTACTGCCCTGTAACAAAAAATGACACATCATTATTCTTGTCCACCTGCAGAAGAAACATTGACCCTCTTGGAAATGGACTTGACCCCTCTGGCCCCTTAAAGATCCTGCAATCACAAGGCTCAGCTTGACCCCAAGAGCCCAGTCAGACAGAAGCGGTGTCAGGGGGGTCACATCAGCGATCTGCTATATGAAAAGCCTGCTTAACCTCAAGACCGAATCCACGGAGAGAAACCAAGCAAGAGTAATCGTTTCAGACTGGTCCTCCACTGACTTCGATTAAGGAGAAAACGAGGAATACTGGCCATGTGTGCTTGTGGTGGGTGAGGAATGCCACCCATTTTGTTTTTAGAACAAGGAGGTGGAGGAAAAGAGATCATGTTGAAAAGGTTTTGTAGGATGCCAGCTCCAAAGGAGATTCGTCATGGTTTGATTGAGTTATTTTTAATGCTGATTATCTGGGCATGCGGAACAGACCCTGGTTATTATGCGATCATTGCCCCCTTACAAAAACGTCTGTGAGACACATGTATCTATGTTTGCAATAGCATCCAAAGACGGCAAGTATTCAGATACATCCGAAGAAACAATCCAGATCTCAGCAGCTTTCTTCGCTTAAAATGAATCTGACATGCATTAAGTCAAACCAAAGTATAGATTTTGGCTCTCTTGAATGAAGGTATTCATTGCATTTAAAGCGGACTGCTTCCACTTCCCCTGATTGGCTTCATACGAGTACCTCACACATGTCGATCAGTCATTGGGTCACTGCCTACAAATTATTACATATTGGTCATAGTATACAGCCCAGGAAGATTTCACTGAGCAATGATATAGTTGTCATATTAATCAGTATGTCTTAAGACATTGTGGCCAAATCGACCCGTGGCACCTGCAGGGGGCGGTCTAATGGGAATATTTTTTTGTTGTTGTTTATGGCAGAACCATGAGGTTCACATTAGGCAAACTAGCACATAACATAAATGTAAATCACGGAAGGACAATGGTCATTGGTTCCACAGCACTATGTTTTCGAATTTTTAATGTTCAATCCTAATATGTTAGTTTAGCATTTAAAACTATACAAGACACTGTTCAAAAGCAATCTTTTATTATTATTTTTTATTAAAAATCCCAGGCAGCTTTAAAAAACAAGAATTTGTACATTGCTAATTGTCTAAGGGTTTATTTAAGAAAGTCTTTATATATATATATATACACACTGTAAAAAATAAGATGCTGCCTTAATTTTTTAAGTACAATCAACTTGGATGTTTAAGTCATTTCAACTTAAATTACATTTAACTGACTCAAAATAAGTTGAATCTTGTATAACTTACAAAACAAAATAAAATTGCTCACTATTTTAAAGTTAAAGCAATGTAAAAACATATGTTGTCATAACTTATTGATCATAATTTTATTACAGTGAAGTTTTTAAAAGATATTTTGCCTTACGTCACTGTGCATATTCTTCTTTAACTATTCAAATGTCCAACCCCAGTGGAGAAATACCATTCCATTACAGAATAAAGCTCAGACCCAAAGGGATTTCGCGAAACTCTGACAAGATGAGTGAAGACAGTCCATATCTCTGTGATGTCATAGAAATCAATCAGCCTCCACCACAGCTTTCTTTAAATTGGGTTAAACAAGAGAGTTCTGTTTTCTGAGAAATCAGGTTTAGTAACATAAAATCTTTATTCTTCCTCTCTAGCAACTCTAGAGGGACCTTTTCTTTGGCCATCGAAGATCAAACTCAAGCAAGTAAATAAGTACAGTGAGAAAGCCTCTTTGTGTGATCTTCCGCTGTCGGTGAGGATATTGCTCTTCTTTAAAGCGTTCGATGGCCATGGATCAATCAAAATCTCTGCTCCTCACTGAGTTTTCCCCAAGAACAGATTGAGGACACATTGAGTCCCTCTTCAGCTGATCTGAGCCTGGCTGTCAGATGCGCCCATTGAGTGGCACCTTTTGAAGTTGGATTAAATGTTTAAACATGCATATGTTTAGAAAAGGAAATAAATGCTGAAGAAGGCGAATGAGAGAGAGGGGGAGAGACAGAAAGATGTTCTTGTAAGTTTACCAAGTGTGGGAGCAGGAAAAGAGAAAGGAGGGAGAGAATGGAGAGTTAATTCCCCAAGAGGGATCCTGCTCAGGCATTAATCTTCACCGTTTGACAGCTCTGAAAGTTTTTTAGAGAAGCACTGTTTCCTTGAGCCATTATAATGCTTCACTCAAGCAAAACCCCCTTATAGACGGGTGGGGTGGTCCCTAGGGGAGGACTCCTGTTTGATTCTGCACACCGCTGCCTCATGGAGGCCATTGGTGGAGGGATAGGAAAGAACAGGAAGCTACGAACACGCTCACCGTGTCCGCTTCACACTATTTGTCCCTTGTCTGATCTGCTCTGAAAGTAAATGATAAGCAATGTACACATCCCTGAACATCCTGTGGAATTTCTTTGAACTTTCAGGAAAAATATTCCTAATGTCCAAGAGTACAGATTGATCAAAGCATGCTATTCACGTTATATACAGTATGTCAGGAAATTAGGGCTTCATTCTAGTTAGGGAATTGACATCCCAAAAAAATTTTTTTGGAAGAAGAAATTACTGTTCACTGTGATCAGACTTACAATTGTTGACTGCCTGATGAGAAAACAGGTGAACAAAAAATTTATTGAATTACTTTTTCCTTCTGTACAAGCATTGAGTTACACTTTATTTTAAGGTGACGTAGTTACATTGTATTTACTCAAATAAGTACTGAGTAATATTTTTTAACTACTTGTACGTACTATAGAGTTATGGTTAGGGTTAGAGTTTGTTTTAGGGTTAGTTACTTGTAATTTTGCATAATTTACTGTTACTCCTATAGTAAGTGCATGTAGTAACGTATAACTTCGTCACCTTAAAATAAAGAGTTACCGAGCATTGTTATCATGTAATCATATTTTAAATTCTGCTCAAAGGTAATTCTTTCAGTAACACTTTATTTCAATGGTCCACATTATAAGTTACTTTGCAACTACGCCAACTTATTCTACTAACCCGAACCCTAACAGCCTACTAATACTCTAATGAGAGTTAATTGACATGTAGTTGCAAAGTTACTTATAGTTGGTAGAATGTCTAAATTATACCATTGAAATAAAGTGTAAACATTATTTCTTGCAAATTCAACATCTAGAGGTTAAACACCCTCACAATATATTTGCATAAAGGGGACATATCGATTACTCTCGCAGTAATGTCATTGATGGTAAATGGTGGTCAACAGGAAGTTAAAAGTGAGAACTTGACCCAGAGGGAATAGGAGTTCCTGTGCTTCCTGCAGAAGGGCAAAATATCCCCCTCTCTGGCACGGACTCTCAAATGCACCTCATACACACAGCTCATTGTCTGTCTGGTTCTGCTGCAATGCTCTGACAGGGCTGCCAAGGGACTGTGCTTGCTGTCACTGGATGTCCTTCAAAGAGAAACAGCCCAGATCCTCTGTGTCTGGCAAAGAATTAAAATTCAGCCCAGTCACAAGCAAGGGTCAAGGCCACTGACCACCCTGACCACAGCAAAATAAGCCAACAAATTAGTTTCTTAACCTGGAACAGTCCAAGGACAGTTACTGTCTGTAAACAAAAGCAATAGTCTTCATTTGATACGCAAGGATGAACGTACCTATATGGAAAACTAGCACCAGTTGTAGTCAAGGTCTCCTTCCTGTTTGCAGTGCTGATGCTTACAAATCTACAGCTTTGTGTGGTCGGCACTGGTGGTTGAAAGCTTAGAAACGTGCTGTGTAGTATCACCTTGATGACTGCTCAGTTTAAACCCTTGGTTAATTACCCTCCAATTCTTTCCTGTTTCGCAAGGAAAAATGGGCCAAGTTTCCACTCTTCGGTTCCACTTGTTTGAAGTGGACCCCTCTCCAGTTCCCCTTTTCTTTAGCTCATCCACATTCAAGTACTGCCTAGTCTTTTAAATAACACAGCCCCTTCCCATTGTTCCCTTGTGGGGCACCTTTGACCACATTGTGAGGGCCTATAAAGGATGCACACTGGAATGTGCCCACACTGGAGTTTCAACCTAACAGGGAAAGCGTTTGTTTAATTGCCTGTAATTATCTTCAAATTGGAAGGGGGTGAGGGAACACCGCATGTGTGCTCAGCTTGCCGTGGCTCGTTACATCCGAGAGTCCGTTGAGCAAATCCGAGCAGCATGGGAGATGCGTAGCTAAACCAACACAGAACTGTGGCATCAAGCCACTGGGAAACGAATGCGCCTGTTCGAAACTAGAACACATATTGTTGTCCTCTACATGGCCATGGATGCATGCCAGAGCAAATTCCAAATTTTTATTTTTTCATTCTCTCTTTGGCTTTGAACTGAGCAGTAAGTGGCAGTTGGATTTCCATGGGATTTGATAGATGTACTTGTATAACAAACAAATTGTTGGGACACAGGTCCATGTGAAAGGCATTAACGAAACCAAAGGCATGGATCATCCATGGTTCATAATGCTGAAATGCCCCACCATGAAAAGATTAGGATCTAAGACACCGATGCATACTTGCTTTCGGCCCCAATGCCAGACCTTTCATGACAAATGGAATAAGCACAATCAAACCTTGAAATGGGCATATTGGCTTGGTTCTGTCTACCCAATCCATTGAAACACCGTCCATCATCATCAAACGTGTATTAATAGACAGGACACAGCGATTGGATGCAGTGGTGATGATGGATTGGTCCAACAGCCATGTTTGGGATGCATTTCCAGAGACTCCAATGCCAGACGCCATCATAGACAGATGAAAGTGTTGGCCTGGCCTGACCCAGAGATCCTCAGTCTGGGGGATGAGCATGGTGCAACCCAAGCCTGATTGAATGATTGAATGAAATTGCCCCCCTGAACAAGGTCATTCCTCTTGGCCTGGCTGTTCAGACCCCATTAAAAGGCAAAATGATACATACGCCAAATAATTTGTTTTGAAGGTTCAGCTGAGTGGAAGTCACTTATTCGTTTTTTTTTTTTTTTTTTTTTTTTTAGCCCACTGTTGTCAGATTTGTGTCATGTCTGGCATCAAAAAGACATCTGGGTAGCAATAGGAAAATGGTAGATAATTTCTCTGTCTCTCAACACTGGCCAATTGAAGTGCTGATAAAACCATATTGCATGAGCACAGGCAGTAGAGGACATAAAGGACACTACAGTCTCGCATGTTTATGTGAGAAATGTCTAAGCTTGGGTGGCCTTGGGATCCACTCGAAACTGATAAATACCTCATAATGTTAGCAAGTATTTGCCTTCTTTGTATTCCCAGAAATAATTATATTAATGATTTTGTCCAATTATCACCCTTTTATGGCAGCTGAGACAATCAGTCAATTCATAACAGAGACGTAAAAATGAATACCAAACGAACATAAAAGAAATCCTATTTCAATAGAAACAAAGGGCACTTGGCATTTACGTGCACCTGGTCTTGATAGTGCTACATATAATGGGTGTCAATGCATAAATTTTCTGTGAGAAAAGTATTTATTTGATGTAGTTAAATCAAATGACTTACTTGGGGCTATGTCAAAACTTGTTTTGCTATTCATTATAGTTAGATTTTTATTATTCATACAATTAATAGTGAGTTCAAATATGTAGAATACCAAGGGGGTGTAAAAAAAATATATTATAGTTGAAACATGTAGATGCATTTGTTCTTCTTAAGATTTTTTTATACCTTCACATTAGGCGAAGGAATCTCAAATCCCCATCTGATGTGGCACATGTGGACGTTTCATTACAGCGCTAATCCAAATAAGTGTTAAGGATAGCATGAAAGGGATAAATGGTTCAGGGGGGAAGTCTACGGGTGGGTCCCTGCAACCTGCAAAATTCTCATTTCCTTCATGTAAAAAATCATATGAAACTGGTAGTTCCAGTTCTAAAACATGACTGGATGAGCCATATTCAAAGCCTTTGTAAAATAGTTGATATATACACACTAAAGACCTTGCATAATCCAAATTAGGTTTTCAATATCAAACTTAGGTTAATGAACTATATGAATTTGTGAATTTATTGTTTGTGATTCCTATCAGTGCTGCTTGATATACCGTTCTGACATATAGCGCAACAATACTTTGGGCGACCCAAGTTTGAGTCCTGACTCCAAGCTATATCCGAAATCACCTCATTTACTATTCCATACATTACTCCACTAATAATGTCCGCTGAATGAATGTAAACGAGTAAGCGAATTCAAAAACTGAGTATGTGGACACTATCTTCTAGTGGCTAGCCGTAGACTGTGCATAGTTTGCACTTGTTATTGAGGTGCATTATGGGACTGAATGAGTGCACTCATAAGGTCGGACACCACTACAAATGGCCTCCCCTCAAATTGTGCACTATAGGGAGTGATTTTATAACAGGTCTGGGGCCTTACTTATAAAGACATGTGTATAATGATCCTAAACGCAAAGTCCGAAATGTTCTTAAGAACAATTTATGAAACGTCTGAATGCACAAAAGATTTTGCTAAATGCAAATAAATCACAGTTCATCTTAAATTCAAACGCAAAATGTAAAATAATCTCCACCTACAAAACGGCCACAACAATCTCTTTATGGTTCATAAGAAGCATGGCACTCATCATCAATGAGCAAGCAAATCCAAGCGTGCTCTTGGAAAACAAAAATTATTATTATTTTCAGGAAATCATCATTGAACAAATTTCAGTGGTGTAATTTGCTCGTTTGCAAATATAATTATATGAATTCATATTGTGATTGCTTATTTATCTTTACATTTTTATTGACAATTTTTAATTAATTGAATAACATGTATTTTTAGCACAAACAAAGCAGATTTTAGCAGATTTTTCTGCGTCAGTTTCTGCTTTTATAAATCATGATTTGTTCCTCACTTCCCTCACCTCGAATCCCTCCGTACGTGTGTTTTATCGTACAGGCATTTTATAAATGCGGCCCGTGGTCTTTTCCTGATCCTGATCTTTTTCCTCTTTTTCTCAATTTGCGATCCAATCAAAATATATGCACAAATAAAACATAAAATAAAAAATGACATAATAAATAAATAGCCACAAGAAGTCATGCATCACATGGAATTTTTATCGTGATTCGGGGGATTTGAAACACCCCATAACCACAGCATGACCTCTCGTGGTGTATTGTTTTATTTTCTTTCAAAAGATTAAAGAGAGCAGTTTTGCAAACAATGCAGTTTGTTGAGTCTGCAGTTTGTGACTTATAACACTATTCGCTCTTACATGTATGATTAGGGATACAAATAGGCATGAATTCTCTCTCACCTAGACCCAACAACTTTTGAACTGACATATAAACAGAAGGGGGTTGGGAAGATGTAATACGTATAGTGAAGAGGGGGTATACATACCATATCATCTTCCTTTCCAGGTGTGTGTGTGTGTGTGTGTGTGTGTGTGTGTGTGTGTGTGTGTGTGTGTGTGTGTGTGTGTGTGTGTGTGTGTGTGTGTGTGTGTGTGTGTGTTCTGGTGGTCTAATGCACTGAGGAATGTCACACTTGCTGGCACTTGACGCCACTGACCTGTCACTATGACGAATGGTGTGACACAGACCCCCATGGTCCCAAAGCGCACAGACCCCTGGAGCAAACATAAAACCATCCCTCACTCGAGATCTTTATTAAGATTTTATTTTAAGCCTTCCCACCATGTCACATCATAGTTCATGTACATGTCCTGCATAATTCATACCCACCCCTTTTTTTGCAATGGTCAGCATTACACTAAACCATAGTATGATGGCATTATGTAAAATTGGAATTGAAAATAAATAAATAAAGTCAATTTCTGCATTACCGGAATGAATCGGAACGTTTATTTTAGACTGAGCTTGTGTTTCTCAGGAACTGATTGGTTTCACTTTCTGACCGGTGTTAATTTATGTTAACTGCGCAGAGTTACGCTCGAATTGCAATCAATGGAGCCACGGCTGTGAGCCAGAGATTGACCAGTATTGAAAATCCTTTTCAGCTTTATCGGCCGACCCGTGGAATGCAGATATATCTATACCAAAGCCTTTCACCCTGCAATTTTTTTTATTCTCTCTCAATACGACTGCATTTGCTGCCTCGTGCAACGTATGGATCCAGTAAAAGTGTGATGCAATGAATTCAGCTTTGGTGTTTGGTTTTCATGGTGCTTTTTCATTCATATTTTCCACAGGCAATTTATTCTGGAATTTGAATTTCTCTCAGCAAAAAATGCAAACCAATTCCCACACTGGGCACACCGCAATTTACCTCACTCCCAAAGGAGTTAGACACAAAAACACACACACACTCCCTCTTTCTCTTCACATGCACATACACACACTAAATACCATACTTCTGGGGAAGGATTTCTTTTCCCTTCGGTAAATCTTCTAGTAATCACACACATATATCAGTTTAAGCTTTCTGTGTCACCGCTGAAGACATGCAGTGGAATATTTCTACTCAAAACGCAAGGCAGTAATTTAAAATGTTGAGAGGGTTTTGTAAACGACATTAACTTGACAGTCATGATGACACTTTTTCCTGTTGTTTTACTTGAAATGCCTGCGACCAGCATGGAAGTCTAGCTGAATTCTGCACCGTACTGTACAACGGCTATCTTTTACAGTATACACTTAACTGACTAATATTTTATTTCGAAAGCACAGAGAGGTTGTAGGCACATTATACTAGAAAAAAAAACGTAATCTATATTTTTAAATATTAATTTGAAAATCTGTGTGCAATTTTATTCAAAATGTGTGTAAATTTTGGCAGTCTGATCAAATAATGTGTCAAGAAAGAGATTAAAACAGAACTTGCAATAGTATTTTCTTCCCTATAGTGAAACGGCTTCTTGAACAAGAACACATTTAGGGCGGGGCTTAATTTTGTCCAAGGGGAATTGATTGTGGTTGTGGTTTGCTATTGGTGGATCTCATGTGATTGACATGTTGCCCCGCCCTCGTCATCAGAGAAGAGAAGAGATATTGCAAAAAGTTGTGGTTAATATTACTGTCAATCCATTTGTCACATTGAAAATGGAAGATCAGGTTAAGCACATTGCGGGATACAGTATTCAGTATTTATAGGGCTTCTCTAATATTTGCATTAAATTCGTTCTTGTGCTTCAACCGAGCAAAACTTATTATTAAGAAAGATGCAGCTGGCTTCTCAACATTTAAAGTGGTCAGTCATGCACATTTAGACACCTAACACTCATTCTGTTCTTAAGTGGGCACGATTCGGTCTGTGGTGGTCCACTTCCCTTCAGTCCCCATAATCCACAATCATGCAGTTGTTTTACTGTCCCACACTGGTTTTCTTTTTTGGGGACGCTGCTTTGATCACTGTGGTGCTCTCAGGGTTTGATTGCCCCTTTATTTGTGGAAGCAATGGACCCTGATAGTGCAGAAGATAAGAGAGGCTCAGCTGCGTAAAAACAGTTGGCTACTATTAGGACTGGTCCAAGCGTTCCCCGTGGGTTTTCCGTCGACTGCAGCCTACAGTCGCTAAACAGACGTTGTTCCCTGCTGCTCAGTGCAGCAGCCGCTTAACATTTAATTACCGTCTGTACGGAACACCTACTAATAAAGAGCCCCATTTCATATCTTTAATGTCTGATGAAAGTGTGATGTTTATTTATGTATTTAACCTACATTTTTTGTAGGTAAGATATGTATTTATTTAAGAATAAAGTCGAATCTGGATATCTAATCAAACTGTAAAATGAATATATATATTTTTTTTTATTATGTTTTAATCCCCATCTCCTTTTTGAGATATAATATTTACATTTAAGAAGTTTATGTTGCTCAATCACTGACAGCGAGAGGAAAATTGTAGCTGTTTTAAAGTCAACATGAAATCAAACCCGAACAGTTCTTTTTTTATATATACATATATATAGAATATTGCAGAGTATATTCTAAATTATTTATAATTTATCATGTGTCTCATAATCTTGAATCAGAACAACTTCCCCTCCCTCTTGCAGCTCATCTATTCTCTTCTCGGATGATGAGGGCGGGGCAATCTGTCAATCACATCAGATCCACCAATAGCAGCCCCCAACCATCCAATCAATCCCCTACAGACAAAATCAAGCCCCGCCCTACATTTGCCGTTTCACTTGAGCCCCTTTTCACACCGAGATCGCGGAAAATACACGGATAATGTGACCCGGGATTTGTCCCGGGATCGTTTGATTTTGGTTCATTCACACTGCTAGTGATTTTCCGGGATCTGTGAGTGCGTTCACACACATCCCGGTAAGATCCCGTAAAGACACGTGACGTCAGGATGAGACGTGTAACGTACGCGTCGAAAACATGTACACTAACGCATCGCGTACCGTTCCACAAAGCTGGTGAACGATCTCAGCTTCAGTACGGATAGTAAGAATCTCCCTGGTCTCTGCTTCGTTCCAGTATGCAGACATTTTGTCGTGTTGATGACGAACACAAACGTTCTTCTAAGAACAACAGAGTCTCGCGATGGCATGTGCGTCATCACTACGACACACCCCTTCCGGCATTGATCCTGGCTTTGTTCCAGGACTGATCCCGGCAAAGTTACTAGGTCCCCAACCCGGCATCAATCCTGGGATGTGTTTGCTTTCACACAGAAGGCACTTCGGCAATTTCGCGGCAATTTCCCAGGATCAACTGGGAAAGGGGCTTTGGATATACGTCACAATAGGGAAAAGACTAGTGTAAGTTTAATTTCATGGCGACATTAATCCCCACCCATTTATGAGATATAATATTTACATTTAAGAAGATTTTCTTAATCACAGACAGCGCTAGGGAAATTGTAGCTTTCAACGAAACGAGAAGAATCTCTGTCAGCTTTGAATCGGCTGTTTTGACATTGGGCGGGACTAACACGCGTGATTATTACTATTCAGCCCAACAGTCTATAAGTATGACAGAAACATTTATCTCATTATTCTTAGTATTTTCTCACAGACACAGTCATAGACACCAACACCAACCCATATTCTCTAGGTTTTGTTTAATATGAACATTTAAGTTCCCTTAGAAGAAGAAAAATTGATAGGCTGAAGTTCAGTTTCAAATTATATCCCATATAAATGTATCTTTCACAACCTTGTCACACTCATCAATCACCACACCTGTCCGTCATCAGCCTCATCAGTTCCTCCATATAAGCCAGCACCAAACACACATCAGGTTCTGGGCTTCTCATTCTACACTGAACCTGTACCGGACTACCTGTGAAAAAACTGTCTCGTCTTCCTCAGTCTTCTGTGTCATAATCTGCCAATCTCACCAGCCACTTCTCTTCACTACCTGCAACAAGATAAGACTTTCATTCCCATGCCAGTGCAAAATAAATACATTTTTCACAATAGTGATCCAATACCGTTGAACCACACTATTATATGCAGATCATAAGGAAAGCATTGTTATCTATCAAAAATATATTGAGTTCACTGTTAAAAGTGTCATGTGTTTGAGTCAAACACTCATCCACAAGTGCTTTAATAGATATCCAAATGCGTGATGGTATGTAAAGATATCAGCTTTGTGTTGGTTGAGTAAATGTCCCCTGTTCAACCTAATAATACAATTTCCACTTCTATCGAGGGCCATTAACTATTCTGAACCTCAGTGTGGATGTAGAACGAAACGCCCACGTTATTAACAACATGAGCAGGTCTCGCCCTTGCCTCGCTCTCTCTTCCTCTTTCTCAGAACCGTGTGGGTTTTTCACATGTGCTAAACTATAAACTAGGTCAAATACTGAAGTTGTTAGAGGATTGTTAGAACGAGAGTGTTGTTAGAAAGCAGCCATTCGCGTATGCCCATTATCCAAGTGTGCTTCGCTTTAATGAAACCAAAGGAGAAAAAAGATCAGAGTGCATGGAAAACTTATGGAGAGCTCTTTAAACAAGAAAATAAGGAGCAGAGAAACAACGTACTTGAATGTCCAAGCAGAACTATGGCTGTATGGGAGCAGTTTATTCTGAAGTTTTCATCCCTAAGCTTTACTCTCTGGAAACTCTTCAAAGTAACAAATATGACTGGGCTCGGGGCAAAGTAAATACGACTAGCAGCATTTTGTTAGTCCAGTTGGTATTAATGAAGCAGAAAGATGAGGACACATAAAACAATATTTCAAGTACTGTTGTTGTTTATTCACACTTCTCTGATGCTGCGTCATGGTCTTAACTCTATGGAAATGCTTCGCGTGAACCGGTGTCTGAAGCACGTGTGAACACAAGCCAATCTTGATTCGCTACCACAGTCAGGTGATATCACGTGCGTGCCAACAGGGTATAAGGTGGCGTCTGAAGAACACGTCATCAGCTTATTTGTCTTCAGGAAGTCGTTTTTCCGTCTGTGCATGTGAATTTCCCTGTGTGCCTGTGTTTTTAAGAGAAAAAAAAACAAGGGCCCTGTCAAACACCAGTTGCAATATGGCGCCAGGTGCGACGCAAGTGGTTTTTGCTAGTTTCAGTCCAACGCAGTTATCATTTTCACGTCCTGCACCACATTGTTTAAATAGCAAATGCATTTGTGCCCATTTGTGCGCCCATGTGCGCTGGTCAGAAAACGCGGTGTGTTCAGGCGCATTGTTGGCGCGTTGATATTTTGAGGAAACTGAAATGGACTGAGCCATTGACCAACTGAAACCTGGTCTAAAGTCAATGGCGCAGTATTTATTTTGTTATTTAAAGAGCGTGCTAGTAATATAAGCCTATAGGCGGGTCCACAGCGCACGTACACTTTGTCCTGTAGATGGTCTGCTTGCACTTTAACCTCGCGCACGAGCAAATCCGTTTCCTCTCTGGAGAAGCATTCAGCTCTTCAGCATGCAAATTCCGCCATGTAAATAGTGAATCCGCCATGGCGCGAGCTCAACTGGCTTTTAAAGGGAATGGGAGATGAGACTTTTGATTGATTTATTGCACGTTACGCCCAAAACACACGCATTACTCATTAAGAGAATAGGGACAACCCTTTTAGACCATGCACTGGGTGCGCCGACTATTTTCCCGCCGTTAAACAAGCAAAAGGGGATTCGGACATGTCCTAAGTGTACTTGCACCATGCGCTTTAGACCATGCGCTTAGATCGTTAAAATAGGGCCCAATGACTTGCGGATTTAGGAGATGTTTCATGCAATGTTAAAGGTTTAACTTGCCCACTCCCAATCCCACCTGGCTCTCTTTAAGGGGTCGGGTCCTGCTGATGCTGAGGCGACACAGTGACTGGAATCGTGGGGCTTGAAGCATGCAGGTGAACAGATTAGGCATTACCGCCGCTCGTGTCCTACTCTTCGACCTGCTGCCTAGTTTGAGATGGGCTGTTTAGGGAGGAAAAGCAGATATGGCTTAGATTGCATCCAACTTTTCTCATTCGTCAGCATCAGTACTAGGAGTATGGACTTGTTTTTGATGTGCTTCTCTTGTATCAAAGGTTGATAGTGGGTACAGGTGAAGAGGTTTGGAATTACCACTATGCCCACTCTTTTATCTGGTGCCCATCCGGAACACAAGCGTCGGCTTCAGTATCCTCCTTATTTTCCAATGCCGTATACAGAAAGGGGAAGTGAGCAATATTGCCGCTTGCATCCCACTCCTTTTTCTGTAGCTTTTTCTTGGTACCTGAAATATGGAGGCAGTAGCAATATGTTTCCTCTGTAACAGATGTGCATGATGGATGCAGACAGTGGGAATACTGGTATTGGTGTCCCACTTCCTCATCTGTCACCCAATAGCATTCCCATAGCATCGACACCATGACACAGCGTCGAAGTTTCGTGTAGGTAATGCATGTACCCCGATTCCCCAGTTGAGAAGGGGAACAAGACGCTGCTTCGAGTTATGCCTGTGCGTCTTCTTTCAGACAATCTGAAGCTGATGACGTCTTCTTTAGGCGCCCTCTTATACCCTGTCAATGCACATGTGATGTCAGCTGAATGCAGTAGCCAATCAAGGTTAGCGTTCTGATAGCGTCAACAGCATGACGCAGCGTCTCGTTCCCTTCTTAGGGAACCAGGTTACATATGCAACCTAGATGACTTTATTTCTTCATGGGACACAAAAGGAGAAAATTTGAAGACTGTTTGCCGTTTTCTATATATTTATTATTTGTATTATTATTTTAGAAACTTTAATAATATTTCAAACAATACATATTTTTTTTCAAATGTTAAAATTGTTTTATTATATGTGTGTTTTAATAAATGTTTTATTATATATATTTTTTTTGTATTAATCTTTTTTTAGTTTGTCTCATATTAAAATAATTTATTTGCAGGTTATATAATTTAAAAATAAACAGGTTACATAATTATCCTGTCTTCCTCAAGTATCAAGTATTTATTTTAGTATCATTAAGATACTATTTTAGTTTTTATTATTATTTTGAATTAAAATTCTTTAATTTTAGTTAAAGGTTTAGTAATTGTGTAGTGTGTTTTTCTCAGTATTCTTTTTTAAAAACATATGTTTTTTGTTTTGTTTTGTTTTTTTAGTTAAATTTTGGAATTAAATGGAAATGAGAAATGTTGCCTTGGCAAATAAAGTTAAATAAATAAACAAACAAACATCATTGTCAGTTAACGTTCATTTATTTCAAGCAACATAAATATGTTTAAGTGTTTTAGTTTGAGTTAACTACAATAAAGTATTGATGTTATATCATAAAAAATTAAGCAGTTTTGTTTCTTGTAGTTTTCAAAAAATTCAATGATAATAATTTGGAAAGTTGACCACAAAAAACAAGAACAACAACAACAAAAAGCATAAAAACAAACCTGACAAATCAGTATAGCAGAGAATGTCTCAAAACGATTTGCTCGTAATATCTGTTCATGACAGTCTGAATGAAGTTAATTAATTTGGCTGTCTGGCGAATGGCAAGGGACCATCTAAAGACAGAACGTCTGAATCGCACCTGTTTGTGTTGGCCAAATTGACCATACTGCAAGCTGGCTTTCCAGACACTCTCGCCAGGTAACGGTGGGAAGCAGAAATGCTCGATCCCCCACAGTACCCTCAAACACAAGCCAAAGTCAACGGTGTCTCCCTCCAAACGCTCGAATCCCCCTGACCAATCAGTCATTCCAACAGCATTAGGGACTCAAGCTATAATGGATGTGACATGTGCATTACAGTGACTGACCTCACTTACAGTGTAAAGACATGTTTTTCAGAAGACAAACACTCAAGGACGATAACTATAACAATAAAAATATGTATCTTTATAAATATAACAGAATAGGAGAGTCCACACGACAACTATAACGGTTACGGCACAGAGGAATTATATAGTTGGAATCACTTTCATATCTATCTATCTATCTATCTATCTATCTATCTATCTATCTATCTATCTATCTATCTATCTATCTATCTATCTATCTATCTATCTATCTATCTATCTATCTATCTATCTATCTATCTATCTATCTATCTATCTATCTATCTATCTATCAATAATGGCTTCATTAAATTTGTTCAATGAGAAAAAATAAACTATTGTCTGCCAAATGCGAGTTATGTGGTGCAACATCAAACCATCTCTTTAAATATCAGATAATTTAACCTATTTGTGACAAGGAAAGGTTAGGTCAGGTATAAAAATGTAATATGGTTGAAACATATAGTGAGAATGATGAGAATAATGTTAAAGATGTGTATTGATACGCATTTAATGTGTAAGTACAATAAATACATTAAAAATATACTTTTATTTGTATAATTTTTATTTATTTTTAATTCTGCATGAAACTTGTGATAGTCTTGTCTTCCCTATTCAGAGTGAAATGGCTTCTGGTACAAGAACAAGTGTAGGGCGGGGCTTGATTTTGTCCAGGGGGAATTGATTGGACGGCTGTGGCTTGCTATTGGTGGATCTCATGTAAGTGACAGGTTGCCCCGCCCTTGCGCCAGTAAGATATTTTGATTATGAGGGTAGATGATTTTAAGAAACAAAATATTGACGTGCACAGATAAATCATTCATAACTAATACTGCAATATTCCATTTAAAAACAACTTTTTTTTTCCATGGTGACCAAGTAATTGGTAAAAATACTGTAATTATGTATCACTTTATTATAGATTTACACAGTACTACTCTATCACTAAAACCTGTAGTGTTTTGTTTAAATCATCTTTGAGATTGACGGTTTGCACAGAAATGAAAATTACTGACAGAAAATTCTTAAAATGTCAAACTCACTTAAAGACTTTGATTAAAGTACACACTGCAATTGACCTAGTGCACTTCAGGCAATGGTGAACAGCCCTGGACAGATCAATATACTGTCAATGGTACCTGCGTTTGATGATGCATTTAGAGTGGCTATAATGATAATGGATACATAAATTACAAAGTGCAGGATGCACTAAAAGAGCTTTCAACTTTTCCTAGTTGGTGGCAGTTTAAAGCCTCTTGAACTTGCCCTCGGTATTCTCTGGATGACTGACTTCTTTTCACCTTTAAACATGACAGCCTGACGCCAGGCTCGCACATGACCTCCAAACAAATGACATCACAGCTGTTCTGATCTCTGCCAACATACTCTACTAGAATTAAGACTGAGGTTATGTCCCCAAACTATTGCTGGATGCAAGGTATTTTTCTATTTAACACCCTCAGCTGAGGTAATGATTTGATGTGCTTTTTGTTTTGTTTTTACCCTGCTTTCTTCCCACATATCATTGCATCTCAGCAGCTTTTCTTGTGAAATTGAGGGCTATTTTCTGCTGGACATCAAGTGCTTGAATGTAACTGCAGACCTATACTGGGTAATGTGCCCTGTAGTAGAAAAGTGGCAATTTAGGATGAAAAGTAACAACTTACCAAATGGGATCCAGAAAATAGCCATCAATGTGTCCAAGCACACCAATTTCACTCAGGCTGAAAAGCTCTGATTTTTAACACTCAATAGCAAAGCACAAGATGTCAAAATTTATTTTTCACCAACCGAATTCATGTGATTTATGAACTGCAGTATAAAAACAATGTACACCATGTAAGTAACAATGACACAGCTTCCATGGAAAAGAGTGTTTTTGCTCTAACTTACCATAAATTGAACCTTTTCACATTTCCATGGTTTTAAGAAGAACACGTATTCTATAATAAATTCTATAGTGGTGAACTGAAACTACAGCAAATATATTCTTTGCGTTCCCATTCGCACCAATAGCACAAGGTAAGAAAACATGATAGCATTATATGACTTTACATAAGAGTTGTAATTTGCCTTCACTCCATCAGCAGTTGTATTAAAAACAGATACTCTTTCTAGCTGGCCTCAGTTACACTCACTCCCCAAAACCTCACTCCCACCTGGGTCACGGCACCAATGTAACCCTTGATTTACTCCAACAGCTCTTACTAGCTGGCCTCAGTTACACTCACCCACCTAAACGTCACTTCAACCCGGGTCACGGCACCAATGCAACCCTTCGTTTACTCCCACAGCTCTTACTAGCTGGCCTCAGTTATACTCACCCAATCCGGGGCACGGCACCAATGTAACCCCTGGTTTACTCCCACAGCGCTTACTAGCTGGCCTCAGTTACACTCACCCACCGAAACCTCACTTCAATCCGGGTCACGACACCAATGTAACCCCTGGTTTACTCCCACAGCTTTTACTAACTGGCCTCAGTTACACTCACCCACCTAAACGTCACTTCAACCCGGGTCACGGCACCAATGTAACCCCTAGTTTACTCCCACAGCTCTTACTAGCTGGCCTAAGTTACACTCACCCCCCTAAACCTCACTTCCATCTGGGTCACGGCACCACCAATATAACCCCTCTGGTTCTACTTGCACCACTGACGTTTCAGATATGGGAGGTGGGCACTCACATGGACACTAAAGACCGTAATCTCTAGGGTCTGTCGCCATTGCGCCTTTTGAGGTCAGAGGAGTAAGGTTTACTTTCACTAGCTTGCCTCTGTTACATGTGGCGTTATTCTGCATAGCCACAGTTATTTCAACATAAAAATGATTTGATTGGTTCTGATTGTGTAATTTGTTTCAACGTGGACAGACATATTACATTCCACATCATTTTCTGTCGTTTCTCTACTCTCATATCATTTAAACCCAACAACATGTAATAAAAAGGAATGCAAACCAAATAATAATAATTTTACAAACGAAAGTCAAGTTGAGATATTATATAGTGAAATATAATACATTTTTATATTAAACCCAGGTGTATGTGTAACAATGTAGCGTTTACCTCAGTGTCCACCTGTGATCTATTGCAACCAAGTGCTCTTCAATGGAAACACTTGCATATCCTTCAGGTGTTGACAGTGCAAGCCAAAAGTTTAATAATCAGGAAGGAAAGGATTATTACAGGAATGTTTTTAATTTGACATGAGAAAAGACAGACCACGCTTACATTGACGCTGCTATTTCCTGGGGTACTGTATTTCATATATCCAGCATACCAGGACTCTTTACACAATATATATATTTGGCATACTTGGATTATTCGTCATGGAAAACAAAAAGGTCTAAAAATTCAAAGTTTTCACCTTTGAATTTGAATAATAACATTGAATAATAAGTTTTGTATAAGATGTTTTTGTTGAGAGCATATATTGGAATAAAACATGACACATAAAATGAATATATAAATATAAAATAATAAAGGAACTTGAAATATAAATTTTTTATAATGTAAGGACAATTTCGAATGGGTTATGAAAAATAAAATACATCTTGAATGCATGTATTCAATATAAAATAGAAACTACCTTTGAAACGTTTGGAGATTTTTTTTGAAATAAGTATTTTATATTGTATGTCAAGACTGCATTTATGTGATCAAACTGATTTTATTATGACATATTACAATTTAAAAACAATTGGTAACACTTTATAATAACTGCACGCTATCAATCATTAGTTAAGCATTAGTAAACAGTTAATTCATAATTTATAAAGCATTAGAAGACATTAATAAGCAGTCTATAAATACAGCTATTCATGCTTTATACTTGATTTAAAAGTATATCTATAATGTGTTTAATAATTGTACTTTCATACTTTATTAATGGTCCATTTATCATTCCTAAATGAAGTATTGCATTATTTACAAACCAGTTATTTTGGAGTTGTCAGTGGTTCATAAGATCACTTAGAATGTGTAAGTAAATTATTAATACACTATTTAATTCATACTTTCATCTTCATCTTATTATTCCGACATATAGTAAAAGTTACTTAGTGTGTTAGTAAATGCTTTATTAACATGTATTTCTACTGTAATTCAGGGTTAATTCAGGTAGTTATCAAGCATTTAGTAGTGGTCAGTTAACTATTTTTGTGAGCTCATCTAAAGTGACTAGTTATGCATTGTAAAGCATTTACAAAGATTTAAAGGCTGTTAATATTTCTATGTTCTGTATCACTGTGTTGTGTTTGTTTCCTTTTTGCAAGATAAACGAGCCTTTAAATATCCTTTGAAAATGCTTTACAAGGCATTAGTCCTCACTTTAGATGAATCACTGACAACTCCCAAATAACTGGTTTATTAATGATCAATTTATCATTTCTAAATTAAGTATAGAACTATTTACAAAGTATGACGATACAAGTATTAAATGCATTATAGATAGAGCTATAAATGATTTATTCTTGATTTATAATATTTAAAAACTGCTTATTAATGTCTATTCTTTATAAATTATGAACTAACTATTTACTAATGCTTAAGTAATGATTAATAGCGTGCAGTTATTATAAAGTGTTACCAAATAATTGTTTTCTATTTTAATATTTAAAATAATTTATTTCTGTGGTCAAAGCTGAATTTTCAGCATCATTACTCCAGTCTTCAGTGTCACATGATCCTTCAGAAATCAATATAATATGACGAGTTGCTCATTCTAACATGTTTAAACATTTCTTAAAAAAAGTTGAAAACAGTTGTGCTGATTAATACATTTTGTAGAAACTGATCTTTTTTTCAGGTTTCTTTGATAATAAAACGCTCAAAAGAACATTATTTGAAATGTAAATCCTTTGTAACATTATAAATGTCTTTATTGCCAAGAAACTATTAATTTACTGACCCCACACTTTTGAACGGTGTATGTGTATTCTCTGAATTTTGAAACGTATTACATTTTTGAATACTTTATACTGATTGAAAAAACAGCCTGGTCTCATTGTTAATACGTAAATTTCAAGAAAAGAAAACGTACTTATTTGTACGCTTGGATAGATGACTACTACTACTACTACTACTACTAACATTATTAAGATTTTACAGCTACAAAACATTAACTATTTACGAATATTTCATATCATAAAGATCTGTATAATTTCCATTTTATAGATAAATTTAAGATCCCTTAACCCTACTCCCAAACCTAAATATACCCATTTTAAAATATAAAAATTATAAAACATAATGGACCGAGATGTGTAAAAAGATATTTTGAGCCACTAATCCTACTCCTAAACCTACTCGTAACCATTTCTTAAAACTATGTAACGTTAGGCTACAAATTATAAAGAAAAACATAACAGACAGAAAAATGTAATTACAATAATTTATTTATTGCAAAAATGTCAAAACTGGTACCATAAGTCGTTCACATGACGATGTTTTGCAGTTGTGGTCGCAGTCCTATCTGGCAGTATATCATAGTTTTGTATAAAGTACAGAGCATTTTTGAATTTGAATTCATCACGAGCGCGGGATTTGACGTTTACGGTCGCTGCTGATAATGGGATAATGGAGATGAAGATCGCTGGATAAAGGGTTGAATTTGGATCTGTTTCTTGCAAACAATGCATTCTACAGATTTGGATTACATCAAGCTAATAAAATGTATGTCTTTTGTGAATTTATGTGTTTTAGTGTATTCTGGTTCTATAGGAGAAAACGCCTTTTGTGTCTCACGGTAAATAAACTAATATTACAAAATGGTTAAACGAATAAAGAAGGTAGGCTATTTTTAAGGTTTTAAAGTGTATTCTTGTTTAACATCATGTCGGCTAATCCGAAACAAGTTTGCAGCAGAAGGCACGAACAGAACGAAATGTTATTATTTATGAGTATTACGAGTAAAAACGTGAAGACCATTCAATGCAAGAGTCGAAACATTAATGCCGCGATTTTAATATGCATAAATAGGAATACGTACAAATTTGTACGTCGGTAGAGTTGTACATACGTAAATAAATTAAGTTTTTGTGCTGTCAATATGTAAATGTTTTACGTTTTAGTGTTGTAAATACGTCAGTTTTATACGTTTCTGTGTGTATAAAACGTAAATAAATGTATACTTCACGTAAAAATACACAGTATTCTCATGAGCTCACGTTGGGAAAAATGGCTTCTTACAGTGCTATGAACACTTCCCGCTTTGAGGCCTTTGGGCTGCGAGACGTGCGTTTTACCAGAACATGTTGTTGTATGGACCCGACCGGAGTGTGAAGGGTCAACCCAAGAAGGAAACCGACTCTGTTTTGTGGCAGTTAGGGTAAAGTGAGTAAGTCGGGGGGAAAGAGAGAGAAAAATTGAGAGGCTGCAGACTAGTTTTTCAGCAGGTTGACAGGCCTCATTGCTTGACTAACAGGGCTGTTTTGACAGCTGTCAGATGGTCCGTATTACCATTACACTGCTGCGCCCCTGGGACTCTCCATCGCAGGCCACTACAGCTCTGGAGAGGCTGCAGAAAAATAAAGAAAACTGGCACGGTTGAGAACCCAAAATACTACCCCCAGTTTCCTCCTTTCACTACATTACAGCGCTGGGGTTCGTGGGCATCTGCTGTGTGTTATTTGGCTTAACGAATGCTGCCGATAGGGAGGGGGTCTGCGGTTCCAATAGCAAAGCAATGGTGAGGGCTGGAGGGAAGTCGGTTTGCACTACAGTATACATCTGCTGATTTGACATTCGTAGTTTCCCGACACTGGACGTTACCTGCAATGAAAATAGATCAATCATGTTTTTGTAGATATTTGACAGATCTCTTGGTAGTTTTAAGGTAATGGGTTTTAGGATGCATTACTCCATGTATCCACCATGCCTATCACGTTTCATAATAATTACAGGTTTGCTTCAGTGGATATCTATGCTGGTGGTAGTAAACTGGCCAATCTCTGTAAGTCTGGCAAGGTTGAATCTCGCCTCGAACTTCCTTATGGAATTTGCTTGAATTTCCATCATCATACTTCATGGTCCGTGTTCTTCATTAGAGTTTCCCACTAAAAGCGAGACAAATAAATGAAAGCTTTTTGACAGTCGTGTTCAAGAAACCGAGAAAACCACATTACATCGGAGAACTTCCCAAGCATTTACTCATAATATAGGGTGACTTGATGCTATTAATGTAATTGCTATTATTACACGCTGACGCTAAAGAGACAAATAGCAGATCTCGTCCGTCAAAATTAGGACTTTTGAGATCTGACTATTGTAACTGGCTGTAACAGTAAAGCATAAAAAGAAAGTTTTAATAAGTAGAATGTAGTTTCATTTCATGTGAACTTTTTTTTGTGAATATTGTAAAACAATATTTTACACTGTAAAACAGGATTGACAACAATATTGTTCTGCTGTTAGAATATTTTAGGATTTTTGCTTAAAATAACATTATTTGAAAAAAGTCTAACAATTTAAAACATACTACTACTACTACTAATAATAATAAAACAAGAAATAAAGTCATAAAGTGAGAGTTGCAATTATGCAATATAAAGTCACAGTTGTAGACAGTTATGAGAAACAAAGTCACAATTCTGAAATGTAGTCACAGCGCATGCCATACTGTAAAGTCACAGTTGTGAGAAACCAAAGTCACAAAATTTCACAAGTCACAACTGTGAGACAAAGTCATAATTGGTCGATACAAAGAAGCAGTTCTGAGAAATTAGCTATATGAAAGTTGTAATTGTGAGATTTATTCACAATTAAGTCACATTGATAAACAAGTTACAGTTGTGAGATTTTAAAAGTCCCAATCGGTATATATAGTCACATTGTGAGATATAAAATTAAAATGTTGGGAGATATTTATGTAAATTATGAGAAATAATGGCAAAACTGCCAGGTTTAAAAATCCACATTTGTGAGATATAAAGTTGCCATTACCTTTTTCATTTGGGTTTAATCATTTTTTACTTTGAGATGTAAATGGGCTTTTGTAAGGAAGAACTGTACCACGTTTTCTAGATGTAGCTTGAAAACTCTAGGATGAGTTACACACACATTTAATGCAAGTCTAGGAGATTTGGGGGATTTTAGTGTGTTCCTTCAGGAAAACCGTAAGACCGATCAATTAGAAAGAAAAATAAAGCCCATCAAGTCAGAAAAGTCTGAAGCACTCGGTTAAGTTTGGTAGTAGTTTGAAAGCTCAAGGAAGAGTCAGAAGTTTTGGTCAAGGGTTAAGGATTCAGAAAAAAAACTAAACCAAAATAAATAGCAGCGTGTTGGCTTTGTCAAGCCATCATAATGAGAAACGTTCTTTTCTTTACATTGTAAAGTGGGTAAATCATGGTGGCTCAGGGGTTCAAATGAAAGCACAGAGCTCTTTGGCAATACAGAGCAGAGTTACTGGAGCTCATAAGCAAACATTCAAAGCCTGCTGAGATAATTGGCTGTGTGAGATTACAGAGCACACACACAGATGGATTAAGTGTGTGCGGGAATGAAGGCTGCTGCGTGGTAAAAATTGTTCCATCAAAGTCAGCCCTTTCCTGTGTGATCAGTGGGGCATCAGAGTTGATCTCTCTTAATTGTTAAAGTCATTGTTCCGGAACTTCCTGTGCCAGCACACAGCTCATTAATGTCCACTCTCGCATACTGCCGTGGAGGGCAGACAGGAGGGTCAGTCCTCGCAATTGAACAGCAATGTATTGCCACTAATCCTCCACATATTTTATTTCAATGTGCGTTTCTCCCAGGGAAGTCAATGGATTAAATTGGCAATCTTTCAAAATGCATAAAATGGATTAATCAAAATACATATATTAATATTCATTACATACATAAATCCTGCAGCAGATCTAGGCAGGTGGAGCTGGGGAGGAGGAGGGGTTCAGATGAACTCTGATAGCGCTGAAGGACTAGATTACAGCAAACACTGAACCAGACTACTCTTCAGCAGGCAATCTCATTGTCTGCAGGATCAGCAGAAGCCAATCAGCTTGTGGCATGCTGTAATGGTGTGATTGCATGCAGATTGCATGTAACCATCAGCCTGCACCCTCTATGACAGGGATAGGCAACTTCGGTCCTGGAGGGCCACTATCCTGCAGAGTTTAGCTTCAGCCCTGATAACAACTCACCTGCCTGCATCTATCTAGTAATCCTGAAAACATTGATTTCCTTGTTCAGGTGTGTTTAATTAGGGTTGGAGCTAAAATCTACAGGACAGTGCCCCTCCAGGACCGAAGTTGCCTATCCCTGCTCTATGATTATACTTTAGATTAGGGTTAGATTATATTAGATTCTCAGTATTAACTAAGAAATAACACATTCCCCAACATTGAGGAAAATTTTCAACATTTATGAGACAACGCTTCCATTGTTTTCACTGTCATACAGTAGGGGGCGCTATGATACATATTCTGAAAGATGTGTAGATTCTGAATCTGAACTGAATCTCCTGATCAAAACACAGGCGAAAAAGCAGAATCAAGCAGAAGCAGAAACGAGCGATATCATATGTAAGGTGCATGTGCAGAATAACATGATCACCAACATTAAACAGCATATAAATCAAAACTGCCTAATGTTACTGAATGTCGACCAAGGACGAGCTATAGGACTGTGAATCTTTGATGGACTCGATCTGTGTTTTGATCATCATTCTGAATCCGATTTGGATGTAGTCTTTGACAAAAAAAATGATTTTCTCAGATTTTCCTCAAACTTGCCCACATTCAAGAGTTGATAAAAAAAAATGCATGAAGATAGAATAAAAGGTTTTGTTTGTTTGTTTGTTTGTTTAAAAGCAAAGGCTCTTTCTTTTGATATATTGCATGTTCAGATATTCATACAAACAGGCGGTGGCTGACAACTTTTTTTTCACTGGCAGGGAACAAATTAACAATGACTTTTCCCCCAATAATCTTCTAACTACTGCTTGGTAATAGTTAAGGTAGTCGTTAAGTTTAGGTATTGGGTAGAATTAAGGCATATACAATATGGCCATGCAGAATGAGGCATTATATGTGCTTTATAGATGCTAATAAACAGCCAACACATTTGTTTAGTTATAATAGTATAGTTAAAGGTGCTGTATGGAGTTTTCAGCTGCATTTAGCGGTGATGTTTCAGATTGCAACCCATATACGTTTACAAGTGAGTGCTCGTGCGCGTGCTTTCTTTTGTTTTTTTTATGATTATGTGGAGTTTGTGTTGGAGTCTGTGTTGTGCTAGTTGTTTCCTAGTATTAGCAGACTCCATGTCATAAAGTTGCAGTGTCGTCGCTGTTGAGTGCAAAGTCAGTAGACGAGGCGAGAGGCGAGACGCTCGGGAGCGCGCATGCAGGTCTCAGTCACGGCACTAGATTTCGCGGCAAATCCGACCCGGAGCATCACATAGAAATAGGAATACTTGCTGTCAGAGGTAATAGCAAAACCCGCCAAGTGGATCATTTTATTGTGAGATTACAACCCCTTCACACACAGGTAATAAAAAATGGATTCATTTTAGTAGAAAAACTCCATACAGCACCTTTAAGTGTAACAATAATAATGGAATAAAAAATTAATCTATGTATAACCTGATATATATTAAAAAATACAATGAAATTTGATTCCAAACCCAGCTACTGTAATTGTTAAAAAATGGGATAATTTACCATTACATAAGTGATGAGGCACTCAAATGAGGGACAGTACTTCTTCAACAAATGAAAAACAAAACCAGGTGCTCTTGAATAAAATCCGAATTTGCAATTCAATCCGAACGGGTTTCTAAAAAGCCCTAAGCAGGATGGCAACATCAAAAACCACCATTTGTATAGCCGTTCTTAACAGAAGGGCTCTTCACAATTGCCATTACCAGATACAAGAGCAAGACACTTTCTGACAGTCAGACCTTGAAACAACCCCATGACTGTGTTCACATCCAGTTTGATATACCGTTATTACCTACAGGACTTGATCTGAAAAGAACCTCAAATTGGCGTTACCCGAAGTACTGTAGTCAGACTCAGGTTTGGTCAACCTGATCTCACGGCAATTCATATGAATTTTTTTGAGGTAGCTAAATTACCTCACTCTTACGAATTTGTAAGATTTTTGATAAATCGTACATATTTTTAAGGGTTGCCCAATTCTTGACCTACCCCTGACCCCGCCTCTAAACCTACCCATCACTTAGTGGTTTAGACAAATCGAGTTTGGTCGTACGAATTAGCCACCTTTTACTCACTTGTCTGAATTCGCACTAGTTGGTTGTGAGATAGCATTAGGTTTGGTAGTGGTGAAGTGGGGAATTGACTAGTTTGTATACACTAACTAGGTAATTCCTGATCTAGTCTCCATTAATTGGCCTTTAGGAAGAGCCAACCTGAGGGGCGTTTCCTAAAAACCACCATGGTAGCAAGTTCCGTCGTTACCAACAGAGTTCAATGGAACTTGTGACCGTAGTGCACCAACGATGCTTTTGGGAAATGCGTGTTTTTTGTTTTTTTTTACGAGGTGGCGACTTCGTATGAATTCATACAATGTGATTTGTAGGAAATGTGCGATTTTTAGATGAAAAAAAAATCGTCCATACGAATTAGCCACCAATTCAACAAAACGTAAAATACATACAAATTGCCATGAGATTGTGTTTGAATGGGTGTTTCTTTTTAAACAGTATTTGATCTTTCTTCCACTCTGGACATTAGAGGTGTTCGGGTAATGGCCTTCTTACACTTAGATGGATTACATGAAAACACAGTATGGCCTGTGTTGACAATAAATCCATCTTGCAACTAATACCGCACCAAGGCATTACATTATTTGTTCAGTGCTCATTTTTGTGAAAGTGGGCAAATTCTTTCCATTTTCATCTCACCACATAAATTTCTCATGTTCATTATATTGTCTGACTTTAGGTGGAAATCACAGCACAAAATGCCATCAGCTGATGTAAAATTTAAAACACCTGATTTGTCAGGGTCGGCTGTTTCCTTTCATATTCTTTTCCAAAATAGACTCAATTGAGCTTGTTTGAGGTGCTTGAAGTGCTCTTAAATATATTAATGGCAGCATGAAAATTGCCCCAACACCCAGTCAATTTAAAAACAGTGACATAAAATCCGAAATAAATGTAAAATAAGTTTAAAATAATGGTTATCTGAGAACTTCTACCCAAGCCATCATTATTTTTTGTATTATTTAACGTTTTTAAACTACTAGGGATGGATGCATGAATAAAAAAAAAATGTTTTTTTTTTTTTTTTGTAACACTGACCAATCCCCAATACTACAACCTATGTTTTTTTTGTTTTTGTTTTTCTAATTGGGGAAAATGTTTAAAATTCTAAATGTAACTACTCTAAATTATATAAAGCTAAAACAAGCTTCCACAACAACATGATAAACATTCCTCTAACCTCTCTTTTCAAGCAAAGCAATTGCTTACTTCTTTCCTTACACAATGCTGTGCATATAGTCACACAGATAAACACATCTCACTTCTAAACCGCACATGTAATTTGACAGCAAACCACTTTTATCACCCCCATTTCCCTCTCTCTCACCCTCGTTAGACTGTAGAGGAAAATGAGAGATCAGTAAAAATCCAAAGCGTCATTAAACATTAGACAAAGCACACTACGAATGAAAAACAGGCAGTAAAAAATGGCTTGGAGACAAGCCAGAGAACCTATTTAATTCTTCCAGCTGCTCTTGTGTTCCTACTACAAATTACTCTACTGCTTGTCCAATTTGTTAAAGAAGCTTACATAAATCTTATAAAACATGTACAACATACTCGGCACGATGCAGTGCTGAAATTTGATAGACCCCATGTTATTTTTTTCATTCACCCTGAATGTTAAAAAATAAAGCTGTTATCCTAGGGAGCTGCCTATGTAGGAAGCATTTTAAGGCATCATACACTGTGAAAAGATCAAATAAATGATACAAAGTTGTAAATAAAACAAAGATTATTGGAGTATGTTTTACAAGAATATCTTATTTTAGTCTTTCTCCTTCAAAATGTGTTTTATTCCAGATTATATTGCCTGTACTGTTTGTGAAAAACGAAATCCTTCCCATCATGGATTTCAACAAAGCCAGTGGGGGAAAAAAACATCCAAGATGGTGGACGAAATAAGAGAATACAGATTTTAAAAAAACATATCCGTCTAATTAGAAATTGAGAATTTTACCCAATATGTGTAAGTGCTAGGTATTGTTAGCTTCGCACGATGCTAACATCAAACTCTGTTGAAATCAGTAGAGTTTGGTACTTTTTGTATAGCGCACAAAAATGCCGTATATGTAAAGACTTCCATACCAGTCACTCATAAGGTTCTGTTTTATTAAGGCCGCGTAGAAGACAACAAAGCCGTTCACTTGTTTTTGGAGTGCACTGCGAAAAAGAAAAAGTTTAAAGCATAGGAACTACCATCAGTGAAAGCTAGTTACAACTAGTTATACGAGTACTGGACAGGTTGTGACCTTATGTCACGCTCCGTTTGAAATTGTATATTTGTATGACGTGTGCCACTTAAAAAACACTCCAGGAACATTTTGGAAGCAGGTCACCTTGCCTACAATAAATTATCACCCTTCTCGCCACTTTCTTCCACAGCAATCCTTATTAATTTAGCAAAATTTCTCTGGATGAGGCCATTGGCAAGGAAATGCGACTTTTGACCAGCTGTGTAGCCATGCATGACAAATGTGCAGTTCAAAATGCCTAAAGGGTATCAACCGGTCCAGCAAACGTTTTACTCTCAACTTCATTTATTTCTTTATATTATTACTCTATAAGTGCTAACACAATAAAAACCTTAGCTGATTTCTGGCCCGGGGAACTTTTATTTCAAGCGTGTCACCTAAATCATTGGTGGCTTGGTTAAAAAACAGGATACCCCATAAAACGAAGTGGGGGAAAAATAGTAAAATAGTTTCCCCAGGGAGACTGATTCAAAACTTCAGTGGAAAGGTGTTGTATCACATTTAAAACTGCTAAAAGGTACAGCTTACTGGTAGAAAAACATTGTTCATACACTACATGCCCTAGAGACTTTTGGTTCCTTGTAGTCACTGAATGTGGCTGTACCTTTTTTTAAAACACATTACGATATATTGCAAATATCACTGGTTTTATTAGTCAAAGAATGTGTCTCATATATTTGAATACACCTCAATAAATTTAGTTTTTATGAGTGAGATCAGGTTTTGCATTCATTACCTGCGATCAAAAGGGACATAGTAAATGTGGTAGTATGGCAAGGAGGAAGTCTCAGTAGTCTAGCCATGAAATTGCTAGACCTGACTGAGGAGTTGTGGAGGAAAGGTGTTATTTTCTTCATGTGATGCAGAAGTACCTGGCAGTTTTCATAATGTGGTCCACAAAAGAGAAATGACATCAAGCGGTTTAACTCACTTTGAGACATTGACCTTTTGACTAAAACAAGATGGAAAGAGGAGGTATTGGATGGTGGGAGTGGAAGCTCAGGAACTTGTGGTAATGACATATCCAGTTCAAATGTGTCCGAGAGTTGTACAAAGATCCCTCATACGATTGTGGACGTGTGACAGACAGGGGAAATAAAGATGTATGGTTGAGTATCCTCCGCACAGTAGTTGTAAAAGAAACTGTATGCTTGTATGACTGCTCTGAGTGACTTAATGGTGTAAATAGAGAAGTCTAGGGGTCCAAGGACAGATCCCTGTGGTACCCCAATAGAGAGAGAGTGCCTTTAAGCTAGCATGGGTAACATGTATGTTGTGTTTAATAAAAATGATATGACTATAATTGTCTGCCTATTTTCCAAATCCTATTTTGGCAATTCAGAAGCTGCACACATTAGAGTGACACCTAGTTGACACATTCATCCGTCAGTTATACAAGACAAAATACTTTTGTCATTTTAATCTCAATACCTGCTGCCGCCTAATATACTGTAGCTGTCTTGACAAAATAAATCAACATGATAATTGGATTCATTATGGCGAGTTTTGAAACAATAGAGGACTTTTTCCAAAATTCTTTAACAAATTGCATTTAACTTGTGGAGACTCAGATGTCTCCATGTGTTTGGATTTTCTGTGGCTTGTGGTGGACCAGGATACTGTTATCTTAGAAAATGAGCCATTTTTGACCCATTTCAGATATAACTGGCATGTGTGCATGTCATGTTAAATACCAGTTGAGGTTGGAGCCTTTTTAAAGTTGAGGTTGGCATGCTATGGAAATATCATTCCATCGTACAAATATTTTGTCACAAATTCTCACTAAATCCAGCTGCTTTTTCTCTAACAACTCTCAATTGCTCGAGATGTGACTCAGATGGATAAATGAATGTTTCCTTGGGTTGAGCCTGTGAAAAATGAAAACATTGGACAGCATTCCTCAAAACATATAAATTTAATAATGAAACGCAAGCCCAGATTTTTTGCATGCTTTGTGAGTGTGTAAGACTTTAGTTTAAACTTTTAAAAAGTATGCTTGAGGCCTTGTCCACACTAAGTTTTTTTCCCTCCGTTTTGGCCTTCCTTCAACACCGAGACGCCGGTTTTGTCAACAAAGACGGAGCTTTTTGAAAACGCACTCCCAAGTGGATTAATTTGGAACCGCCATTTTTGCGTTGTAGTGTGGACTGTGAAAACTGAGGTATTCGAAAACAATTATGTATTTTTAGTCATGTGACGCATATTGTGCAAATAGAAATCTATGTTTATACATGTATTGTGCCCGTTATGTGCTAGTCACTTTCATTCTATTAAAAAATATATGTTACTTAGTACACTCGTCATATCACAGTCCTGCAAAAATTTAAATATGAGAAAAATATGAGAGCAGTTGCGGTTTGGACCAAACATATAATGGTAATTGAGTGCGACCTGAACGCATCAGTGAATGGTGAGATATTTTGTTAAATAAAATGATCCTGCTAGAAGATTTGCGTGATAACTTTGTTCATTCCGTCTATATCCTCTCAGTGAGCTTTTACAAGGTTTTTCACCTGCACAATAAAGGTTACTTTGGTGTTTTCCTATATTTCAGTGTGGATGTGAAACTTTTGGAAAACGCTTGAAAATGCTAGTGTGGACGGATAGCGTTTTGAAACAAAAAACGCCATTTTCAAATGCATCCGGATGAATGTAGACGTAGTCTGAGAGTGTATATAGGGTAGCACAACGTGTGTATAGGGAAGATAGAACAATGAAGGTGTGTATATATGGTTGAACGGTGTACTCCTGGATAGCATTATATAAATGCCACCAATAAATACAAAGTGACAGCATTACTACTGAGTCCGATGAGATTTGCAAAACACATAACCATCTTTATTATCAATAACATTTTTATGAGACAGTCATACAAGCCATGGTTAACAGAGTGATATGTTGTCCTTTGAAACCCCTAAATAACTAGAAAATAAAGCAGAGCAATGTCAACAGGTCACCCAATGAAAAGCACTTTGTAGAGGATAAATTAAAGTAACATACAGCTGTCAAAAAGCTTAATTCATAAAATAACAGAAGCCACTCGATCTCAGTGGGGTAGACAAAGCAGTTTAGTTTATGGAATGCATGTTTTTTAAAGCATGACATAAAACACAATATCTCTAATGGAAAGGGGACTGAATGTTTCTATACTAAAGAGTTTCAACAGAAACACCTGGAGTTTATAGATTTGGCCAGCCTATGCCAGCGGAGAGTGATAAATCAAGTGTGTGATAACAACCTTCTTCTACCTCAAATCCCTTTCTAATCACTTACAACAAGCACACAGGAAGCGAGCCCTTTGTGGGCCATTTTACCAATATTAGTGAGACTCTAGAGCAAGGGAAGTGCTGCTACCTGTAAATGGCCCCTAAGCACACAGCGTCTTGAACACTTAAGCAGAGTGCACACTGTACGAGTTTGGCCACAAAGTTCCCATCTGAGACAAATTTCAGGGGTTGTAAAACATTTCCTATGTTCTAATGCAAAATCATCATTCTTAGACCGCTTAGTGATGGGTTGTCAATTGCCTTCATGATAAATCTTAACCTCTATTGAAGGTACTAACGGTGTCAGAAATGTTGTCGCAGTTTCTCAATGTAAATGTTCCAACCAGGGTTCTGCTAAATAAGTTGGGATTTGAATTTAGTTGGCCACATCCCGTAGAAAGTTGAATGTCATGTGAAATCATGTCACTCCAAAACCATATGACTTCTATTGTATGGTTTAATACAAGTGTTTTGAGGAGACACTGATGCTTTATATGATGAACAGATGCAATTTAGGATTCGTTTTATAATGGCTTTTGTATAAGCTTTTTGGATCTTTTAAATTTAGTTTACTTCGATTTTTAATGAAGGGACCTCTCGGGCTTCTTTAAAAAAAAAAAAAAAATCCATCCATCCATCCATCCATCCATCCATCCATCCATCCATCCATCCACCCACTAACCCACCCACCCATCCACCCATCCACCCATCCACCCATCCATCCATCCATCCATCCATCCATCCATCCATCCATCCATCCATCCATCCTTGTGTACTTGTGTATTTAAGTTGCCGTGTTTCCTCAGTTCATTGTCATTAAATCCATTTAGGTTGGAACTTTGGATGCTTTAAACCGCGAGTAAGATGCATCATGCCGGACACTTGGAACGTGACCATTTTGGGATTTTGAAGAGACCTCATTCATGTTATCGATCTAAAAGAGCTGAACATTTAAAAAAATACAAATGTAATAATAAATGCATTCAATTATTAAATAATTGTTTGCTTTGGATCAAGTTCAAAGAGGCATTTCCTCTGTTGTTTCCTTCAGCAAGTATGATGTGCAATGACCGTGAATACATTTCAGTGAGACATGTTCACAAACCTTGTCCAAAGAGATGAAATAGAATAATAAAACAGCCACAGCAATAAAACAAGTTTTTGTGATTCTCCATTGTTTATTTGGTGGAAATTGTATTTCATTTTAATCTGTTTATTCGGTGTCCTACATTTCCAGTTCCCTCTTTGTACTATAGGAATCGTAAAGACGTGCAAACGGTTACCATCACACGACACAAAGTATATTCACAGGGCTGGTTTGCATTTAGGTGCTTTGTGTGATAGCCAGTAAAGTCTAACCACTGACATCATTCTTACCGTTTATAGGTAATAAAATGAGGTTATAAGCACAATACAGATGCACACATGCACATAAAAAATGCATTAACTGTAAAAGAACCCTGTCCGTATAGAGCTAATAGAAGTTTTTAATGACGCAATATGTTGTGCACTCACTTTAAAGGTGTCTGAATGAAAAGTCAACATCTCTTGTGGTTGATCTAGTGTCGGCTTCTCCTCTTTAAAGAGTTGGGTCACTCCGAGAATGAGAGTTCTGTCATCGTTTACGTCAACACTTCATGTCGTTTTATGGCTTGCTTTCTTCTATGGAATACAGAAAGAGATCGCCGTACAAAATCACAACAGAGGGCGCAATAAAAGAAGATTATATTCTTCTAAAGTCATTTGTGTGTGAATATAATGCAAGATGCACTACGTTTTCAAATGTATGTAAAAGAGCAGCACAAGCTTTCTTCAACTTTTCTTCAAATTATTTTTGTCCTATGCAAGAAGGAAAGACAAGATTCGAAAGACTCCTTTATGTATATTTTGGTCAGTCGGACACTGAAATGTCTATGAAAGGAATAAAGAAAAGGATTGAGGTCGGTTCTGCTTTTTTACCCGTTTTTTACTTTGTCGTTTTCCTCCTGAATCTTTAGACACCTGGTTGATTTCTCCAAAGACCTCCAAGTCATGTAGTACTAAGAGACTTGATGATTTATTCACAATATTCACACTATTGTGGAATCTGTTTAAAAAATGTGACGCTGAAAAAACGCTCTTCCCGCATTTTGCCAGCAGGCCACGTAAACCTTCCCGAAATTCTGTTTATTTTGAAATGACGTTATCCGCTGTCCATTCAGTTCTAGAGGACAATGTGCAGCGTCATGAAGTCTCGATTTCCCGCTTGTGAGAACGGGCCAGATGAAGCTGAACAGACGGTGTTTGATGGGGGGGAAATATGTTAAACTGTCTAGGGAGTTTTCTCTTCAGCCCATCTCTGACAGTTTATACTTCTCCTGATTTTGTTTTAGGTTCTCTTCAGAAATGTTTAAGCTAGCATCATATTTTGTTTGTTTTCTTTGCTCAAACATTAGTCTTGGGCCATAAAATATCAGGAAACCACAGTTTATCGTTAAAAGTATCGAGATATAGCACACACACACATATATATATATATATATATATATATATATATATATATATATATATATATATATATATATATTACACACACAGTCAAACTACTCAAATCTCAAACCAAAAATTATTCAGACACCAGATTTTATTATAATAATATTGGGGGTGGAGGACACTATAGTTCATTAATGTACGTGAGGATAGAAAAATACCATTTTTTACAGTCGCTAGGACATATTTCTCAATACTTAGGTCACTTTTTCAAAACTCTTCACACAGTGAGCACAACAGAAGTATATGTGGGCTAAACTGTGGATCATTTATCATTGCTTTGGCACAAAATGCATTCAGTGACGGCATCTTTCAAATTACATTAATTATTTTCTCACTTCGACACAACAACCGCCACAACTCTGTGTGCCTACAGGCCGATCTGCACACGCTTACTGTTTTCAAAACTGTTAAACATAAGTTCAAAACTTAATAATAATACAAAACTGTATACGACAGCGTTTTGTCACCTTTCTACGGTAATATTGTAATGAAATATATTTCGAATCTAGAAATGAAATGGTATAAAACAATTGGACCAACCACAGCTGATTCCTGTATCTGTATCGGTGGATGGTGTGTAGACAAATGTTTGTACTTTGTAATTACTAAAAAAAAAATTAAGCAGTTGCTAGCAAGCGGCAAGTACACCACACACACACACACACACACACACACACACGGGCTATGTGTGTGTGTGTGTGTGTGTGTGAACTTGCCGCTTGCTAGCAACTGCTTTCTCCGTGGAAGCTTTGCGTTTAAAGACCTAATAAAATATTCAATGTTTCACGTCTAATTATTTACCTGTGTAGGTTTTTATTCACACAAACAAGCTCAACGTACTTGCCGCGTGAGAACAAACCCTGTTAGCAAAGCTCAAACGTGCGGGCGTCACTAAAAATATGGCATCTTTTTTTTTGGACATTTTAAAGTTTCACTAGTTTCTGAGATCAAGCCTTTACTGTCCAAAGTACCTTTGTTTTCTCTCAGTCTGTCTCATTTTACGATGCCACAGCAACATTATCCAGGAACCGTGTGTATGCATGGACGGCAGTGAAATCCATGGCAGCTGTTTATGTAGATACACACCAGAAACTCCACATAAACAGGTAAGTGCAAAGTGTGAGTCAGATGTAATACTAATTGTGTGTGTGTGTGTGTGTGTGTGTGTGTGTGTGTGTGTGTGTGTGTGTGTGTGTGTGTGTGTGTGTGTGTGTGTGTGTGTGTGTGTGTGTGTGTGTGTGTGTGTGTGTGTCAGGTTTACTTGAGAAATCTGAACTCAAGAGGCAGGGGAGGTAAGCTGATATGGTGATGTTAAAACCAAGCCAGATTTTGTTTCCCATAAACAAAGGGGTTTTCAGATGTCTTTCAAGGGCCGTGCAAACGCTGATGTCTTCCAGACTTTCTCCAAAGTCACCGTAGGTTGGCGGATATGTGCTCACTCCTGTTTATAATGCACGCTTGGAGGGTGTTTACAGTCAAAATGATAGCACACCCATTTCTCAAAGAATCTATAAAGACAAAAGACTACTTAAAAATTAGGACTGTATAAAATATGCAGCTCACGTATTACTGTGTTCTGGAAATATCAGCAATCTTGGAAAAAAAAACATGGCTAATCAAATTAGGGAACGGAAATAAACTGTTATATAACGTGTTTTGTTTTGGTCATAATAATTCCACAAATTGATAACCTAAAATAAGCCTATGCACACAAAACTGGAAGCTACAGTCTGATTGGCATTTTTACACACATTAACAAATACCTCAAAATCCTTTACATTTCTAAGATCATAACAGACGGAGAAAGGTTTGTTAATAGTTGCTCTTCTTTAAAAAACGAGTATATTACCGGTACTTTAATAGACATACACATTCAGGCAATAAAAATACAGAAATATGCTGAAGAGCAAAATGAACAAGTAAAACCTCACGTGTGTAGAAGACGTTTATTAAAAGTCATAAGAAATTACACGCACACGCACATCACGCACTGCGCGTAGGGCACCAAGTGATTGGGGGGGGGGCACCAAAAAATCTGTGTCGTGAAAAATCATCACAATAGGCTACTAGTATAAATAACAAATAAAATATGTCTAAAGCATGTTAATATACAAAAGCAATACAAAAGTAATATAGGCCTAGACCAAATTAGTCGAGAAAAGGGTGAATCTCCTGTGCCAGTCTCCCTCTGGCGAGAGTGGTCTGTTCGATTATGCTTCAATCAATGTCAAATTTGGCAGACACTGACCTCAGACATGGCTTCGAAAAGGCACCAAGAGTCGGGGGGCGGAAAAAAGAAAAGACAGCGGTATGATGCTCGCGCATCGCTTGCAGGTAAGACAATGTTTTAAATAAAAGTTAGTTTTGTAGCGCCCTTGCGTCGTGTATGCATGTCCAGGGGCGTCGCTAGTAGTGCAAAAGATCCGAGGCTTTAGCCCTGCATTTTGAGACTTTTATTTTAACGGGGGTCCGGGGGTTTCTCCCCAGGGAAATTTTGAAACTTGGGCTGTTAAAGATGCAGTTAGTTTGTTTGAGAAGGAAAGGAAGGCCAATCGTTGGGGTCCTCATCGTCATATTTGAATGACAAATGAAGCTAATTTCCCCCCTTGGTAGGCTATTACGTTACAGATGTGTGCATAGGCTATTAGTGCAGAACGTTCTCTATTGTAATTTCTTCGCTTCAATACAATGTCTATCTGCCTCTTGGTAAGGTGAACTTTAGAAAAACTTTGTAACTGAACGTGATGTGATTTTGCCAAATTAGACCGCTTAGATACGTTTTTTCGTTGTTGTTCTATGCGGATAATGCGGTCATTTTCAAGAGATTCATAGGCCAAGGGCGACATCTGTTGGTGAAACTCCAATTAGAAAAAAAGCATTTGTGCTTAGGGCGCCCAAATGGCTAGCGCCGGCACTGCGCGTTGCCATTACAGATTTGCGCAAAACTTTTGCGATATTTTTTCTAAATATCGATACAAAACTATTGACAAATGACGGCGTTTCCATTAACCAATGTTATGCGACTAAAACATTTTTTTTTCCTCTCGCGATGAGTCATTTAAAAAATCATGGCAACGGACGTTGATAGGTTTATATATCACAGCCACCGCACAAGACATTATTTTTATTAACGGAAGGAGACGTAGGTGTGTTATCCAAGCATTAATGGCAAGGAAAGACCCTTATACTGTGAGAGGCACATATGAGGAGTTTCTCACTCATTTCTGCTCCAAAGTCTTGATTGTGGCAGTTCTTTGAGGTTTAGAATCCAGTATTCCTGTAATTATTTAGTATTTATGAATTTAATAAAGAACTCATCTCGTATTCTGTCCGAACACACCATGCCTTCTAAGTCATCTGACTGTAAATGCACAAAAAAAGCAGTTTTGCGAAATATTTATTTTTCGGATTGCCTGAAAAACCACCTCATGCGAGCATAAAAACTTTTGCGCGATAAATTGGAAAGTGACGTGTTTCCATTGAGCGTATTTTCAATTCGCGCAATTTGAAGGGTAATGGAAAACGTGGCTAGTGTTGTGCAGTGGACTCTGCCATTGTTTAAAATTTTGACCGATTTTTTTAACGAGACCGTTATCTTTATCGCTTTTGTGTGAACAGGCCTAGACTTATAAAAAAAAAAAAAAAACTTGAACAAGATTCAAAATGGAGTCTTTTGCCTATAAACATTATCACCCAACATGTCAAATACGTGTTTATACACTTCTCTTAAAATAAGGTAAAGGCCCCAAGAGCCTCCGTGGCCAAAGAGCCCTGTATTCTTAGCAACAGCCAAGATTAAACAAAATAAAGTTCTTTGGAAAAAAGTGCGGACGGATACTTTTTAACATGCTCTGTAACTATACATCATATGCCAGATTTCATCTTTCCTCTTGACTCGGGCTTAAACAAAGCTCATCAGCATTACATCCGCATTGCCTGTACATAAACAACTGAGATGACTACAAATAAACTGACTGTAGATTAGTTTATACCGTGTAACGTTTGGATTCACATCTGAGGTATTAGGGCAGATATTTTGGGGGATTATATAGGCAGCACTCCGAGAGGGAGTGAAGAACTGACTGATGAAAAAGAATGAAATGGATTCACATACTAAAGCCTTTTTTGTGGTTTGTGCGTCCTGCTGTGAAAGTAAAAGCGGAGGCTTGTTTACCTCAGAGCTGAGGCAATCCTGGAAACATTCGCACTGCTGAGAGTCTTTTGGATTTAAAAACTGCCTTGACCTTAGATAACCGCACGGTTTCTAAACGCTGCCTCGTAACGGCTTTAAAAAGAATTGACTTCAGTTGAAGCGAGAGTTGAATAAGTTAATATAAAGAAACATATTACACATAATTATTTTCATTGGCAGACAAGAAATATACAAACGAACTGCACATTTATTTAATTTTTTGTGTCTTTTCAATATTAGTTTCATGTTTATAAAACTGTTGTAAGGCAGTTTCAGATTTCCAGCTGGTATTATGTAAACTACGGAGGATAAAAGTGTGTTTTGAGAGGCTTTTCCCTAAAGATTTTCAAAAGTGATTTAATCGTCTGTTATGGTGAAAAATTATAGTTAAAATACCAGTTATAAATAATTAGTAAATAGAAATGCAGTTTAAAATCATATATAATACGTTATTATACTGACCGATTCAGGTTTATTGTTTACATCCTAACTTAACTAATAGCTCAGCTGGAAAGAAAAGCCTTCATAAACACTTCATTCAGGAAAAAAATAAATATCTGAATTACCTTAACCCAATTTATAGTTGTTTTGCGAATGTGTTAAACCGAATCCAATCTTCACAAAACCGTACAGGCGTAGTGCGGTGTACAGTAGGTCAACTCTTTCCCAGAAGCCTTTGCTCCGAACTCTAATCCACTGAAGTCTAATTGAGGCTAAAAAAAAACGTAGTAACGTTGACACTACATTCCATTCTTTGCACAGAATACATCTGATGCACATGTAAACAAAGGTTTTCATTCGAATTAACAGCAATCTGACACTGTAAACACCGTCATTGTTCCCTGTTAAATCTAATTAATGTTAATATTGTTCACATAACCCATCTGTTGTTAACTCGAATGCAGTCTTCATGTCCGCTTTATTTATATCTGGTTAGGATGTGGACACGGCATTGAGCCCAGGCAGATTAGACCATTGTTCCCCTCAACAATTTAACAATGATTAAAGCTTATATACACAATTATCAATTGGGAAAGACAGTCCAAGTCTGAATGCTTAATTTTGCAATACCAAGCCCTATTGGTCCTATATATATATATATATATATATATATATATATATATATATATATATATATATATATATATATATATATATATATATATATATCATAAATTCCCATGCAATCTGCAAGTAATCACATCATTACCACATGACACAAGCTGATTGGCTTCTGCTGATCCTGCATTCTGTGATATTGCTCGCTGAACATTTAAATAGTCTGGTTCAGTGTTTGCTATAAGCTAGTCCTGCAGCGCTATCAGAGTTCCTCTGAACCCCTCCTCCTCCCCAGCTCCACCTGCCTAGATTGTTATTGATTTTATGTCCATAATGGGAGGTATGGGAATACTTTTTTTTTTTTTTTGTAGTTTACATTTAGATTTATGTTCATTTACATAAGAATCAGATTGTATGCTTCAATTTCATGCCATTTGAAATGATATACTGTATGTAGTGCATAAATACCCTCTTCTCATCCCCCAAATACATTGAGTATTTGTCCCTGTGTTCAAGGTACTGGAAAAAGTCTTGCATGCCATTACACTTAATAACATGCTAGGTTTTTTTTGGGTACAATGAACTGGCCATATCTATGGCCCATGTTGTTACTCTACCCACTTTAAGGTTTCATGTAACCCTGACCAGGTATCCTGCATAGAGACTTTCTAGGGTAATAAACCGCAGCTATATACTAAGTTTCGTATGTGTACAAATTCCAAGGAAACCGTAGTTGAGTGTTATTGCTTAGAACGATTCGGATCAACTGCTGGGAATGTAAAAACAAACACTGGTTCATTTGAACACATTTGCCTAGTGCTGAAAATCCCCGCGGTGGAGCCATGAAAAGCTCTGAATGACTGTCAGACTAAATGAAAATATAAATGGAGTTTATCAATATTTTAGTTTTTTTGTTTTAACATGGATATAAATGCAGAGTATTTTTTTTACAGTTTTAAAATAAGTCATAGAGTTATGGAAGAAATATTCATGATTCACCAGAATTTCTGTCACTTCTCAAATGTAAAATTTGCAACATTAATGTTGAAGAGAAAGGTCAAAAGGTTAAATTCACTTGTTTCCATTGAAGAAAAAGATGCTCTGCCGACATTAAAGCCAAAGCGAGACATTTTTAAATGAAAATTTCTCCTCAAATTTGTATGCTTACAAATTATAGCTATATATACTTTTTATATTTGGTCTTTTTCTCAATTAAGAGATCATTTCAAATACATATTGATTTGTCTCCACTCTGCTGCATGTAGCGAAATCTGATATAATGAAAAAAAACACAATTAATGAGCAGTGCCTCAGCTTCATTAGTTTTCTAATTAATGGACACTCACGATCATAGTTAATCAGTTTAACAGTCTATAATGAGCAATCGCTGAGGAAAAATCAGCTGCGTACATACTCCAGTGTTTATTTAATTTCACATGGCTAATTAATGATCATTTTTGATATCTCAAACACAAACACACACAATTTAATTAACCACCTTAATTAAACTATCGGCTTGCGCAAGTCTTAAACATTAGGCTGGTTTTTAACAGCAACAACATGGCCAATATGTGCAGAAAAAAAATACAAATGTAGACCAATTAGTTGACTTCACCGACAAAATGTTAATGCAATTTAAAAGACAAAAACGCACTTAAATCTATTTTAATGTTAGATGCATTTAAAAATAACATCAATAAAATAAAATAGTCGATATCACTAATAAACTATGTTGTTGAAGACGATTTAAAAAAAAAAACTAGCTAAACTAGTCAAACTCATTAATAAACAGTTGTTGGATGCAGTTTAACACATGAGTAAAAGGAAAAACATAGATAAACTAGTTGACCTCGCTAAGAAACAAGTCAGTCGTTGGAAAACGTGTCAACCATTGTAACCCACCTTCCTAATTACAGTAAATATAAAGATCTAATACAGTTTCTGTTTAATCTTTAAATGACTAGATTCTACTCTCCCAGTCCCAGCTCTTGCTTTCCACCATTTGCCAGCAAAAGATGATTATATCTCCTCCATAATCAGCAGGCATTAGTTCGATATGCCACAGCGAGGATGTATCCAGCTAATTTCCGCTTCAGAAGACACGATTCCATTTGGAAAACATGGAGCAAAACCGCTAATCATCAGACGAGAAAGAGCCAGAATTCTCAGAGCCTCGACGGTCCGACCGAAGCCTCCCAGATGGTCCCGGGAGTTAATGTTAATCTAATCAACAAACAATTAAGCCTCAAAGGCTTGCATGGCAACTCCATTTACAGCTGCTGAGATTCTCGCCCGTTTATAGAATGGCGTAACATCAATTAAGTCGATTCAACAGTTACAAGTCAAAAAATAAACCAGAACAGCGAGCTGTAAGCTTTGAGGTCCTACTAAGATACTTTTTTTTTATTATATCCTCAATAACAGTCTATTCATTCATGTAAAATCCTAATTACTAATGTTAGAAATGCACATATTGGATATTCATATGTGGCGATAAGTTTTATCTCACAAAAACATCCCCATTTAACCTCGAATATCCAACGTTAAATTAATTAAAATCATCATATGCTGCTTTTAGATGTGTTGCTGTCATCATTTTTATTTATTTTTGTATCAATTCAGCATGAAATTGCAAAAGCAAAAATTTTGGGGGGGATATTCTCATACATTTTGCCCGATAACACCTGGAATGTGTATTATAAGAAAGTAATAGGCTCAATACTGATTCATGAGAGCAAAACTTTGTATTAGGATTAATAAACAAGCAAATTCAAAAGGAAACAAAATTTTTGACCTCAAGAACATCTGGAGTAATGAATACATTTTTGAAACTGGTATTTATTGTGGATCATATTTGACGGCAGTGAGCTGTTTAGAGAGTCTTTTGTATACAGATGAGCGTCACTTCGACTGCAGAAGTTCACGGTTAATGAGAGTTGGGAACCTGACTTAGAATTACCATAATGAATTCAGACATGAAGAGCCATGCCAACTTTCCAGTTTCATCAGAATCTTGGTCAGACATCGAATCTAGAGACGGAAAATATTTGGCCTGACAGTACCAGTGCCACATATTAGCTTATTAGCCAACTAGCTAGTCTTAAATGACAAGAATCTGGTCATCTGAGCAAAGCCTCCAAATACTCACTGTAACTATGCTACTATATTAATACTGAACCTGGAAACACCAATTTATGCTAGCTACGGAATCAATAGTTGACCATTTTTGATTGTCAAAGAGATCCAGAAAATTAGCAAGGATGCTAACTGAGGGTGAGCGATCAAGATTATTGTGATAAATATTGACTAGATTAAAACTCGTTTGAAAGCTCTACTCATAAACTGTTAACCGACACGGCATCCCCGCTAACCAGGGTCGCATTTCCCAAAAGCATTGTTAGCCAACTATGGATGTAATTTGAATTGTGTTTGTAACAAATTAACTTCCGACCATAGTTGGCTTTGTGGAAACGCACCCCAGATTAGCCAGAGAGAATTTTCTATTCTGGTCCAAGCTGGTTTACACTGACTGGTGTACCAAGGAAGTCTTGCTAGTTCAGCAAGTTAAGAATCCTGAAGTGTGTTTCCCAAAAGTATCGGTAACCAACTACGGTCACAAGTTTTGTTATTAGCAACGACAAATCTGTGTTTTTCGAAACCATAATTCCAACGAACATTTGCAAACTGCACAATAAACTTGTGTGGTTGGAACTACAGCTCTCAGTCATATTTAAAATCTCTATTAAAAGGTCTGGCAACTGTTTAGTGGAGTCTGGGAACGGGGTCAGTCGGACCATGAGTCTCAAAGCGATATCATCAAGTCATGATATCTCACCTCTAATTAGTTTTTTACACCCGCAGTGGAGTGAGCATATGTTTATTTATTCTACAGCAAATTCGGATGGTATATGGGACTATTTTCTGGCATTTTCATCATTATTAGGAAAGCCACACAGTGAGGGCTCTTGGGAAATGGAGTAAGGCACCAGAGTAGTGTGTGTTAAATATAATGGCTTTTGCCCTCAGGCTGCTGCCCACAAGAGACTGCCAAAGGAGCCAGCTAATGGCAACAGCATTAAACCAGACCATATCTGGCTTCTGCAAACAGGCATGTATATTATGCTCTGAGCCAAAAGATGTCATACTGCCCTGAAACTTTTCAAAGTGTTTAAAATATGATCTGTGTGTAATATACGTTGAAAAGGGCCCAGAAGAATTATGTTTAGTTTAAACCAGCTTTTTGTCCCGTATCATAGGTTGGGAAGAAAAATCCCACCCAAAAATAAGTGTTGAACAGATAACAATTATTGCAAATTTTTTTGTTATATATATATATATATATATATATCACACACACACACACACACACACACAGGTGAAACTCGAAAATTTAGCTGTAAGCCATAATCATCAAAATGATAACCTATAAAGGCTTGAAATATCTCACTTTGCATGTAATGAGTCTATATAATATATTAATTTCACCTTTAAGTTGAATTACTAAAATAAATGAACTTTTGCACGATATACTATTTTTTTTAGTTTCGCGTGTGTGCGTGTGTGTGTGTGTGTGTGTGTGTGTGTGTGTGTGTGTGTGTGTGTGTGTGTGTGTGTGTGTGTGTGTACATGTAATTTTGCATATCTCCAGGATGCATAACAATCTAGTTCAGTCATAAAATTCTAGAAGGGACAGGCTGATGGACCTTTATATGCAATCTCCAAGTAATCACATCATTACCACATGACATAATCTTATTGGCCTTTGCTGATCCTGCATTCTGTGATATTGCTCGCTGAACATTTAAATAGCCTGGTTCAGTGTTTGCTGTAAGTTAGTCCTGCAGCGCTATCAGAGTTCCTCTGAACCCCTCCACCTCCCCAGCTCCACCTGCCTAGATCTGCTACAGGTTTATGTGTATGTATGCAACAGCAGAAACAACATATCTTACATGCAGACACCAGAGTGTCTGCGTATCTTTTAGCAGTAGCAAGTCCATAGTTGCTCTGGAGCATCAGCGTAGCAGATATAGTCCGGCCAAAACCAAATACATTAACATTGCCATTTTCACTAACATGCTAAAACTATGAGAGTTGTCATGATTGAACATGTTTTAATAAATGATGCCTAATATGTTGTTTATCTTCAATTAATTCAGTTTTTTTTCCCATGACATTATTTGCTATTTAGACTTGATATTGTCTGTTGATTTGATTTGAAGAACTTTCTGTAACGACAGATAGTCATAACGAAAATGAACCATTCATCAGATTCTAAGATGAGTGTCTTTGACAGATGGCATCTGGTTCCAAATGTCTATCCAGATGTTCATGAATGCATGCTCTGCTCCAGTGCGATGACTGAGAACTAACTGCTTTATTGATGCAGAAATGCCACTGTTGACTCAGTAGAGATGTGATTTACACACACAGAATATGGAGCTGAAACAGCGAGGGGTTTTTTTGCTAGCAGCAGCATCTTGAGAACCTGTCAAACCCTTCGGAGCAGCAGGTGAGGTATAGCGGCACTAGGCTCTACAGTCACAGAGGATCTCTGTAGAAAGGGGAGGTATTGTTAGAAGATGTGGTGACCTAAAGCTCTTCGCAAGACTTGCAGACTTCTTTGCTCCGATGCTGTCTTCTTTCAACTCGTAATAGCGTGGTAATGCGCTGGCTGGAAGCTCAAAGGAGAATGATTCGCTTGCCTTGAGAGCAGCTGCCACAGAAATTGGGTGACTGTAAGGGGGGGGGGCATGAAGCTCCAGGGGCCAGAAAACAAGAACTAAAGTGCTTCCAATTGGGGGACTGATCTTATAGATGTCTATGAGCTTGTGAGACTGTAATTTTAGACACAATCATCATTATTTAGCATAGACATAATTGAAAGTACCATATTTATTATGATCAAATAAATGTTGTTAATATGATTTAACTGATACACAAAGTTTCTGCAGCCACTAAGAACCTGAGTATTTAGGAAATATATAAGTGTTGATGTCGTCAAGTCATGGGTCAAGTCAACTATATAAGTTTTTATACAGTAAATATTTGTAAGTTGCTAAATATTTTGTAGGTTCTCTGGCCATCGATCATGGGTGCCTTACTACTCTTCCACACTTGGCCACTTTCTCTCTCAGGTTTACTTTTGCATTCCCGTAGAAACGGGTGTGCAACATTTAAAACTTTTTGATATAGGTTTTGATATTTTGATATTTTGATAAAAGTTTGATATAGGCTGTGTTCATATTTTCTACGTGTTTACAATATTTTAATACAAATTCTATAGTTTATTATTATTTATTTATTTTAGAAACCATACACATGAGGAGCATGGTTTTGCCTGTGTCTACCATGATCTTTCGGTTAAATAAAATGTAAAATTTGTAAAATGAGAGCTTGAAGAAAGATAGATATCAGTGTCTTACATAAATTGGGTGTTAACTTTTAAGCGGTAGTTCAACTCAAAATGTCATCATTTACTCACCCTGATGTAATTTCAAACATGAATGACTTTCTTTCTTTGGAACATAAAATAAAATCATTTGAGTCTTTTTCTATTTTTTTCCTGGATTTAATAGCTGTAAATTTACTTTTCGTTATCCTAGCTCAAAATCTGTGCTTTACGGTCAAGTGCATTTCTGTGACAAGTTTGTTAACTGCATTTGCAGTAAATTCAATCATTATGTGTCCCTCTCCTAGTTTTATTTATTCATTTATTTACTCTAATTTAAAGCCATAACTTCAGCAAAAAACATTCATAGGGGACCTCATGGGCTGGATGGCCTGACTATGACCAGGGCTGAATTTTTGCCCCAGTCCAGCCCTGGTTGCAATCTCTATAAACAACTGGAAAAGTCATTGAATAGTCATGGAAATTCTTTGGTTAGAAGGTGTGGAAACTCTGGATAAGTGTGCCAAAGGCCTTAAGTACTTTACACACCCGGTCATGACAAAAGTCAATGAGTAAGTCAATAACTGTCAGGGCTGCATTTCCAAAAAGATTCATAAGCCGAAGAAGCAACTGCATGAATCGTATTCAAATTAAAGTCTTTTTCCCAGAAGATTCGTAGCATGTCAAGGCCCTTATAGAGGCTCATTGAGGCTCATTTTTGCAGCATCCAAAAATAAGTTTGACTATTAAAAAAGGTTTTCAATACAAATACCGCATTCTGCGTGAATGGTCCCTTAGAAGCTAACCTCCAGGGAAAGATTCAAACCAACAGATTCAAACTAACAACTCATGAATTTAAACAATTCATCAAAAATAACTGGTTTATACGAGTACTTTGTCGCTTTCTGCCTGCAAATGCAGTCGTAAAATGCAATAAAGTTCTAATTAATAATATATAAAAGTATTTTATTAAATGAAGAACAATTAATTTTATTTATATGCACCAATATAGCAATACGTTTAGTAAAATCATCAATATTTTTCTACATATATATTTACCAAAAATACATAAAACTGGTAACTGAATCAATGTATTGAAACACACTAAGGACGTTTTTTTGGTTCCCAGTCCCAATGTTTAGCCACTCTCTCATCACATGGGCAGATGTCTGGCCTGGTCAGCATAATTCTGCCATGCTCATGACGTTGGTGTAAATATAAATGTGCTTTGTTAAACTGATGACCGTCTACATATGTCACAACTAATGCGCTCTGTAATTGTGTAAACACACTAATCAGTTATGGCTTTTAACAATCCCTCTAGGATTCAAACTCTGACAATAAAAGTCAAATTGAGTTGAGGCCATTAGGGAATGGAGAATTTTCAAAAAGACAGCGACCCCAAATGCATTTGCAGATTTAACATTGTTTCACACCATATGAGAATGCTGGCCAAAAATTAAGATTATTGACACAAGTTTTTGCCTGACCTCACTAATTTTCAAGTTTATCACCCTATAATCGTTCATCATACTGGGCTTCAAATGGTAACGCAATGCTAATTTGGCCATCCTAGCAGTCAACTGTGTATATATGTTATGTGTGATAATGATTCATATCTTGAATTTTGAGTTATACTTAAATAAAAACTTAAAATAAATTACAGTAGTTAATGAAAAACTTACAATAAAGTTTTTAGTCTTCATGCTGTGCTATATTTCCGTCACATAAAGTAACTAACTATAAGTAAAGTAACTATTGAGATCAAATGTGGTTTAAGGGAGTTAACTTTCTAAAAGCCTACAGGGCCAAAAGTGGGTAATTTGAAGAAATACCCTGTTTTCTAACTGAATGGTGTGTTTTCTGTCCTGGAAGGCCACAAACTTTGTCTACACCACCCTACTGCCTGTGACCTGCACAAATGAGGCATCGACCCCGCACTGCCGAATTGCCCCAAAAGCTGGAAGAGATTATTCTCCTGTGTAGTTTCCAGCCTCTGATTGCCAATGCATCAGCTCCTTTTTCAGGGGGGCCTTGTGCTCCCTGTGCCCAATGGCATACGCCCTGATGTTCCGCACATGGGGGCGATTAGACAGTTAGAGACTTTCGCTCTGGCAGATCCACTCCAAAGCAACCATTAACCCACATGACCAGCGGTAGTGCCGCCCTTCTCTTCCAGACATGTGGGAACAGTCAGAAGGCTCGGAAACCAGCGTTGCAAAATATGCATCCCTGGAATGACAATACTAGTGTGGTCGTGCCGTTGGACTTTGAACTGCAGTTTATCAGGCAAATCTTAGTACACAGCCTGCCACCAAGGGGAAAAGGGTAACCAATCTAAATTTAAGTTGTAATTCACTAAAAATGTTGCTCACTGCTTAGCTTTCAAATCAAATATGCTGCTATTAGATGCTTCACTCCTGATTTGACGCTCATGTTTTCTGCATTTTCAGTTGCAATTTTGCTTAGTCTATTAAATTGTTATTTGGTTGGGATTTGACCCAGGTGTCATTTCTAAAGCTTCACAACCAGTCTTTCACGTATATAATACGTTTATTTAAAACATAAAAAAAAAAACTATAATTAAAAATTTGGTCCCACTTTATATTAAGTGGCCCTAATACCTGTGAACTTACATGGTAACTACATGTGTACATAGTATGTAACTACAGTTTAAGTACACATTGGTACATAGTATCTACAGCTGTAACATTTGCGTAACTACACGTATGTAACAACCCACGTAATGGTATGTGTAAGTACAAATGTGTAACAGGACATTGGTAACAACACTTTTTTCACATTAGTAAGTACACATGTGTAACAGGAATTATGTAACTACATTTTGTAACAACAATATGTAGCCTATTTGTTGTTCCACTTACACATGCAGTCTTAGATACTGCAGTTACCAGTTTGGGTATAAATGTATTTAATTTCCAACAAGTGGACAGTTCCTATGGAATTATCATGTAACGACACTGATGTACACAACAATTACCTTAACAATTACACTTTATATTAAGTGGACAGTTCCTGAGGAGTTACCATGTAACACTGGTATCACAAGGTGAAACTTTAGTTGTAATTCAACATTAGTCCTGCCAGTCATAAATACATGTATTCCAACTGGTAACTGCAGTATCTAAGACTGCATGTGGAAGTTCAACAACAAATAGGCTACATATTGTTGTTACAAAATGTAGTTACATAATTACTGTTACACATGTGTACTTACTGAAGTGAAAAAATGTTGTTACCCATGTCCTGTTACACATTTGTACTTACACATACCATTCTGAGGGTTGTTACATATGTGTAGTTACGCAAATGTTACAGCTGTAGATACTATGTACTAATGTGTACTTACACTGTAGTTACATACTATGTACACATGTAGTTACCATGTAAGTTCACAGGTATTAGGGCCACTTAATATAAAGTGGGACCTACAGAATTAATAATGAAATAAACCTTTAAACACAAAGAGCAATAGACTAGCATACACTGTTGACATATAATGCTGATGAGATACCATGAACAGAGGAGATTGGAGAGTTTAAATAATCAAAGAAAGAACATTAACAGAACAGGGAACAGGTGTGTACTAATCCGAAACCATGACTAATAAGGAAATAGAAGAGGCAAAACAGAGAAAAAAAACATGACTAAACAAAAACAGAGGGAGGGGGCTCTGGAGGAGTACGAGAAGCATTCAGAGGGAGACACCAAGACAACGATGACCGGAGGAACCAGAGAGGAGATGATGGTGGGTGGAGCCTTAGTGTAGAGGCCAGGTGGATCCAGGGAGACAATAGAATGAGGTGGAGCCGGTGGAGGTGGAGGTGGAGACCAGGGTGAATCTGAAGACACAGGGTGATGCTGAAGGCCTGGAGAGCAACGGTGGAGCTGCAGTTGGTCGTGACCGAGGTGGAGACGTGGGCCTGGCAGACCAGGGCGGAGACGGTGGGAGTGAGGACAATGAAACAACCTATGGGAAGGAGGAGCCCGGCAGAGGGGTGGAGGGTCAAGGCACAGCTATTGACTCGTAAGGCAGAGGCGGAGCCGGAGTGATGATGGAACAAGGTGGAGCCAGAGGGATGACAGTCCATGGTGGAGCCAAGGTTGCATTAAGCCACAATGGAGCCAATGAGTCGGAAGGCCGAGGTAGAGTCCGGGGCTTGGAGGCTTAAGGTGGAGCTGAGGGATCCGCAGAGCTGGAGACCGCAAGGCTTTAGACGGATCCAGAGTGGAGCCACCAGAGGAGGAGCCGAGGGACTGAAGGAAGCCAGCGGAGCCGGGGCCGAGTAACTAGCTTGCTTAGGCAGAGGAGGCAGGAGAGAGCGGCTGAGTGGGAGATCTGGAGCTGGATGGGACCAGTGATGATGGAGACCTGGAGCTAGGCGGGACCAGTGGCAACAAAGGCGGCTCAGAAATTAGCTTAACCAGCTATGAATTAAACTACTTGGAACTGGACTTATCCCGCGCAGACTGAGATGACGTGGAACTGGATGGGACCAGCTGTGACTGTAGCATCGCAAACACCTCCTCATACAGCTCATCACATAATAATTCCTCAGGAACCCAACTCAAAGTACTAACCTCAGCAAGTGAGGGCGGGACTCCAATTCATGCCAACGAACTCCACTAATATGCCCTCCGTGAGAGACACTGTTGCTGGCTCACACAGCTGGACAGACTCCACTTTGGGCTTGGGCTCTGGTTCTGTTTTCATGGCGAGCTTTGGCTCTGAGTCATCGGTGGGCTCTGGCTGTTATGCGGCAGCATGGCTGGTGGTTAGCTGGGCTCTGGGGCTAGCAATGTCCTCATCATTAAGGCAGATTGTAAAGGTGAATTGCAGTGCACCAGAACCCACTCCACATATTCTGCAAAGCTCCCCCGGGGATCTTCCGTGGGCAGGCATGCCTTGGGCCGCTCATTGATACCGGTGTGGAAAACACAGAGCGAGAGGTCCGGGTTGTGGGTGAGGCACGCCAGATCTAGATATTCCCTCGTGTGGTCCTTGAGGGAGCGATCTCCCTGCTCCATGCTCTTTCCTCCATGATATCTAATAAGGAACTAGAACAGAGACAAAACAGAGACAAAGAAAACCATGACTAGAAACTAAACAAAAGAGTGAAACTAAGCATGACTGTGACACAATGTCATTTTTAGGTAACACTTTATTTCGATAGTCCACTTTAGACATTCTACTTACTATAAGTAATTTTGCAGCTACATGTCAACTAACTGTCATCAGTCTGCTTAATATCTGCTAACACCTTATTTTGATGCTCCTCCAACAGTAACTTGGCAACTACAAGTCAACTTATTCTCTGAATCCAAACCCTAAACTACCAGTCTACTACAGTCTACTAATACTCTGAGAGTTAGTTGACATTTAGTTGAAAAGTTACTTATAGTTAGTAGAATGTCTAAAGTGGACTATCGAAATAAAGTGTAACCAAATTTTCATATTTTTTTATTATAATTTATATATTGACCTTTTCGTGTGTGTGTGTGTGTGTCTGTACCAGGGCCGTTTCCTCCAAAATTGGATGAGAAAAAAATCAATTTTACAAAAATAAAACAACACAAAAATTACAAACTGTGACATGAAACCGTGTAAAAATCATTTGTTTTTCTAAAGTAACCCTGTCCAACAGTGACACCAGCAGGTACAGTTACAGTGGTAGGCTGCATCTCTCTTGCCTCCCCTGAGCCCATTGACTTTTAACAGACCCCCTAATGTGTGCAGTGGGTTTAGTGGGGGGCAATCAAGAATGAATGGGGGAAAGTCACGTGAGAGGCAATGCCTCAATCGCGCAGTGAGATATGATTGTTTTTTGCGATAAATCCTCTTATTTTTGTCCGTGTTCAATGTTTGTCAATCAGACTGAATGAAAAAAATAGAAGTGTTAAGGGGAAGACTGATTAAAAAGTAAGGAAACAACTCACCTGGTTAGATATCGCCACTTTGTCATGTCAAAATCAATCTTCTAATGGCCTGAAAACATGACTGTGGAGGTTTTTAGTTAAATTAAAGGTACATCTTTGTGTCTTGTGTCTGTGACCAGTGTGTACAAGCTTAATGACTGATCATCCAAAAATAAGTTAAAAGGATTAAAAAGATTAAAAAGAATAAAAAAGAACAGCTGAACATCAGTTCACAAATAAAACATTGTTTTCATTACTGCCTTTAGTTATTATTTTGGAATAATGTAAAAATACAAAAAAAAAAATTTGATGAGATACAGTATACTTTGTTTTAATAAATAGACAATTAATAACATTGTTAATGTAAAAACATATATATAACTGTTCATGTAATGTGTATTTAACATGAATTTACATTTGATATATATAAGTATAAGAAATGTATATTTTTATTCAGCAAGGATGTATTAAATTGATCGAAAGGGACAGAAATCCTTTGTAACATTATTCTTATATTATATTTCTTATATTATAATTCTTATATTATAATTATATTTATTTGGAACTCTTTTCATCCACAAATCCTGAAAAACAATATTTCCCTGATAGTGATCATGTGACACTGAAGACTGGAGGAATGGCTGCTGAAAAAAAGGTTACCATCACATCAAAAAAATATAAAAAATATAAAACAGTTCTTTTAAATTGCCAAAAATACCAAAATCCTTGGTAAGAATAAGAGGCCGACTCCAAAATGTTACAGACTCCAAACTCGAACAGTAGTGTAGTGTTAGTTATAGACCGTCCAAGTAAAAAGAAAATGTTAAAGATGTTAATGTAACCTTATCAGTAACTACATCAAGAAAAGTGAATGAGCACTAATGCTATATACATATGTGAACATAATCATGACTTTATGGTTATAGTGAGTGCACAAAAAATACGTTCATGGATGGCACTCATCGTGTAATTTTTTGTTATGTCTAAAATTTCTGCTGCGATTTATTAAATGTTTTTTTTAACGTCAGGGGCTTTCCACATTCTTTCATTCTAGATGTTTTCTGGTTGTGTCAGTGATATCTGCGGATAGCAATGTAAACACCAGTCACTTCACACTTTTCATTGGAATAAGAAACAGCTGTTAGTGCGATCAGCAGGGGGTACGGCTCTCCGCTTTTGAATATTTTTTTACTTTACAATGTGTAAAAACCATGTGAAAGGCAAGAAAGGCCAGACAACTGGACTCTAAGTTGGTAAAAATGGCTAATGTTTGGGAACTAGAAGGTCAATGCCTGGGAGCAACGCGTTTTGACTCCTTCCAAGTCATATAAAATACATTTGTTTCATGTTACCAATGGAGAAGCGTGCCAATAAACAATACTTGTGGTATAAATGAGTCTGTCAACTTTTATCAATATTTGAATATGTGTATTTAGATGTGCTAAAAGGATGTATTATTCAGATAATACTTTTTTTTTAATCCTCGCATACAAGCACCTCTCATTTACACCATGAGATGAATAATTATGCACATTACTAAACATTGCTGATATATAGATGTGAAACATTATGTCTTCATCATATCCAGTGACTTTCACTAATTATTCAGACTTTCAGTTTACTTTATTATCCATGTTGTGGGAAACTGTCTTTGGCTTCACCATACAATACATCACAAACCATAAGTATACATAAAAACAATACTAATTTCAAAAATAAAGTCTGGGAAAAATATTTGAAACCTGAAAACTTTGAATGTGAAATATTGTAGATGTTTTCATGGTTATTATAGTTTGCTTATGTAATGCATGGATTCCCAAACTTTTGTCTTCGTCAGAAAAATCTTTTTGACCTGAAATATTAACTTGGAGACCCCTGAGATTTTAAGTGATCTTTTCAATAATTTAACACATTTGCATGTTCAACGTTATCTGATGTTGGAAAATGCTCACATTGGCATGCAGAAAAAAATAAATAATTTATGATTTAACAAATCATTAGCTTTTCATCAACTCACAATCAGCATAAAGTTATATGGTATTCAAATCACAGTGATAAACAAGTTAGGTCAAAAATAATGTAAAAGTAATCAAAAAGTGTCCGTAATGTCCGGATATATTACCTAAAATAATGAATCTAGAATGTGTTATTAACTATAATTTCCGTCATGTAATTTGTAATCAGTAACGGACTATAATTTGCGAGCAATACCTCCAAAAAAAGTAAAGTTGACCTTGTAAATATTTACCTGACACTGGGGCTGTGAAACGATTAATCGTGATTAATCGCGATTAATCACATCCAAAATAAAAGTTTGTGTTAACATAACATTTGTGTGTGTACTAATTATTTAGTATAGCCTACATAAATACACACAAATGTATGTATATATTTAAGAAATATGTGCATGTATATTAGGGCTTTAACGATTAATCGTGATTAATCGAAATCCAAAATAAAAGTTTGTGTTTACATAATATATGTGTGTGTATTGTATATAATTATTTTGTATATATAAATACACACACATGCATGTATATATTTGAGAAATATTTGCATTTATATACTGCATATATATTTTTATATGATTTATATTATATATAAATAGAACTTTTTTACATATAAATAACACATTTTTATTAAATATATACATGCATGTGTGTGTATTTATATATACAAAATAATTATACACAATACACACACATTTATTATGTAAACACAAACTTTTATTTTGGATTTCGATTAATCGCGATTATTCGTTACAGCCCTACTGTAAACGGCATATATTTACATATATATTTTATATATATATATATATATATGTAAATATATATAAAATATATATTTAATATAAAGTATATATTAAAATATATACGTTATATTATATATAAATATAAATATTGTATATATAAAGAACACATTTTTCTTAAATATATGCATGGGTGTGTATTTATATTTACAAAATAACTATACACAGTACACACACACATATATGTTAACAGAAACTTTTATTTTTTTAGTGATTAATCGCGAATAACCGTTTCACAGCCCTAAAATGCAACTGAGAAAACAGTTTTCATCCTTGAAATTAAATTAAATTCAGTCAATTCGCTGATAAAAGCAACCAAAATCGCTCAGTTAAATCTCTGGTAACTCCGCTGTCCACATCTGTAAAAGTTTACATGAATGTGTGATTTCACATTTGATCAATTAATTCTCAGCCATCCAAGTTTTGCATTTGTTTGGCACTTTCATAACCGTTGGAATCTGAGGCCAAAGCTCACAAGAAGAGGTACGTGATAAAAAGCTTCCAGAAAACCAGGATACACAACTCCTAGAGATTAAATATTGGAAAAAAAAATCAAATCCAATCAAATAACTTACAGCTTTTGACACAGTGACGGGCTGAAAACTAGAAAAACACACATTGGTGTCCAAAGCAGTTGTGATTAATCTTCACGTGGGTGTTATTTTTTGTGGCAGATCTGGCTTGATGAAAACGATGACATCCAAAGTTTGCGCAAGTCTTTGTTTCAATGATTAACAGATTTGTATGTCCATCAAGAACCATTATATAACTTGGAAATGCGTTTAACAAAAAATGGTTAGGAAAGCAAAAACGTCATGCGAGCAAAATCATATGCATCAGTCAAGTGCACTATTAGATGTTTCTTTACTAAGCGCCCTTAGTTTAAAGTACATGTTATATATTTCCTGTCATCATAACTCATATTCTCCTACTTGGAGGTTTTTGCAGCGTCATTAGTAATATAATTCCAGATCAAGGCAAAAGTCTGATGTCTCATTGACTAACAGATATTTATGTCCATCAAGAACCATTACATTTATTATATGACATGGAAATGTGCTTGTAACTGACAGGCTTGTGGTCTTGGAGGTTGTGGTTGAAAGTAAAACCAGTATACGGATGTCATTTTGTTTTGCGAGTTTCCAATATACTGTAGCTGAATTATGATCCGACTTGCTTGGGTTTGCAGCATATCAGAGAATGATTTCACTGTCGATGTTGCCTTGCAAGATGTATAAACACTCTAAAAATTAATATTTGTAATCATTTACATAGTTTAAAGAGCATGTTGCTCTTCAGTAAGGGCCACTTTTATGTTCCAGGGGTTTTAATATGAAGATCATTAATTTTTGCTCATTCAAAAGCCTTTATAGATTTTATTATTTTAAACTTGTCCCAAAACCAGACTTTTAATATTAAATTATGAATATCAATCTTAAAAATGTTAATACATGTTTAAAAAATTACATACACAAGATTAAAATAAACAATTTTCAATGTTTAGTGTGGAAAAATAATTGCAATGTAGAAACATACATTTTTACAACTTTTCGTCCAAAACGAACAATTTAGTCACTAATACAGTTTATGAAAAGTAAGTGTACTGGGTTTTTTTTAAGACAGAGCTTAAAAATGTAACAAAAAATTCGCACCACAACGAACAATTAGGTTAGTAATTAAATGTTTTATGAAAATTAAGGGCAAGTACCAATGAATATAAATTTATGATTCTTAATGTGAAGATATATGAAGAAAACAATATTTACATATGTAAATGTCACTTACACTCTAAAAAATGCTGGGTTGTTTCAATCCAATTTTGGGTAAAATGTGGACAAACCCAGCCGTTGGGTTAAATTTTTACATTACATTTTTATCCCAACGTTTGGGTTTGTCCATATTTTACCCAAAATTGGGTTGAAACAATCCAGCATTTTTTAGAGTGTATATTTTTGTTGTGCAACATTTCCAGTTAGTCTATTTAAATAGTTCCAATTAAAATAATGTACGTAAATGATTGAATTTGTTAAATTGTTAAGTGTGAATATATTATTGTATTTTGTTTATTTACTGTAAGATACATAAAATATTACTTTTGAAATTAGCATTAGAAAGACAAACGTTTTGGACAGTTATTTAAAAATTAAACGGTAAACTTGTAAAACGGTAAAGTAGTTTCCACCTGGAAAATACGTTTCTGACTTTATTTGATAAAAATCCACAACGTTAAAACTGTTTATAGTTGGGGAAAAAACACCCTTATATTTCCCCTCATACAGCTGCGTTTACAGGCCAGAGAGAAGCGTCATATATATATATATATATATATATATATACTAATTATATATACTAATAAAGAACTTCCACATTAGCATTTTTAATTAAGGATGGTGATTAATTGTCATGGGAGATGCCCACTCCGGGCAAGTGATTTCCACGCCTGTGCGATTCCCCAGTTGATTGCTAAGATGATTTGACTCCTGTTGTAGGAGATTATACAGTATGGCACATCTGAAAAATGTTCCAGACATTTTCCTATTTTAAGATCATAGATGTGGGTGAAGGGTGACAGATTGGAAGAATCTGGTGCTCGATTGTATATACAAATTCGACTGAAGGCCTCGCACACAGAGCTGTCAAATATAACCCGGTACCACGGTGCCAAATGTAAGCAATGCTATTTTTCTTCAGTAATGGTAGGAAGAGATGGAGACTTTTTGAGCCATTGTGTGTTTTTCCTTCAAACCTGAGTGATACCTTGACAATGAGCGTTTCGGAGTACCGTCAAGGGCTGCTGCGGGCAGTTTCATCGCCTAAAGGCTTCGCATTAACAATTAATCTTCCTTGGAAAAAAGGTGTTAAGAAGTCACAGCTGCTGCAATGGTCTCTTGCACTATTTACCTTGGCAAACGGATCTCTTTTTATGCGCCTTGCTAATTAATTTTAGATCGAATGCATTGGTTATGCATCATTTATGCTCTGAGCCCATGGCTACTGGTGTTGTACAAATATACAAATTCCATAGTAAATTACAAAGCACTTTGAAAGAGAGAGCGTGTACCTTTGGCGGGCTCTGAAAGCGAGAGTGGTTTCTTGTGTTTTTCAGTCGCGTCAGTCGAAAGTAAACAAACACGGTCAGGCCTCGCTTGTAGATGGATGATTACGTTTCGCGTGAACGTTTTTTTTTTTTTTTTTTCTGTGCACAAAGGCGTGGTGAGGAAAGGGAGGGATGTATGTAAACTGCACATTGAAATGGTGATGTAGTTTTTAAAGAAGCAATTCACCCATATCTGAGTGTTCTGTCATCATTTACTCACACTACGTTATTCCGAACCTGTATGATGTTTATTCTTCCATGGAACACAAAAGCGGAACTTTTGAGGTATTCTAAATTCCACAGACTGCTCGTATTGTACGATAACAGTAAAGTAAAAATAACGTATTAAACTCAAAAAAAGTTTAAAATAAGAAATCAAGTTGCAAATGTCAGATATACATAAAGCAATATCATGAGATTTAAAGTCTCAATTATAAGATATATACTGTATAGTTACACGAAAAAAAGTTATTATTCAATCTATGAATGTGTCGCCAATAATTATTATTACATATTCGGGTCTTTAGCGACCCGGATCAAAATCTATAACACGGTGTAACGGTCACCAGCTGGAGTTCCCTTGAGAGCGACCAGAGGGCACTCCACATCAGACTATTATCACTCCCTCACAAACTACATTTCCCATAACTCACTGCCTGGACTCTGATCACTGATTGCATTCACCTGTGTCTCATTACCCTGTTAGTCTAACCCAGTGCTAACACCGCTCACCAGCGCAGTCACACCAGACCCTCATCCCGCCATGGCAGTTGCTGAGCCTGAGCTTCATGTCAGTCCTCCCGATCCAGAGACTGTTCACGTCACGTCCGCCGATCCAGAGACTGTTCACGTCACGTCCGCTGATCCAGTGTCTCCAGACAAGATGGCCGCGGCCGAGCCAGTGTTTCCGGACAAGATGGCCGCGGCCGAGCCAGTGTCTCCGGACAAGATGGCCACGGCCGAGCCAGTGTCTCCGGACAAGATGGCCGCGGCCGAGCCAGTGTCTCCAGACAAGACACTGTCTTGCAATTTCACTCTTTGCCAGTAGGTGGAGCATGCATAAACGAAGCAGTACTGCGCTTATAAACACGTTATTATAGGCATTAAACAGAGGTATTATGAAAAGAAAATGGCATCAAACTTTTTTGGATGAAATGCACATTTATGACAAATGAAGACATAATTGTGAGATATTATTATTATTTTTACAGAAGACTTGGAATTTTTTAAGTATTTGCCCCTGGTCACTTTTAATTTCGATGGAATAAGTCAGAAAACTTTGGTACAGAACAGCATTAGGGATGGTGACAGAATTTTAAATTGTATGTTAACTATTCTGTTACATAGCTGGGCTGGTTACCAAAAGGTCACAAGTTCAAACCCTGGGGAGGGTGACCTGTGAACTGTAGAGTTGTCATCTTGTCGAGTTCCCCGACTACCACTGTGCCCTTGAGAAAGGCACTTAACCCCAACATTGCTCTCTGGGATTGTCTTTATTGTAAGAGAACTGTAAGATGCTCTGGGGATAAAAAGCATCTGCTAAATGATGAATAACCAATAGATGAGAGATTAGATTTGTTATTTTTTATTATTGTCATCCAGCTGATCATTTTGATTATAAAAGTCAAAGGTGTTTTGCTGCATTCAAAATTTGAGCTATTGAAAAGGACAATGTGGAGATCAGCACATTTATTATTTAGTAGAAATTAGAGCGACTACAACATTTGAGCATGTATACCATATCCATCACAGGTCATGTTTCTCGGGTCCTTTGTCTGACAGATACATTGCATCTTCAGCAATATGAAAGTATTAAGCACTTATTTGATTTGAAAGTCTCTGTCATTGATGGACCTTTAAACCTTCTGACCTCTCATTTCACAAGACAAGCTAGTTGTGGATTTGCTGAACATGTGATGTGGCTTACAGAAAACCCAAAGAACATATTTAACATCCGTTCCAGACCTGGTTTTATTTTCTTTCGATTTGTATGAGTGTTCAAAAGAGCCATGGATTTATGACCCAGCAGAGAAAACAGTGGGTAAAGGAGCCGTTTTATTGAGGAATTAAAATATGGTTTCTTGGATGATTATTCTATGGTTACCAAGAAAATCACAAGACAACAGTGAAATACCAACCGCCAAGTCTGCATGAATTTGGCATCAGCGTACATATCTAAATAATACTGTAGAGACCACGGCATCAGTTTGTTCTGTTGCTTGAAACAGTAATTACGGTATTTATGATGTTTTGAATATCATTTGAATAAGGAGTTTCCTTTTTATATACATGCTACACAAGATAGATAATTTTTTTTTTCACCTATGTAACCCTTCTGGTTCTACTCGCCTCCTAACACTCACCACCCTACACCTCACTTCCATCCGGGTCAGTTCACCAATGTAACCCCTCTGGTTCTACTCGCACCGTTTCAGCGGGATTCGAGCCGGCGTCTCCAGCATGGGAGGCTGGCACGCAAACAAGGACGCTAAAGACTGCAGTCTCTAGCATCAGTTGCTAGCGCACCTCTTGAGGCCTGGGAAGTGAGGTTTAAATGCACAGCTATTAGCCTCCATTACACTCACCCCCTTAAACATCACTCCCATCTGGGTCACGGCACCAACGTGAACCCTCTTGTTCTACTTGCCCAGCTCCAAGCGGGATTCAAACCAGTGTTTTCACTAACAAGAATGATAAAGACAGCAGTTTCTAGTGTAAGTTGCTAGTGCATCTCTTGTGACCAGGGGTGTAAGGATTTACTTGCACAGCTCTTACTATCTGGCCTCCATTACATTAGCATGTTGCTAGCAGATGCTAGCTTTTTCTGGGTGGTTGTCAGGGCTTCTATGCAATGGGTGTTTTCCATGGTGGGTTAAAGTTTTCTTAGTGTTTTTAGCATGTTTGCTAGCAGTTGCTAGCCTGTTCTGGGTGGGTGTCAGGGATTTTTATGTGGCACTTAAGTTTTCTGAGTGTTGAACTTGTTCTGGGTGGTTGTCAGAGTTTTCTAAGCGTGGCTAATGTTGCTAAGCTCGGGTGTTCTGGGAGTGGGTCATTGCTGGTTTGTTGCTTACTAGACCAAGGCCCCCAAGTCTACATTATCTCTAGATTGGGCTCTGGTCAAGACTATGAGATTATTTTCATCCATTTTTTTTTTTTTTATAGAGTAGCATAAACCATACAGTAAGTTTAATACTTACTGTATGGTTAGACTGTCAGGGTGTGCAGAAGTTAGATGCTTCTTGATCCTTCTGGTTCTTTTTTTTTCAGAATGTGATAAAAATAGAATTTACTAGATGGAAGAAAAAAAAGAAAGAAAATAAATGTATGGTTCAATTTTACAATCAATTAAAACAATATTTTCTCATGGCCCCTTATTACTGTAACCTCAGGCTAGACCACAGACACAATTACAATAATAAGAAACTGCAAATATGTGTAAATTTTGAGAGACGTGCATAAACAGACAAAGAGAAAGATGGGCAGAGATACTCCGAAACTTAGAAAGAAGGTTAAAAATGTGAGAGAGTGCAACATTCCCAGGCTAGCTTGGCTAATTGCAGTGGATTGGAACCAGATGTGGAGACAAAGTGACGTGATCTGACCAGACCTTGAAGGTCCTGATGGTTTGAAAGGATATAGGGAGAAGATGGAGTTGAGTGCCTTTTTTTCTACATGTTTTGCTTAAGCGGGGCATATCTTGTTTTTATCTGGCAGAAATTGTTTCATCACAACATCTTTTTTTTTGTGAATTTCCGAGCCGTTCTTTGAATGAAAATGAATAAGAATTAACATTGTGAGCTCCAAAAACATGACAAAACAGCATTAGTCATACAATTTGCAATGCATGATCATGTTAATATAAAATTTTACCAATTTATTCAAAATATGAATATGCAATTAAAACAAATACAATAACTTTCTAACATAATACTTCTAAAGTAACATTATTTGTTAAATGATACCAATCAAATACAGTACAATAAAATATTTTTTTATTAAGTGTGTCAATGTCCTCCTGCTTGTCTTGGATGAGTTACAGTTTGACAATAATCACTCTCATGGCTGATTGAACAACAGGCACCGTGACCGGTTTATTTGAATATGTTGTATGAAAAGAAAGAAATCAGCTTCCCTTTCAATGTTAATTAATTCTGTAGAAATGACAAAGCAGCTAATTAATTCATAATTGCATCTTTGGAAATTTGCTGTCATTGATAACCACGTGCAATCCAAATTAAAAGCAGTGCTCTGTCTTGTTCTTGTCATAGATTAAGTTCAGGAACCCGAAAAAATCATTGTTTAACCACAACTGGGCGGTAAGAAGTCAATTCCTGTGCCAATTAAAATATTCAACTGACATATTTTCAAATTGCATACACATATGGCCTCACCCAGTTTATTTTTTTGTCTTTAATGTCAGAATTAAACATTCAATGCACACTAAAAGAGTGGGGTGTTTATGTCATAAGTCATTTTCTAAGCATGCAATATAGTTTATGCATATGGAGTGTAGCTGTTCTGATTTTCTAGAAACACATGGTTGAAACACACGTCGAGCAGCCATGAATAGCCCAACATTACCACTCTGACAGGACCACATCCAACAGATGACAAAACCAAGCCAGCCTTCATATATAATGTCATCAAACGTATGTTCTTCAGAAGCCTCAGTCTTTGACCTTGTGAAGTTGTGTGTCAGACAAACAAGGCAATTGCTCTAAAAGGTTGAATTGGTTAAAATTGGTTGTCACATCAAATTTCTGTTAAAAGACTTTGTACTTCCTGAATAGTATGCAAAATTACAATCAGTGAGTCTCATAAAATCCAGCTAAAAACAATAAAAAATTCAAACCAGCTAAGACCAGCAAACCATCTTTAGCTGATTTTAGTTTATTATTAAACTTATTTCTAAAAGAAGTGTGCTTAATTATATTGAATGTGCTCTTGTGATGTATTTAAAACAATTTAAGTATAATATAATCTGCATGTAGAGTTTTACCATAAATGTTCGTTCAGCATCATATTTCAAGGACAATAGTCTAAGTAATTGCATTTAATATACATTTAAATGTGTAATACGTTTTCATTTAGTTGTAAATAACATGCAATTAAGTGTCCAAAAACATTGTATTCAGTTCACACTTAAGTATATTTTAGTGCTGTCAAATCGATTGCATCTAACATAAAATATTCTACAAACTTCTATGTTAGATGCGATTAATCAATTTGACTGTTCATATTATTTTAAAGTATTGTATTTATGTAGTAAGTACTCTTTTTTAAAAGTATACTAATATGTACTGATACTTTTGCACAAAGGCAGCATTATCCTCTCTATGAAAAACATGCTTGTGTTAAGTAATAATGAATTGCTAGCTGAATTTAGCTACATGCTAATGATTACATACTAACGCAAACAGTATATGAAGGCGGTTTGGGGCATCAAGATGCTATTTTATGATGTGGTTTAGTTTTTACTAACATTTATTGCATTCTTTCCCTTCACCCGTGAAAATTGAGCACATAGCATGAGAAAGCTAACAGCCATTGACTTTCCAAGCTGAAGGCTAACTGCTAAAAACTAGATAGGGGAGGCGCATACCCTCAAGTTACCTTCAAACCTGACCCTTTTCCAGTGAAAGGTTTTTGGTACAGTTTCCGAGGGAAGCCACAGCCGCTGGCTGCCGTGTGATTCGTGATTAGGGGGAGGTTCAAAGCGGATTTAATCTGGCCTCGGGCCTGTCATTTCATAATTATATTCTGTCCCGAGGGAGCACCCCCAAAGTGACAAGCGTGCCGCTCGCAGTCTTTTACCAGGCCAAGCCAGACTATTGAGCTCCGCTTTAACTGTGAAGATGGCCTTCTTTTGCAAAAAGCCTATTCCCAGAGATCCCGTGACACAGGGAGCAGCCCCACATTTCACACAGGCACCTGTTCTCCAACCTACTTTAATCCTAAAGCTAATAGCACACAAGGAAAATCAATGGAGGCGAATCTAAAGCGCTCTTAATCCTTTTTACCCCTATATAAATGCTAATGGTGTCCCTATATGTGTTTTACAAGGCAAGTTGTTTGCAAATGAGGTGATTTATTTGGACAGGGAACATTTATTGACAACATTCTTTTTGTTCCCTCCACACAGAGCTCAATAAATCTTTGAGGCGCGGAAAACACTAAGCAGATGTCTGCGGTGTCATTGCATTTTGTCATTGGACTGTATAGATTCTTGAGCGGTTTGGTTTAGTCTCGGTTTGAACTGGGTTTAAATGGAGAAAGTGAGAACATTTTGAATGGCGGCGCATTTGCAAGCAAGATAAATTGTATTTTGGAGAATCAAGAAAGTTGGGAAGACATGTTCGAGTTATATGTATCCCTATACATTTTTCTTAAAGAGAGTGAAGTTTATTTGTATGACCATTAAGTGTTGGTTTATTTATTTATTTATACAATTATGTGTTAAAAACTGATTATCAATCTCTGAAAAAGAAAGAAAAATGCTTTTTCACGGATCCGTGTGAACAGATTAGTGGTGTTGTCGTGTAAACACCCCTAATCTCAAGCAGTTTTCTGTAATAAAACTCGTATATTAGACTTTTTAGTCTTAATAATCTTAATTATAACTTAAAAATAGTGGCATAAAGAAAGAAAAAGGTTAATTGTCTCAGTGCAAACCCATTTCAAACTCACTACATGTGTGATGGATGCAGTTGGTATTGACGTTTTGATTGATTTTTAAAAGAGATTATCACAGTAAGGTCTTAATTCAATCCAGTCGGGCATTCCTATTTAAATGAAAACAATCATTCATGTTTTACTCCATCTCTCAAAATCGACTAATGAAATATTGTCTTTGCCTGTTGGAATCCCAGGTTTTTTTTTCCCCTTCGTTTTTGAAGTTCACCGTTTCCTTCACTAAAATATGTTGTTCCCAGCAATGAAAACCACATTGTCCCATTCTCCCAGTCTCTATTTACATTCAAAGAGGCTGTTTTAATTTCTAATTATGCTATATTATACACCCCGTCAGCAGGGCTTTAAACATAATTTTCCTTGAAAAATCATTACATTTGGCTCTACTGAGAGGCGATGGTAATTGTTACAAACCAGTCGTGAGCTTGAGTTCTTTGGAGACAGTATTTCTTTGTGGGACATTTGTTTTTCATGTCACATTTTAATTAATTACCTCATTTAATCACATTCCTTCTTGAGAACGGTAATCCGCAGACGTTGGTGAAGCGAGGGTCGGTGGGTCACGTGTAACACCCGGAGGATGCTGAATAAGCAGTGTATTACATCATCTGGACCCCGTGCGGTAATATCATAGAGTCAAAGGTGAAATCTGGCTCGCTTATTTTGCCAGTGACATGAAACAGGGGCAACACGTGTAAAAATCACATGCCACTTTCATCACGGCCAAATAATGTCCCTTCAGCTCAACACGGTTCTGACAGAACAGCAGCTTTTCTGATAAAGGTCTACGGTGGATATATTAGCAACTCAAAACAGACTTTGACTGAAGCACACAGAATATAGAACAGGTGCTACCTTCATTTTGAATCTGAACGGAAAATAATACATAAATTACAAGCATGGATGAATACAATAGAACAAAGGTACAATTGACCCTTCGCAGGGAGCTTGATTGACAGGTGGTCTGACCAATCATACTTCGCCATCCGCCATTTTGTCCGACAAAGCAGTCAGGAGAGTTAGTAGATTAACATGGGAGGATTTTAGCTTGAGAAGCGGTGTGTACTGACGCCTTTCCGCGGTTAAAACAACATTCCTTCTGATGTTCATTCATGTTTAGTTGATGCTATAAATGAACTAGAAGGAAGAGATGATCGGTTCACGAGCAGCTTTAACTGAGGCAACACAGCGATCTGGCAGACACATTAAAGAGCCACAAAACGGTATTTATTGATTACATTTCTTTAAAAAATTATCAAATTAAATTAAAATCCTCCCATGTTAATCTACTAACTCTCCTGACTGCTTTGTCAGACAAAATGGCGGATGGCGATGTATGATTGGTCAGATCACCTGTCAATCAAACTCCCAGCGAAGGGTCAATTACAGAGTAATAGTGCGATGAAAGAGTGCCCTTTGCAGAAGAAGATATCGCCTACTTCTAAATCATCGCATTTTTGGCCCCGCCCACTGGTAAGTACAGATGTTTTAAATATACTTTTAAGATTTGAATACAAGTGCAAATTCAATAGAAGTGCACTTATTTGTCGCTGCACTGTGTAGTAACTAATTAAATAAAAAAATAAGTCTTAGTTGATTACAGTTATAGTTTTGAATGATACTTTCTGATGAAAGAAACAAAATTCCATTTATTTATTTGTCCATTATGCTTCGCGTCGTGCCTAACAACGCCCTTCAGCTGTGACTTATTCACGATACAGCACTAGCCTCGAGTACCTTATTGATTAAAACGGTTAATAAAACGGTAACCACACAATGCAAATATTAAAGCTGAAAAATATTTATCTACGCAACTTTCATTAAGTAAAATCACTAAAAGCCTTCCTTCCGCTGGAAAAAATAGTCCCTGACCGTAAACAGCAACATAAGTTACATGCATTACTTCGCCAATAGATGGCGGCAAAGACTGTCTTTATGAGTGAGTCAGTCAGTAGAGAAGACTTTTATATTGAAAGGACTCAAACTTGTGATCACGGAGAAGGAAGACGCTGACAGATGACTATGGGCACGGGGAAAACCGCTTATCTGTTAAAAAAACAAGATATCGCAACGAACATTCAAACAGATTTTTTTATTATGAATATATAGGACTGACCTGAAGGGAAATGCTATATCTACTGTAAATACAGATACACTCGCTTACTCGATCTCTCACAATACTCTACTATAGCTTCAATTAACAATATAGATTAGATCAAACATGTTGAATTTGCTAAGAGCGGTTGCTAGGGGTGTTGTGTAGTGATACTTAGAACCGTTGGGTGAAGAGGTCATAGCCGTGTTTTATCCTGAATAAAACACAGCTATTGACCAATCAGAATCAAGGATTGGAACTAACCGTTTTACAAAAATAAATAAATAAATAAAGACCGCAAATAGGGTCTTTAAACATGTCCAGTCAGAATCTGCCTAGCAACCATCTACAAACCCCATAACAACCACAGAGAACACCCTAGAAACCACCCAGGACAACCTAGCAACCACATAACAATACACCTTATGCCGTATTTTGGCTATAGAATACTGTAAAGACTTTAGAGTGCACTCTTTTGTCTCTGGCCATTAAGCAACTGATAAAAAAACACTCTTGCAACTGCATATCAACGGTCTAGCAACAACATAGTAACCACCCACATAGGCAATATCACACATTTTATTTAAAAAAAAAAAAAACCTATCAACTTTAAATGGTTCTGCAGTTCATGCAGCTCGTTTTCTTACACGCGTAAATGTGCGAACAACCAAAATGTTCAGTCGCAGCCAAAGTTGATTGTTTTCTACCAAATTGGTGTCAGAATGTAATTTCACACATTTGCAGTGGCTTATTGTGTTTCGTCCTTCTGCCAGAGCTGTTCTGGCAAGTCACGAGCTTTAACTGTGGGCTTTCATTGAAGATGTTTTGCTTCTCAGTAGCCCGTAATCTGGGCAGAAAGCACGACTCCAGCTCTTCTTCACTGGTGTCATGTTTCTCTGTCTAGGCCCATGTGATGACAAAGTAGATTTAACCCCGGTGCCAGCGTGAAGCCATGAAATCAATGGAAATTCAAATAAATCCCACAGGATCCCAGAGACTGATGAAACAGCCTCATGCATGTTAGTTTGAATGCTTTCATTCAATCACACCACAAGAACCGCATTTCAAATGTTGTAACATTATATTTTTTAACACTATATTTTTGTTCAAACATAAGTGATTTACTGAAAATAACGAATAATCTGAATACCTGGACGTGTTTTTAAAAAATGTGGCATTTAAACTTATTTTTATACTTACAAAAAATAAAATGCGATGTTAGAAAAAGAGTGTTTGTTTTTCATCACTTTATGTTAAAGTCATTGATTTATCTAAAAAAAGAAGGGAAAAAAAAGACACATGAAAAATACTTTTTTTGTCCTATTTATTGAAAATCTTTGGTATTGACCAATTTTGGGGCATGGTTTAAAAATGTAAAAAAATTGTGAAAATGCATAAAAAGGATCAGTGTAGCTATAATGAATTTATACACACATATTCGCACGTGTGTGTTGTACACTGTGCCCTTGTTCATTAAACTTGTTGAATGTGAATAGCACATTAACATGTTTCTTTCTTTAAATTCACAGACGCATGGTCATATCTCATCCTTGATCTTTGGTCTTTTAGTAAAAGCCTACAGGATCCTATGGATGTTTACAGCTTTCTATGCATAGCTAGCATGAACAGGGAAGAGCTTTATTCGTATATATATTTTATTACCAGTCAAGCAATGCGCACTAAATGCACTTTATTCTTTATGCCGCATTCCCGGATGCCAACATTTGAGGCCTGACTCTACGTTTGCCCTTTTTACCCGTTATGATTGATAGAGGTTCTTGGTTAAGGGAAGTTGAATGAGCATTGTGAGGTTTGTGAGACAGCTCAATAACATAAAAAGCAACAAAGGCTTCTTTTAGCTGCAATAAAATGCAGAACAAATCTGGCCGTGGAGCGTACGGGTCGCGCGCTCCGTGAATGGGGCCGTTGAGGAGGAACCCCGCCGAGATCCCACATGAGGAGCAGACTTGCCGCGTTGTATTCAAGGCAAACCGTCTGGGCAAAGCGGGAAAAGATCCAGTGTTATGGGTCAAAGGTCAGGCTCGGTGATGAATGAGCAAATAAATATGTGTCCTGGTATATCAAGTCTTGGAGCGAGGCGTTGCGTTTCACATTCCACGGGACGCACTGGTTCTCATGCAGGGCGACTGATGAGGCACATGGTGAACCGGCTGACGGGTCAAAGGTCATGCACTGACAATTTCTGGAAAATATTCGACAGAAAGGACAACATGATGGACTGTCTTGAGTTTTCATTCTGCTTGTCGGAGTCTTTAACAATTTTTAGGAAATAAATGTGTGGGAAATTGTGTGTGTGTGTATATAATATACGGGTAACACTTTACAATAAGGTTCATTCGTTAACAGTAGTTTATTAACTAACATTAACTCACAATAAGCATTACATTTGTTACTATACAGTATTAGTTCATCTTTGTTAATAGAAATATAGCTGTTCATTGTTTGTTCATGTTAGTTCACAGTGCATTAACTAATGTTATACCATGGTCTGGGTGAATACTCGATTCTGATTGGCTGCAGGGTGTCCATTAAAAAGTGATGTAGGACACCCAGTAAAGGAGTTCTAAAACCGTTAGATTTCGATTGTAAAACTAATTAAAAATAAACTAATGCTTTAAAAATGTGTTATTTGGCAAGTGAACATGTATAAGCAGGTTAATGCCCTTTAATACCTGACAACGGACACCTCGTCGGGCATTAACCCTTACTTAACAACCTTTGATTTTAATAATGTATTAGTAAATATTATAATTAATATTAACTAAGATTAATAAATGCTGTAGAAGTGTTGTTCATTCTTAGTTCATGCTAACTAAAGTAGTTAACTAGTAGTATAATGAACCTTATTGTAATGTTACCAATTCGTCTGTGCTGTTAACTCTTTATGGGGCACTCATTGAAATACTTGGAAATGCAATTTTTCAACCCTGTAGTGTTATTAGTGGTTATTATGGACGTTTTAACTTTAAAAAAAAAAAGAAGAAAAAAATGTATGTTGCAAGTCAAGGTCAATGAAGTTACCTTATGGTTCCTCGCTGGTCTATGGTAATTTTATTTTAAATTAAGTGTATATATTTAAAATATAAGACACATATATAAAATATAATACATAAAACATATCAACTTCATAGAATATTTATTTAGGAGCATTATTTTTTTTTTTTTTTTTAGGAATATTTCTTATTTTTCATGTGTCAAGTCACTTTTTTTTGTTTCACAAATTTGTTTTCCAAAAAGATAATATAAGACATATATATATAAAATATTAAAACATATATAAACTTTTTTTTTCTTTTTCACGGTCACAATTCCAGTACAATCACTTCGGCCACTGCTTCATGGTACTGGATAAAGCAGTTGCGATCAGCATTGAGGCACAGGTGGACCTTATGGACCCTGCAGACCACGTTTTACTTCAATATGTCCCCCTTCCAGCTGCAGTGCAGGTCTGGTGAAGACCAGGAGTCTCCAACCCTGCTCCTCGAGGGCTACAGTCCTGACGATTTCAGCTCCAACCCCAATCCAACACACCTGGACCAGCAGCGAGTCAAGCTGTTCAGGGTCGCTTGATAATTACAGGCAGGTGTGTTGGAACAGGGTTGGACCTGAAGTCTGGAGAGAGACCCCTGGTCACAGAAGCATCCCGGACGGGCTTGGGGACATCAGCAGAGGGGCTGGGGGCGCATGGAAACGATGAGCTCCTTCGGGGGCGAGACATGACTGGCCTCTGGCTTCTTAAACTCCTGAACACCTGTATCCCGAAGCTCCTTAACGTCCACAGCAAGAGCCTCGGTGTCCCGCCTGTACATGATCCACTTATACAGCATTTATTAATCTTTGTTAATGTCAACATTTACTAATACTTTTTAAAAATCTTAAGGCGAGACACGGCAGGTCAAAAACATCGTTTTTTTTTCACTGGTCAATCTTGAGATTTTGGGCTATTTGTCTTCAATAACATGTCTTCTTTCAGACTTGTGGTGAAAAAAAGTCCAAAATACACATTTAGGTCTTTATTTTACTACACTTTGTCTATTAGCGTCTGTAGATTTCTCTGAAATTCAACAAAAGTTGGCGTTATAAATCAACGCGCTGCTCCTGTCATCACACACACCGCTGGAAAGCTCTCTCTCTCTTCTGTGCAATGCTGTCATATCCAAATATGGTAATTTCCTTTTAATCAGCAATCAATCGTGAAAGTACAATGGGCATTTAACTCTAAAAGCGAAATCTCATTGGCTGATGTCAATTTCTGACAACCTGATTGGTTCAGATGCATCACGTGACGCGCTCTGACATTTAGATGTGTGTTTTTGACTGTTTTTCTGCTCAGTTGAAGGCCATTTGATGTGATTTAGGTGGTTTGTATTGTTGTTGCTAATGATTTGATAAGATATTGTGTCAGTAAATAGTTGTTTCCACTAAAAAAAGTATGATTTTTTACATTACAAATCTTTAAATGCCTTTTTCTCAAAATGACTTTTCTCTCATGCTTCAAGTCCGAAATCTCCTCTTCAGTAGCACCTATACACACCAAACTTTCCAGTCTTGTACCTAGTTATATTATGAAGACAATTACAGAGGGTAATTCTTCTGTAATTTCCCATCTAATATGTGAACACAATGAAAAAATAATTTTGAACCTGGCTTTATCCAATTCTGAGATTTCGTTTTTTAAAATATAGGCAAATTAGCGCATATTTAATTTGATAATGCCTAATTTGCATATTTACACATTAAAATACAGAAAACTTGTAATACATTTTTTTCTCATCTTAATGTAGGTAATCAACTGGGAAAGTTTCATGGTGATATCTGCTAGTTAAAAATATTACCCTATTCACCTGTAGTGTCTCGCCTTAATAACATTAATTATATGTGCCGTAAATTCAGTAAAATATGTTTGCCTCCATAATTCTATAGTTACGTCACCATCATCAGGGGCTAACCAGCTAAATGCTAACTTACCATGCTAACCAGCAAAACATTTACTCTCTCATCACATAGCACACTAAAAAAAAAAAAAAACTATCCCAAAAGTTGTTTAAATCTCGACTGTTGTCATATCATTTGCAGCCCCAACCTCACATTGAGTTCGGGTTTCCTTTTCTTTATACATATTCTCCTCAGACGGTAGTGAGGCTCGAGGTCACGCTGTGGTTGTGAGAACACCAGCCTTGGAGCCCCACTCGAGTCCCTCGTGTTTACGAGCCCGGGCAGTGATGTGGCTAAAGCTCCCGGAGCCGGTAAACATGTCTATAATGGACGAACACCGCGTTGGAGACCACCAGCCAGAGGCTGAACAAGGAATTAGGGACCTACAACTTAATTACCGTTCCGCCAACGGGGAAGAAAACCAAAGTAAATGATATCCGAGCTTCCAGCAAGCTCATCTCTAATCCCACAACGTCTCTACGTTTCCACGTTGGATGTTTGAAAGCTGTGGTGGGTAATTATTCAAGACTAGCCAGTCAGACTTTAACATAACTAAGACTTATTGTTTGGAGTGATGACTTTGGGAAAACTTGAACTTTTCCAGCGACTTAATCTTGTAGGGCACTACGCCCAGGGACAAAGCGCCCTGATTTTGCTCCTAGAGATAATTGGCTGCATTTTCAATGTGTTGCGAACTGGAGTGTGAAATACAGATGCAAAATACATCAGCGCAAATTTAACAAGATAACAATGTCGACGTTCTAGAAGCAGCGTTCTGTAATGCATGCACACATTTAATCACACACTGCAGTGTGTATTGTCAGTCTCCCAAGGAAAACAGCAATATCAAATTATATAGGGTGTCAATTTTAAATATGACACATATGCTGTATTATATTATACATAAAATACACTTTTAAGACCAGCAATAAGTATTAAACTTAAACATAAACACCTAAATTGTTAAATCCATCCCATGGCAATTGTGCTGCAGATATTAATGATACCTCACATCGTGTGGCTTATTGGTAAATAAAAAGAAAAGAAAAATAAATAAAGTTAAATATAATATAATGATACCTCACATCGTGTGGCTTATTGGTAAAAAAAAAAAAAAAAGAAAAAAAAAAAAGAAAGTTCAATATAATAAAATAAAAAAGTAATATACATACATATATACTATTTAACAAAAAACAAAATATATATATATACATACACACACATACATGCATACTATTTATCAATTAAAAATAAATGTAATTTTGGATCTATGTAATTGCCAATATTGGTTAAATATTTATGCATGCTAATTTCTCCTATTTTTATATTTGTATTATCTCTGTAGTTATCTAACAGTAAACAGTAATAACAATGATATAACAAATCACACTGAATATTCATTTTTCATATTGTACATTATGTATTCTCATTTTGACTATTTTATTTAATTGTATTTTTTTATTATTAAAATGATTTAAACAAATAACATTTTATTTATAGTAGTATAGAATTTAGATACTGGTTATTTACTGTAAAAGTTATCGGCCATGGCATGAAAATAATGACCGTCATATTGTCCTAAGTTTTAATATCTGTGGATTCTGATGTTTAACCAGGACTGAGTTGCCAAATGACAACGATTGAACGACACTTAATACAGATTGAAAACCTTCAACAAAAAGGCAAACTCTTAAAAATAAAACTTGTTTATTGGCATTGATGGATCCATGAAGACATGTAACATCCATGGAATCTTTCCATTGCACAAAAGGTTCTTTAAAGTGGAAAAAAATTATTTAGATTATTAAAAAATTGTTCTTCGAAAACCCCCTTTGGAATTGTTAAGAGTGTAAAGCGAATATTAAGCATTTATATATTCCAGAGAATATCTGCTTTGAGAAAAAAAAAAAAAAAAAAACGTTCTGTTTGTTGATTAACATTTCCCAGACAGAATGTTCTGCTTCAGAACAGAAGAAAAATTATCCGGTTCTCTGATCAGATTTCCTAAAAAGAAACACTTTTTTTCTTCTGGAAGTAGCCGCTCACGCTTCGGCTCCCCTACACCGCTGACTTCAGATCAGACGGCTTAAAAATACTTGTCTTGAGAACATGAAGAGCATGTTGCGGGAGCGGGAGAGGGTGACTTTTCCTGGCCTTCCTTGGAGAGAATGGGGGGGGGGGGGGGGGGGGGGGGGGGGGGGAGCGTAGGAGTACTTCGAAAGTCATAAAGAAATCCTGGGGGCAGTATATACTGTGCTTATTTTCCAAGACTTAGAGCTGCCAATTTGGTATAGCCTGTGGGAAGTGTTTCCATCCCTATTTTATTTTTTTTTTTTCTCCAATCTTAAAGTGAAATCACCTGGGATGTAATTAATTAATTAGAATCAGCCCGTGCAGTGGGGGTTTGCACATGTGTTCTGGAGAGCTCTGTGGTCTTTCTGTTCTGGGTGATTGGGATTAATAACGAGGGCCAATTTCAAATCGAAATCGGAGCGCTTAATAGGCGGAGTGGAGGGGCCGCGCTCTCCAAAAAGAGCTTTTGTGCCCGTGTGCCTTGTACTGTACACGCCAATGTGACTCTATTTTCTTCATATAAGCACGAGAAACGATTACCGAGGATCATCTTTCGATAAATGGCTTCATTTGAGATGTTTATGATCTTAACCTGATGGCTCTTTTCGTCTGAAAACTCTTCAATGAAACACTGTGATTTCGCTGATTTGATATTACTCTATAGACGATATGCATAATGTAGTGCTTCGTAAACTCAATCCGTCAGCTCGCATTAGGACTTTGGGCTTTAGGCGAAAAGCGCGCTATCAAAATGCAAATGACGTAGTTGGAGGGCTTTTATAAATGCACAATGAAAGTCGCTACAATGTGGATGAACAATATGAACTCAAACGACTTTGGTGCAACAAAAACAATGTAGATAGAGACAAATAGCTTTGCCGAATTGCTTTGATAGGCTACAAAAGATTGTTATATCAATACGTTTTAAAGTTAAATAGATACAAAGATAGACATATATATGCTGAGTGTTGCTGTGACGTTGTAGGTGTTGCTAGGATTAAGTGTTTGGTAAGATTGGTGGTTACTAAGATGTTATTGGTGGTTGCTAGGTGGTTGCTAGGGTTTATTGGTGTTTGTTAAGCGGTTACTAGGATGTCCAGGTGTTTTTTACGTGGTTACAAAGATGTCCAGGGTGGTTATGTCACGGGGTGACAAATAATCCCCGGAACTAATCCCATCAGAGAAGTGTTCCCGCCGGGACACTTTTAGTGTAACACTGTCCCCGGGCTTGTGGGTGTGTCTGTCGTTATGACAACTAAACGGCAGATTGACAACAGGTGCAGGGACTTCACTTTGATTACCTGATTGAGGTGGCACCAGTGTTTGGAGAGGATAAAACACAAGAGAAAGAGAAGGCTGGGTGTTCTCCCTCCGCGTTGTGTGGTTGTTTCTTCTCCGTTGATCTGGAGTGTTCTCTCTCCGCGTTGTGTGGTTGTTTCTTTGTCTTCCCCCGGCGATCTGGTGTGGTTCTCTCCCGTTGGGAAATGTTTGTGGAGCGTTGCAGCTGAAGGACCATCGTGAAAGAAGAGGAGTGTTGCTTGTGGGATCCGAGGGCAGTTGTGAAGAGTGGAATTCGTCGTCTGGACTGGGAAAGAGTGAGATGAGTGATTGACAAATTGAATCTCATAAATGCATGTTTTCTACACTAAATTGGATACTGGTTTGAAGTGCTTGGATCACGTTGTACACATCGCACTGAGTGAAATATACTGATTCCTTGTCGATCTCTAGCCTCCCCCTCGGCCATTGAAACCAGCGAAGTGAAGCCGCTTGTAGTGGTGAGGAAATTATTCACCGCATCTGTCCCAACTTTGACTATCATCGGCTCTTCAGATCGAGACCTCTGGGTGAGTGTTGGCCTTACTTTGCACTTGAAGAGTGGATTTGTAGTGCTGAAATTGACGTTTCCCATCACGTTGCATGTTTGGAATTGGACTGTCGTGTGTGTGTGGAAGATTTACCTTTTATCGCCGTGCACTCCCCATGTGTTATGCTGGTCTACCGTCCATCATAAGAGTCTAGCAAGATCGATTGCAGTCACCTGTTGGATGTCAGAAGGAAAAGCCCCCGTGCGCACAGTACACGTGAGAACTGTTTTCCTCTGCTTGAAGTTTATGCTGTCTGTCCCAGTGAGAACCCTGCTCAGCTTATGACTCTGTCTCCTGCCACCCTTGTGAGAGCTGTTCACCTCTATTCGAAGTGTTGATTCCGTCTGTTCCAGCGAACGTCGCTCAGCTTGTGACTTTGTCCCCTGCAACACACGTGAGAACTGTTTACCTCTGCTTGAAGTCTGTGTGCTGTCTGCCCCAGTGAGAGCCCGGCTCAGCTTATGACTCTGTCTCCTGCCACCCTTGTGAGAGCTGTTCACCTCTATTCGAAGTGTTGATTCCGTCTGTTCCAGCGAACGTCGCTCAGCTTGTGACTTTGTCCCCTGCAACACACGTGAGAACTGTTTACCTCTGCTTGAAGTCTGTGTGCTGTCTGCCCCAGTGAAAGCCCTGCTCAGCTTATGACTCTGTCTCCTGCCACCAACGTGAGAGCTGTTCACCTCTATTTGAAGCGTTGATTCTGTCTGGGCCAGCCAAAGCCCCGCTCCGCTTGCGACTTGAGTCTGCTGTAGCCCTGAAACCCACCTGTATGGTGCGAAGTGCCCGCCCTTTACAACTCCTGTGAGCCCTGATCCACATACTCACCTGTGATACTCACCTGTTCAGTGAGTTGGCACCAGCGCCAGAAGGAAGTAAGCCTGACCCCCCCCCCCCCCACTCACCTGTGATACCCACCTGTTCAGTATTTACCACTGTGAGTTGGCACCAGCGCCAGAAGGAAGTAAGCCTGACTCCTTTATTTATCTGCGATACCCACCCGTGCAGTACCTACCATTGTGAGTTGGCACCAGCGCCAGAAGGAAGTAAGCCCGACTCGTTTACTCACCTGTGATACCCACCCGTTCAGCATCTACCACGGTGAGTTGGCACCAGCGTCAGAAGGAAGTGAGCCTGACCCCCTACTTGCCTTGGATTCCTGGGAAGAGGAAGGAAGAGGAATTTTAGACTAGGATTTTCAAATTGTTTTTATATTTAATAAAGCCTGTCATTCTTTTTATTCCTGTCTCCTGCCTCCTCCTTTGACACGCTCCTCAGGGTGATCCTGGTCTAGGGGTGGGTGCAGTCTGGCTTGGCCCACCTCGACCTGTGACATATTTTGGCGTAGTCGGCAGGGTTCACCTTGAGTTGAGCGATCAGAGGTTGAGATGGCGGAGGAGGAAGAGCCTGGGGCTCGGCAACCTGTCATGCCGATTTTCATGGGTTCCCCGTGGGCTCCGAAGTATGGAGGCCCGGGATCTGAAATGAGCTTGTCGATGTGGAAGATCCAGGTGGAGTACTTGGCAGGGCTCCAAGGTCTGAGTGCCCTGCAGAAGGTTCAGTTTGTTTTAAACTCCTTGGAAGGGGAAGCGGGAAGAGAAGTTCAGGCAGCACCGGAAGCAACTCGAGCGACTGTCCAGGCCATTTTTGACTTTCTCACGGGACAATATGGAGACACCACCCCGGTAGCTGTTCTGAGGACGCAGTTCTTCAATTCTCGGCAAGGCCCTCGCCAATCTGTTCGAGCATTTACCTTGCAACTACGAGAGCAGTTTTCTAGACTTTCGGGGAGACAGGATCATGGCCTGGAGGAAGGAGAGGTTCTACTACGAGATCAATTCTTATTGGGGCTACGGGAAGGCCCTGTGCGTCAGAGTCTGCGGGTGCAATTTCGACGAACTCCGAATCTGACCTTTGAAGAGCTTCGACGAGAAGCACTGGCCCTTGAGCATGATCTCACGGAGAGTGTGGATCCTCCCAGCTGTTTAGCCACGAATGTTGTTGGCACCCCTTCGGCTACTACGGCACCCGATTGGAAGGAGGCCCTCCGGGAAGAGCTGAAGAGAGATGTGCGGGAACAAATGTCTGACCTGTCGAAATCTTTTATGGAGGAGCTTCGTCGAGAACGCCTCCAGTTGTCCTCTTTACCCCGGGAGCGGGCTTACTCCGATGGGAATCGTCCCCCCGACCGCCGCCCATCCCGACCTTCGGGCTCTCGATTCCAGTGGGATGAGCATGGGCGTCCCATCTGCAACGGCTGTGGAGAGCCGGGACATTACTTCCGTCAGTGTCCTGCTCGACGTGCATCGCAAGGGGGTTTTTAGAGTTTCCGGCCACTGTGGGTCAAGTGGTCGGGACCCCCTTGTCAGACCCCTCCCTGCTTACATCTTCTAGGAGCCGCCTGGTGGGCTGTTGCCCGGTGGTGGTGGTTCAGGTCAATGAACAGGAAGTGCAGTGCCTTTTGGATACAGGCTCCCAAGTGACCCTATTTTCCGAAAGCTTGGCCCATGAGTTGTTTGGCGCCGAAGGTCGACCGCCTGCGGAAGCCCCCTGGTTGACGCTACGTGGGGCGAATGGTCTCGACATCCCGTATGTGGGATATCTGGTGACCGATCTCAAGATTCATGGAGTCGTAGTGCCTCAGAAAGGAGTGGTGGTCGTACGGGATACATGCCTGGGGTCTCATCGTGCCCTGCTTGGGATGAATGTCATTTCGGACTGTTGGGAAGAGCTATTCCGGGGTAGACCGGCTCGAGCAGCTGCAACCTCGGCCGGACAGGAGTGGGATCGCATCAGGGCCGATTGCCGCCGGGTATGTCTGGCTGAACAACAGGGGGACCGGGAAAGCACGGGAAGAGTAGTCTGCCGTTACGCCTTGTCCATCCCAGCTCAGAGCGAGGCGGTGGTCTGGGTCAGGTTGCCTCCTCGACTTTATAGTCCGGAAGATTGGGTCATGGTGGAACCCCATGAGGATGGTCCCAAGGTGGAAGTCGCACGGGGATTGGCGACTGCTCAGGGAGGCCGGGTATTAGTGCGAGTCAGGAACACGAACCCCTTCCCTGTTCCCTTGTACCGTCATCAGCGTTTGGCCCGAGTGACCTCAGTGAGGCCCCAACAGATTCGTGAACAGGGTGAAGTTAACTTCAATCAAGTGAGCCCAACAGTGGTCGAGGTGGCCCTGGCACGAGCGAGCCCGGGGGTAGGAGAGGCAGGAAGAGGATTGCCTGCCCACCTGACGGGGGAGTCATTACGGGGTGAAGGACTGGGGGAAGAGCAATTGGGACAACTCCAAGAGTTCCTGAGGGAATGGCAGCACTTGTTTTCCACTCACGAGGAGGACTACGGCCGCACGGATGTAGTACGACATCAAATCCCAACTGGGGACGCTGCACCCAGCCGAGAGCGCTATCGACCCGTGCCCCCGACCCTGTACTCGGAGGTCCGCACCCTTTTGCGAGGGATGCTTGACAAGGGAATTATTCGAGAGAGCAGTAGCCCTTGGGCCGCCCCGATAGTACTGGTTCGAAAGAAAACGGGTTCCTGGAGGTTTTGTGTGGATTACCGAAGGCTGAACCAAGTAACCAAAAGAGATGCTTTCCCGTTGCCTCGAGTTGAAGACTCCCTCACGAGCCTCACACAAGCCACCTGGTATTCCACTCTTGACTTGGCCAGCGGCTACTGGCAGGTGCAGATGGATGAGCATGACCGGGAGAAGACAGCATTCACTACCCCCTTCGGCCTATATGAATGGGACCGGATGCCGTTCGGCCTCTGCAACGCTCCAGCCACGTTCCAACGGCTGATGCAGCGTTGTTTAGGCAACCAACTGATGGACACCACCCTCGTCTATCTAGACGACGTCATCGTCTACTCTCCAGATTTCAAGTCCCATCTCGAGCACCTAGAGCAAGTCTTCCGCTCCCTGGAGCGCTATGGGTTGAAGCTCCAGCCAGACAAGTGCCAGCTCTTCTGCAAAGAGGTTAAATTCTTGGGGCATGTGGTGAGTGCGGCGGGGATTTCAGTTGATCCAGAGAAGGTGGTGGCAGTGCAGGAATGGGCTGCGCCCAAGACGGTGCGTCAGGTTCGTTCGTTCCTGGGCTTCGTGGGGTACTATAGGCGATTTATTAAAGACTTCTCTAAAATCGCCAAACCGATCAACCAGTTGCTGGGAGGTACGGGACGAGTCCGGGGCCGAGGGTCCCCTTCAATCCAATGGGATCCGGCCTGTGAAGCCGCCTTCCAGAGGCTCAAGCAGGAACTACTACAGGCCCCGATCCTGGCCTACGCCGACTTCACACAACCCTTCATCCTGTACACCGACGCTAGCCACCTGGGCTTGGGGGCCGTTTTGGCACAGAAGCAGCAGGGAGAGGAAAAGGTAATTGCCTATGCAAGCCGAAGTCTACATCCAACGGAGAAGAACGACGCCAACTACAGTTCTTTTAAGCTTGAGTTGCTGGCTGTGAAGTGGGCGTTGTGTGAAAAATTCAAGGACTATTTGTGGGGAGCCAAGGTACGGGTCGTCACGGACAATAACCCGTTGGTACATTTGCAGACTGCTAAACTGGGGGCGGTGGAACAGCGCTGGGCAGCACAAATGGCCAATTTTGACTACCAGCTCCAGTACCGGCCAGGAAGAGAACACACTAATGCCGATGTACTCTCCAGGCTACCCGGTGAAGGATCGGCAGGCCAGGTACCGGCACCAGAAGCGGGGTCCGACGAGGGACTGATGGTGGGAGTGGTAGAGGCACCGGGGCAAACGCCGGAGGAACCCCCCCCTTGTTGGGGGTGGGACCCACAACGATGGAGGCTGTGGCAGGGCGAGGATGCAGATGTAGCGTTGGTCCGAACGTGGCTAGAACAGAAGGCTTGGCCTGAGGGTGCGGGACGCCGAGCTCAGACTCGGATTGTGCGGGGCCTGCTGGGACAGAGGGGGAGACTCCATTTGAAGGAAGGCGTGCTCTGTAGGGCCCTCCAGGACCCAGGTCGGGGCGATGGGGTCTGCCAAATCGTGGTCCCTGAAGGGCGTTGTCAGGCTTTACTGGAGGCATATCACGCCAGGATGGGACATCAGGGACAGGAGAGGACATTGGCACTGGTGAGGCGACATTTCTACTGGCCCGGAATGGAGGGTAGCACAAGGACTTACCTTCGGAGGTGCCCACGCTGCATGTTGTTTAAAACCAAGAAGGAGGCACGGGCACCGCTGGTTCCGATTCAGGCCAAGGCACCGCTGCATATGGTGGCCATGGATTATCTGACTTTGGGACGGCCAGCGGATCAGATCCAGAATATCCTTGTGGTAACCGATCTGTTTACCAAGTATGCTTGGGCCATCCCAACTGTGGACCAAACCGCCATCACGACTGCCAACGCCCTCTGGAGGTATGTGATCCAACCATTTGGATGCCCAGAAATTTTCCACTCGGACCAAGGGACCAACTTTGAGTCCAGGGTGATCCATGAGCTGTGCCAACTGTACGGATGCAAGAAGACCCATACGACTCCCTACCACCCCCAAGGGAACGGGGGGTGTGAAAGATTTAATCAGACCTTGCTGAGTTTATTAGGAACCTTAGAGGAGGAACAGCAAGGCCATTGGGTCGACAGACTCCCGGCGATGATACAGGCCTACAATAATAGTGTGCACAGTATCACTGGTTACGCCCCCACTTACCTGATGTTCGGCAGACATGTGAGACTTCCGATGGATATGCTTCTGGGGACCACTGCAGGGGAAGAGGGGAGTAGCTTGACGGATTGGGTGACGGGACACCATCAACGCCTCCAGTCGGCGTACGAACGAGTCTCTGGCCAGATTAACCGAGCAGCGTTAAAGAACAAGAGGTTGTATGACCGGACGGCTCGAGAGGCACCGCTACTGCCAGGGGAGAGGGTGCTGGTACGGGACAATCGCCGACAAGGGAAGGGAAAATTGAGCAACCGATGGGAGGCCCAGCCATATGTCGTTCAGCGACAACCCCATCCGGACCAACCTGTATATGCCCTACGGCCCGAAGGGAAGACGGGCCCCGAACGGGTGTTACACCGTAACCTGATCCGCCCTTGCCCGAATTACCCAAAGCCAGTGGTAGAGGACCCACCGGCCGAGACGCCTTGGATGCCCCCGCTGGTAGGATGGGCAGTGATCCCGAGGGGCCTAGGCCTAGGACCACGACCTGAAGCACCCATCTCTCCACCTCGGCGTTCGCAACGAGAGAATCGGGGTCAGCCCCCAGCCAGGTATGGAGACTGGGTGTCTGGAGACCGTTCTCGGGACTAGAACGGTTTGGCAGGGGGGTATGTCACGGGGTGACAAATAATCCCCGGAACTAATCCCATCAGAGAAGTGTTCCCGCCGGGACACTTTTAGTGTAACACTGTCCCCGGGCTTGTGGGTGTGTCTTTCGTTATGACAACTAAACGGCAGATTGACAACAGGTGCAGGGACTTCACTTTGATTACCTGATTGAGGTGGCACCAGTGTTTGGAGAGGATAAAACACAAGAGAAAGAGAAGGCTGGGTGTTCTCCCTCCGCGTTGTGTGGTTGTTTCTTCTCCGTTGATCTGGAGTGTTCTCTCTCCGCGTTGTGTGGTTGTTTCTTTGTCTTCCCCCGGCGATCTGGTGTGGTTCTCTCCCGTTGGGAAATGTTTGTGGAGCGTTGCAGCTGAAGGACCATCGTGAAAGAAGAGGAGTGTTGCTTGTGGGATCCGAGGGCAGTTGTGAAGAGTGGAATTCGTCGTCTGGACTGGGAAAGAGTGAGATGAGTGATTGACAAATTGAATCTCATAAATGCATGTTTTCTACACTAAATTGGATACTGGTTTGAAGTGCTTGGATCACGTTGTATACATCGCACTGAGTGAAATATACTGATTCCTTGTCGATCTCTAGCCTCCCCCTCGGCCATTGAAACCAGCGAAGTGAAGCCGCTTGTAGTGGTGAGGAAATTATTCACCGCATCTGTCCCAACTTTGACTATCATCGGCTCTTCAGATCGAGACCTCTGGGTGAGTGTTGGCCTTACTTTGCACTTGAAGAGTGGATTTGTAGTGCTGAAATTGACGTTTCCCATCACGTTGCATGTTTGGAATTGGACTGTCGTGTGTGTGTGGAAGATTTACCTTTTATCGCCGTGCACTCCCCATGTGTTATGCTGGTCTACCGTCCATCATAAGAGTCTAGCAAGATCGATTGCAGTCACCTGTTGGATGTCAGAAGGAAAAGCCCCCGTGCGCACACTACACGTGAGAACTGTTTTCCTCTGCTTGAAGTTTATGCTGTCTGTCCCAGTGAGAACCCTGCTCAGCTTATGACTCTGTCTCCTGCCACCCTTGTGAGAGCTGTTCACCTCTATTCGAAGTGTTGATTCCGTCTGTTCCAGCGAACGTCGCTCAGCTTGTGACTTTGTCCCCTGCAACACACGTGAGAACTGTTTACCTCTGCTTGAAGTCTGTGTGCTGTCTGCCCCAGTGAGAGCCCGGCTCAGCTTATGACTCTGTCTCCTGCCACCCTTGTGAGAGCTGTTCACCTCTATTCGAAGTGTTGATTCCGTCTGTTCCAGCGAACGTCGCTCAGCTTGTGACTTTGTCCCCTGCAACACACGTGAGAACTGTTTACCTCTGCTTGAAGTCTGTGTGCTGTCTGCCCCAGTGAAAGCCCTGCTCAGCTTATGACTCTGTCTCCTGCCACCAACGTGAGAGCTGTTCACCTCTATTTGAAGCGTTGATTCTGTCTGGGCCAGCCAAAGCCCCGCTCCGCTTGCGACTTGAGTCTGCTGTAGCCCTGAAACCCACCTGTATGGTGCGAAGTGCCCGCCCTTTACAACTCCTGTGAGCCCTGATCCACATACTCACCTGTGATACTCACCTGTTCAGTGAGTTGGCACCAGCGCCAGAAGGAAGTAAGCCTGACCCCCCCCCCCCCCCCCACTCACCTGTGATACCCACCTGTTCAGTATTTACCACTGTGAGTTGGCACCAGCGCCAGAAGGAAGTAAGCCTGACTCCTTTATTTATCTGCGATACCCACCCGTGCAGTACCTACCATTGTGAGTTGGCACCAGCGCCAGAAGGAAGTAAGCCCGACTCGTTTACTCACCTGTGATACCCACCCGTTCAGCATCTACCACGGTGAGTTGGCACCAGCGTCAGAAGGAAGTGAGCCTGACCCCCTACTTGCCTTGGATTCCTGGGAAGAGGAAGGAAGAGGAATTTTAGACTAGGATTTTCAAATTGTTTTTATATTTAATAAAGCCTGTCATTCTTTTTATTCCTGTCTCCTGCCTCCTCCTTTGACACGCTCCTCAGGGTGATCCTGGTCTAGGGGTGGGTGCAGTCTGGCTTGGCCCACCTCGACCTGTGACAGTTACTATGTGGTTGCTAGGATGGTTAAGTGCTTGCTAGGTGATTACGAGGATGTTCTGAGTTGTTGCTAGGCAGCTGCTAGAATGCCTGGGTGTTTTCTGTTTGTTAAGATGCTCTGGTTGCTTTCTAGTATGTTTAGGTGTTTGGCCAGCCGTAACTAGGGTGCCCGGGAGTTTTCTAGGTGGTTACTAAGATGTTCAGGGTTGGTTACCAGGTGGTTGGAAGGTTGAGTACTTTCTTGGGTTTACTAGAAAGATCTTCTGGGTGTTTGATGTCCAGGGGGTTGCTAGGAGGTAGCTATGAAGTTTTGGTGTTTACTATGTGTTAACTAAGATGATTATGGTTGGTTTCTAGGGTGTTTGAGTGTTTGTTAAGTGGTTACTAAGCTGTTGTTAAGATGTTATGGATGGTTGCTATGTAGTTACAAGGGTGTTTGGGTGTTTTCTGGTTACTAGGATGTTCAAGTTGTTTTCTAGGATGTTCGGGTATTCCTAGGTTACTAAGGTGTTCAGGGTGGTTACTATGTGGTTGAGTACTTGCTAGGGGTTTCTAAGCTATTCTGGGTGTTTGACGTTCTGGGTGGTTGCTACTATAAGGTGGTAGCTATGAAGTTTTGGTGTTTACTATGTGGTAACTAAGATTATCTGAGTGGTTGCTAGGCAGTAGCTATGAAGTTTTGGTGTTTACTAGGTGGTAACTAAGATATTCTGGGTGGTTGATAGGGAGTTGCAAGGATGTTCAGGTGTTTGCTAATTGGTTGCTATATTTGGGCGCTTGCTAACCTGTTTCATGGATATTTGGGTGTTGCTAGGGTGTTGGGGAATAAGCTAAGCAGTTCGTATGCTGTTCGGTGGTTGGTAGGGCCATTGTGCTACTAATAAACGCTACTTTGAAACTTTTGAAAATGGGTTTCAAAGTACAAGTTTTTGAAAACAATACTGTTATTGTCTCCGTGTAAACAAAAACATGAATTTGTGAAAACGGTGACGTCATGCGCGTGCGTATTACATGTTCAGTCTATAGACGCTTAGTGTTTCTTTACAAGTGGCATCGCCACCTACTGGCCTGGCATGAATAATACAGTGTTTTTAGTCGTTTTGATAACTTTGTCATCTGTATGTGAAAACTTTTCCATTTCTAGAACACATGGTCTTCACCTCAGGTTGGCATTGAGTTTGAGAGTTTCAACAACAGCTGATTATAGACGATTATAAGAGGTGATTACATTTGTGTGAGGTCTATTGACCGTGAAGATGGCCATTCCTCTAAATAATTTACATTTTCTGGCCGAAGAATCAATTGCTAAGAAAATAAACCTGTTCCATTTGTCACCCGCTGCTGCGGTGCTCAATCAGGTCCTGTGGCGGTTATTACAGCGTCCTGCCATGATGCAGAACCAGGAAAACGCCACAACTGCCTGCAGTTACATTCAGTCAAGGCTTAATTAGGTAACATTATATTTTAAAATATTTTATGGTCTTTAAATTTATTTTCGCATATCATAAGCAGCTCTTAAACGTTATATATGAACTCTCACACTCATATATTATTATTAAATCGCAGAGGGTCAGCTTTGGCCAGACACTGCCATCATTATAGAAACCCAGGTAGAAGGAAATCATGAGTCAGTTGGACTCGTTTATATCCACGCAAATTATAAATAGGCTGTGATTTAACATGACCTGAAAACTCACTGAGGAGAAGAGGAAACCAGAACTGTTTGACTGTTTGAGTGTGTGTGTGTGTGTGTGTGTGTGTGTGTGTGTGTGTGTGTGTGTGTGTGTGTGTGTGTGTGTGTGTGTGTGTGTGTGTGTGTGTGTGTGTGTGTGTGTGTGTGCGTGCGTGTGTGTGCGTGCGTGTGTGTGTGTGTGTGTGCATTGGTTTTTGAATAGATCAGTTTAGATCAGATCTGAGTGAGAGAGAAGTCTGTCGTTTCACAGGAAAATCGAGTTATGACATTTTGATTAAAAATTGCAAGATAAAAAAAAAAGAAATAAACATATGCACGGATATTTTTTTTACAATATTATAGATAGAGTTTCCATTTCATGCTGACTTGACCAAGAACAATTATTTGCCAGTAAGTGTTTTTTTTTTTGTTTTTTTTATTAAAAGTTATTCAAAATTGTATCTTATTTTAAGGACATTAGGCATTTTTACTGGGAAACATGACAAAAAACATTATTATTAATAATAATATTACATAATTGTCATATTTAAATTCATGTACAGTTTATTCTTTTTTTTTTTTGGGGGGGGGGGGGGGGGTAAAGAACAGTAATGAGAATTTGCAATGAAAATGTCTTTAATTTCCATGAAAATAATGACACAATGCAAATAATAATATTAACAATAACAATACACCATGACAGTATTTCAATGCTGTTAAACTAAAAAAAAAAAAAATGTTTGGGAACATGTTGGGAATATTTAGGGGGAGGGGAGGGGGGGGACTGAAAACCTTAATGAGGGAAATGTGTTTAACTGTCAGAATGCAAATAATAATAATTAATAATAATTTTTAAGTGAAGTGAAGTGTTACTTGTACAGGATTTGTGCTTCCTCCAAATGCAACCGTCACTGATGACTAATGTCTGGATGCAAGTCAAAGAAATGAATGTGTGTGTTCAGGTCAGGGAATCATTTTGGCTGAATTGCTTCGAAATGGAACAAATTTGACAATGCTACAAAAGTCAATCAAAAAAGTGTGTTGTTTTGCCAGTGTGGAGTATACGAACTCCTACAAAGACCAAAATCATGTGTGCAACACACTACACACTATAGGACTGCTAACAGCATGTGGATCATGGCAGCTTTAGTCAGTTGGTGAGCGATAAACGTGATCAAAGAGGGACACAACCTGCCTTCCAGTTCCTGCATGCTGTCACATTTCCAGTCCAGGATATAGTCTTGACTCCCTGTTGACCCTTTATGATATCATGCTTCGGTTTATTAAGAAGACCAGTCATGTGTGTGATGGTGTTTTGTTACAGGATAATGTCAGGATAACTGGATAATCTGCCTCGGTCTTGAGTTGTCTGGTATTTGAGAAAGTACTGTCAACATAACTGTGGAGCGATAGTATAAAAGCCATTACCTGACGAAGAAACATTGTTTTAGTGCCAAACACATTGTTTTAATCTAATATGAACTCAATGAATGGGAGTAATGAAACGTTGAAATCCCTTATACTAGATTGTTTCTTAAAGGGGTGGTAAAATATGATTTCACTTTTCTAACTTTAGTTAGTGTGTAATTGTGCTGTTTGAGAATAAACAACATCTGCAAAGTTACAACGCTCAAAGTTCAAAGCAAAGGAAGATATTTGCTTTTAAAGAAAAGGACTACAACAAACTTGAAGCCCCGCCCTCTGCAGCAGCTCATTTGCATTTAAAGGGCCAGGCACAAAACAGTGCGTTTTTGCAAACACTCAAAAAGTGACAACTTTAACATGCTATATAAAAATATCTGTGGGGTATTTTGTGCTAAAGCTACACACACACACACACTGGGGACATCAGAGATGCATTTTACCACCCCTTTAAAAGCAGAATTTACTTCTGCATGTTTAGAGAACCAACATTTACTTTTCTGCTATAACAACTCGCTAAAAACAAGTCAGAACACACACACGACCACATAGCAATGTCAACATGCTAGCATTGTGGCTGCGTCTTCAGTTAAAGTTGCAAAAATGTAGAAACAGTCTAATTTATTCTAATACAATAATATCTTAATGCTAAGAAGTATAAAGTAGCACAGATCAGCGACTCCATGATGTGGCAGATATTGAAAGGAGTGTGTTTTAACAGAGCTTGTGATCACAAAAGTAGACCTACTCTATAATATCCCACGTGGAAAACAAAGGTATTTGTGTAAGTAGGTTACAGCTTAATGATTATTCATAAAAGTTGTACAATTCTAATTGCGCTCAGTCCCAGTTGGTGCATTATAGTACAAGAACTGCTTTATTCTCTGCATTAGCGCCAGCTCAAACCTCAGCGGTTTATTTCGAACTAGATCTGTTAGCTTTGTAATCTTGAGTGTGATTATACCTGGCGTTCATGTGCAGCTACCGTGCCAATGTACCGTACAGGATTATTGATTTCACAGCAAAAAAACAAACAAAAAAAGTCTAATAAATGAAGAAGTTTAGCATAAAAGCTGTTGCTATCTATTGCCAAATTTATACTGAAAAGGTGGCACAGGAGCGCTTCTGAAGTGGCATTTAGGTGTCTTTATTTTCATACTGGGGCCTTAAGTGGGTTAGAGCGGGCTTCATTTAGTCTGGCGATTAAGTGGAATTGTGTCTTTACACTGAATTTTGAGCAGTCTTAACTTGTCTGTGTAAAGACTGTGTAAACTTGTCTTAAAATGCATTTTGGGGTGTCATCAGCAAAGTCTTTACCAGTGTCGGTGAGTAACTAACTTTACTTCGCTATGGAATTAGCTATTATTTTTTAAACGAGTCAAGCTTTTATAGTAACAATTTATAAGCTTAAAGCAACACCAAGTAGTTTTTCAACCTTCATAATATATTTCCAAGACCCTTGTGATGGTACATCGACTTACAATAGGTTGAATGACACGTCTGCCATAGCCTGACGGGGTCTGTATCGCTTTTACAGGCACTACGGAGCTTCTGGGTTAACCCGAGCACAAGAAGAACTACAATATTCGACTGCTTTACGGCATACCTCACTTCCCCCACCACCCCCCACTTCCTCAAATTTGGACGTGAGAGCCCAACTAGCGTTTGTTTGCCGGCTGGTATATCGTTTGTATGTTGTTGTCACAGCCGAAGCAGCAACTAAACCGAAGAAGGCAAAGGTTTTGTCGGAGGAGGACGAGGATCAATATTGGTCCAGCGTTCGCTCGCTGGCGTGAGCTAAAGGAGGAGGAGGGGTGCCCGACCGATGCTGACTTGGCCGGACTAGTTATAGCTACATGATTAGGCGGACAAAATCATATTTTAGGATAACTATCCTAATGACTGCAGGCTGATAGTCATGTTTGTTTATTTATTTATTTTTCTGGTGAAAGTGTCTTGCCTCAGGCTATAATGCAAATCGATTTTTCAAATTGGCAGATTCATCTATGGTTGCTTGATATTATAATATTGACGATATATGGCTATTACCTACCACACAAACATTGAATTGAATTAGCATATCCATTATGTAAAACAGTAGCCAATAGGCTACTATAATGACGCTGGCTTGTAAACGTGAGCTACGTGATCTTTTGGCGTTTGAAAAAAAAATAAAACTCATGCAATTATGTTCACATGACATGCTGACATATGCCACTGTACCTGGGATGAAGACATTTCACACGCAACGCAGGCCGAACTCCTGCAGAGTTCGGGGGTATCGGCTTGTCAACAAATGCATGTATATCCCCTGGTGTAACCATGACAGATTTTGCGACAGTAGTAGAAGACAATACTGTTTCCTAACTGTAGGGGGACCCCGAGAGCAAAAGCTACTTGGTGTTGCTTTAATTGTATTAAATGCACACTTGCACATGTCACAGACTTGGACTCTTATTTTGATATTCTGTTGTGTTTTGTTTAGTTCCTGTTTCTCGGATCCTTTCAGTTTTGATTGTTTTGTTGCTGATTATCTCCTCGTTTGTTTCTACAGTTAAGTATTATCATCTGTCAGTAATTTGGTTCGTCTTGTATTTAAACTCCCTGTTTTGTTCAGTCCTTGGTCAGCTATTTTCTTTTGTAATGTGTATTGTAATTCATGATTAAAGTCAATTTAGAATTATTATTATTTTCGTGCGTGTTATACGACACCAAACAGTTCGAAAACCATTCAAATATTGAGTGTACTTCGCAGGTAATATACTATTAATCAAACAAAAGGTCACTTAAGAGTACTTAAAGAGAGTACACTTTCATGACTGTTTCTTATCACTCTTAAAGGAGAACTCCAGCGCAAAATGAACCTTTGGTCTAATTACACATTGTTACCTAGTCAACCGTTATCTAAGATTTGTTTTCATGATTATCGAATGTAAATAGTTTTATCTCTAAAAACAGTTTAGCCTATAACGCTAGTATAACGCTATTATATTGGGCATAGAGTAATGACAAATAAAAATCGCTTGTTAATACCACTAACAAGGCTCAAAATAGCCCCACACTAACACGGTAGCATAATGAGGGTCCCTACATGCAAACCGAAGCATTGAGAACTTTGACAGTGTCCAGACAGTTTAATAAGAAGATATTTTATACATACAGTCAACTTCACGTATACAAGCAGAAGCCATCTTAGAAAAACAGACTCGATCAGTCGATCAACGAAACACCGATCTAAATGCGCTGGACCATATGAGATTCTACACAGTTCATCGGCGTTTCGTTGATCGACTGATCGAGTCTGTTTTTCTAAGATGGCTTCTGCTTGTATACGTGAAGTTGACTGTATGTATAAAATATCTTCTTATTAAACTGTCTGGACACTGTCAAAGTTCTCAATGCTTCGGTTTGCATGTAGGGACCCTCATTATGCTACCGTGTTAGTGTGGGGCTATTTTGAGCCTTGTTAGTGGTATTAACAAGCGATTTTTATTTGTCATTACTCTACGCCCCATATACTAGCGTTATACTAGCGTTATAGGCTAAACTGTTTTTAGAGATAAAACTATTTACATTCGATAATCATGAAAACAAATCTTAGATAACGGTTGACTAGATAACAATGTGTAATTAGACCAAAGGTTCATTTTGCGCTGGAGTTCTCCTTTAAGTACACTTAAAACCTGTACTTTGTAATAATGTCAAAATAAAAGTTTTGCGTTAAAGTACATTTTAAATCAGTCACTTTTGTTGTGCTTTAAAGTACACATATTTTACGTGTTGAATAACACAGTAAAGCACATGTTAAGTATTTCATGAATGTTTAATGCAGTATGTTATTAGATATTTTATTTATAGTTAAAATGTTACTAAATTGCAACTTCAGTGCATGACATACAAGTTTCAATATAAATTACATTAAAGTACATTTTAGTTTAACATGAATGCATTCATCAGTACACACTTTAACCATATTTCAAAGACAATACAAGTAATTATGAAATTGCATATAAAGATGTATTTAAGTGGTTTTAAATTTGAACTGTAATACATTTTCATGTAATTGTAGAAAACATGCACGTGTCTGAAAACACATTCAGCTCACACTTAAGTATATATTTTTTAAGTATACTATTTCTAAAAGTATGCCAAAGTGCACTTCTTTTTCACAGGGATAATCTGGCATTAACATTTGCTAAGCTAATTGTAATATTCTCAAAGGATTAAAACACCACAACACATACAAAAAATTGGGGTAAACCAGTTAATTTCTAACATAATCTGAACTAAGTTCACTGACACTTTTCAGAAATGTTAGTTATTAATAAGTATGTTTGGCATTTATCTAACTTTTTTCCGACATCTTGAATAGATTTCCTGATCCATTACTCTTTCTCTCGGCATGCCATTTTACGTTGTCTTTTTGTAGCAAAATTAATATTACATTCTTCAATTTTTTTTATTTATGTAATTACATTATTGTGATTCAGTTAAATCAATTAAAGTGATAATTAGAAAATGTATTAAATATGCCATTTCAATAGCTTCAAAGTATAGGCCTACTTTGTGTTTGGCACAAACAATTGAGATGTGACACCATTAGTCAAAAACATCCATTTGTAGTTTTGAAGTCTTCGATTTCTAAACGTCCCCAATGCGGAGTTTCATCATCACCACATCTTGTGACTTTCCAGTTGATGATGTCATAGATCTCACTCGGTAGGGCCTCATCAGGTAAAGTGTTGTAATTGTTGGATGTGAGCTTTTTAGCAATAATGTGTGCAAAAGGAAATGTGTTTGAAATGAAAGACGGGTTAAATGTGTGTCTGTTGACCGGGAGGGAAACCCTTCTGGGGAATGAGAGCAGTGGGCAACCCTCGTGCCAACCCTGACACAACTCTAATGGAAACCATCTCTCATCTCAACCACACGGTCAGTGGGAGTGTATGAATCAATGTTACATTTGCAAACTTGAAATGCAATGTATGTAATGAGAAAAACACCCTTTCCTAATTCAGTTTTATATACAGAGAACTATAAGTGAACGCTGCCTTTCATGAACTATAACATTTACACAACATCAGTTTACACACTTCGTTCAGTTTCTAGGAAAGCACGTTTCCCACTCCCACTCATAAATGTAACGTTACATCTCTCAACTGCGACTTCACATTTTGTAATAATTACTTTATATAACACAATTGACCGTTCGCGGAAGACCCGCCCCCCTTAGTTACTGTCGCTATGTCCGACAAGCTACGCCGCTCTCACACACACCATGTTCTCACGCAGTGAAAAATACATCGCGGAGCAGAGAGGAGACTGACAACACACTGACAGACACAGACCAGGTTACTTTCCGGTTACTTTTTATATTAATCATATTAAACAAAGTCTCACCTTTCAAATTTGGTAATTTTTTTAAAGAAATTTAAACAATAAATACCGTTTTGTGGCTCTTTAATGTGTGTGACAGATCGCTGTAGAGCCTCAGTTAAAGCTGCTCGTGAACCGATCATCTCTTCCTTCTAGTTCATTTATAGCATCAAATAAACATGAATGAACATCAGAAGGAATGTTGTTTTAACCGCGGAAAGTCGTCAGTACACTCCGCTTCTCAAGTTCAAATCCTCCCATGTTGATCTACTAACTCTCCTGACTGCTTTGTCTGACAAAATGGCGGATGGCGAAGTATGATTGGTCAGATCACCTGTCAATCAAGCTCCCTGTGAAGGGTTATTTCTTATAATTGTGACAACTTAATATTTGTGATTCCAACTTTGTCACACAAGCAACTTTACATCTCATAACTCCGACTCTCACAATCGCTACTACTCAGAGAGAGAGAGAGAGAGAGAGAGAGAGAGAGAGAGAGAGAGAGAGAGAGTGTGTGTGTGTGAGTTTCTTTGGGGGAATGCAATACTTAAGATGCAATTATGAGCATATCTCCTATTTAAACTTCGTATATGTCTTTATATGTCACAGTAGCAAATTTACGACTTATTTTGCGACTTATCTTGTATTTCCGACTTTATATCTCACAATTGTGACCACCACACATCTCATAATTGAGACTTCATATATAGTACTGTAAGCTGGTGTAATGCACAGGTTATCAGTGAATTTTGAAACTTTACATGTGTGTTTTATTTTGTTTTTGTGGTTTTACTCTGAGGTGTCCATACATTCAGTTTCTTTCTAAAGTAATACTATTGAATCTGCAACGTGGTCTATCTAACATGAAATCCCTTAAGCGTCTTGTCTTTTGTTGATGTATTTACTATTTCCCAGAGAAAGACTGTATTTTAAATGGGTATGTCTTCAATGACCTCAAAGATAACACACATGGACTAAAAGCCTCAAGCCCTTTAGGTTTTATAGGGTCTTTAAGAGTCTTAGAAGATGTCAGTGGTTCAGTAAAAAAAAAAAAAAGCACCTAAAATTATTGCAAGAGAAATCTGCTTTAGGTTAACTGAATTATGTGAGGTGATGTAGCCATAACAGGATGTTTGGTCTAAGGCAGGAGAAGGCCTTATGTTTTTCCTACACAATTTCATTCTGATTTACTCCAGTCCCAACCTTGGCTTTATATTTCTCATGCGGAAAAGTTATGTTCCTGTTTTTCCTTGCACTCATTCTAGTTCTCATACACTCAAAACTAGAGTAGCTCTTGCAGCGAAGTGTTGTATGAGACACCAAATGGAAAAATGTAAATGATCTGACTCAGCATAAGTGAACTTAATTACTAAACACCAGTGTGGCTGTTAACAAATTATTACCCTACGGATTTTCAGAAGATGGGCTTTGGCCATGAAAAGAAGCCATCTAGCTTACTTAAACTGAGCTCATGTAAAAGCTGTGCCCGGCTGGCGGTGTGTTTTATGGAGTACGCAGCCTCTCTCGGCTTTATTACTGCGGTGACCACCAACGGAGCAAACTTTGCACTCTTCCCCACAAAGCAGCTTTTTCGGGGTTTTAAGGGCAAGTATAGGGATTGTCTGGGGGCAAGTGGACGGGAGTGGTGAGATTCATCATTCTGTGTGTGTGTGTGTGTGTGTGTTTGTGTGTGACCAGCTTGTTTGAAATGGGCTTAACCTTTGCCCGCCACAGGCAGCGTGAGAGAGAAGATCATGTTTTGTTTTTCACAATCTCTGTAATGTCAGTGATTGAAATCTGAAACCCAGAGTTAAAAAAAAAAAAAAAAAAAAAGTGACCTGTCTTTGAAGAAATTATGCATTTAGGCTTGACTCAACGTGTTTTGAATTTCCTGTGTGTTTGGCTTCTCAGCTGCAATGCTAAAACACAGATTCATCTATATATGAGATGAATTTTCGAAATTGCTTCTCAGCATCTTTACCAATCAAAATATGACCCACAATTAGGCACTGATGATTAATCGTGTAAACTGACGTTGAGGCTGATTATTATTCTTTCTTTCTGCATTTCCAATATTTGAACTTCCTATAATATTGGGGAATTTGTGGATTTATTTGCTCAACTATGTCCTACAAATGCACATAAAATAATAATAAGAATTTGAGTTATGACTTTTCTGAAAACATGCATGCATTTGGCTCAACTATGATCAGGTCAGGGTGTAAAAATTGGTATCAAATCAATCAAAAATCTTACTACAAAACATCTTACTAAATCTTAATACACAAAAATTTGATTTAAAAAAATGATCATTATAATTGCATTTTAAAATGGAGGTAACACTTTATTCCCATGGTCCACTTTAGACATTCTACTAACTATAAGTAACTTTGCATCTACATGTCAACTAAAGGCTGGCCCATACTAAAATATTTTCAAAATGTGAGAGACACAAACATTAGGGTGGAAAAAACATAATAGATTCAACAGTTTTGTTCCTAGAGTGCGTAGAGAGCCTCAATATGACCAAGACAGCACATTACACACACAACCAGAGCCTCGACTGTGAACACGGAAATCTCGGGAAATCTCTCGCACTCAAACGTGACTTTAGAGTAAACAAACATGGCGTACGACAGGCAAGACGAAATGGCGATAATAGTGTTTGAATTGCTTTTTATAGAAAATCTGTTGGATATCAACAATTCGAGATCGGTGCAACCCCAACATTCTCCCGAGCCGATTCAATCAATCTTAACCCACCTCACACCACAGGAAAATCTGATAAAATAATCTGTAGAACCATCAAGATAATCAAGATTTGGGATTGTTGGAAGGGAAGAATTGTGATTTTGGGTGCCTATTATAATATTAGTCATAGTGATGTGCCAGAATACTACGTTTGGAGAGGAAATTATGCATTTCACGAAGCCCCTACAGGGACATGGTGATGGGAGAAACATATGAGATGAAAAAATATATTTCAATGCTTTTGCGGTATCTCACAATTATATAGTTGGGTAATTATATTGTATATACTTTGCGGGCATCAGGGAGCCGCTATCAATATGCTAGGTATTGATATCGCTTTTTAATTTCGAATTTGCGGTTATGTGTACTCTGTGTATAGGAAGAGGCGGTACTGACCTCACATTTTACCAGATAAGACATTTCTCAGTGATGCTCATGATCTTTTGCACTTCAAATCATCCAACATCGTCCTGTCAGTCATCTCTCCTTACTATTTTCATGAGATAAGTAATCTATGGAAGCTTGTTATGAGATATAAAGTCACAATTGCGAGAAATAAACTCGCAATTCTGACTTTATGACTCGCAATTACGACTTTATATCACACAATTGTGAAAAAAAAAGTCAGAATTGAGAGATAAAAAGTTGCAATTACCTTTTCTATTTTATATTCTGTAGCGGGAACAAGCTTCCGTAGAAATATGATGTACTGTAATGTAAGCGACTGCTGAAGTAAGCCTAACCATGTCCCTGTAGGGGCCCGTAGAAGGCCTTATTCATTTTCCATGCCTTTCTGAATTCAGAATTAGGCTTCTGGCAAATCCCTAATTAGTAGACTGTTAGGTTAAGGCCTTGATATACTTCAAGCGGAATCAAAGAATGAACTGATATGACGAAATTTCGGGTCCCTGTTCCGTAACAGAAGACTGGACCAAGACACATTACAGCACGATGGGCATCCTCCTCGACCCACAAGATCCCACCGAGCTACTCCTCACCATCACCCAGGATCACCGGCCGATCGAGGACTATATCGAGGAGTTCCTCGACCTCGCATCTCGGGTGCCATGGAATGATGGGACCCTTAAGACCATCTTTTGGTGTGGTTTGGACGATCCACTCTTCCAGCAATTACCAGCTGCTGCCACCACGTGTTCCTTAACAAGGTTCATAGATTACATTCTGTGGTTGAGGGGATCCTCCTACACCGTCGAGGAAGCAGTTCCAGATCTCCCTTCCATCTGAGAGTTCGTCTCCAGCCAAGATGGCCACCACCCTTCCAGAGTCTCGTCCCATCGAGACCGCCGTGCTTCCAGAGTCTCGTCCCGTCGAGGTCCCCACCACACCTGAGCCGGTTCTTGTGAGAGAGACTGTTCAGGTCATGCCTGCCGAGCCAGAGTCTGTTCACGCCATGTCAGCCGTGCCTGTGTCTTCGGACAAGATGGCCACCACTGCGCCTGAGATTTTGCCGTCGGTCCCTGAGCCCACTTCAGCCCACAAGCCATCTCCAGAGTCCAATATTCCACCCAAGGGAAATTTTACCCGTCCACGGAGGCTGTCCCCGAGGCGCTCCACCCTGGACAGCCGTCTCCGCCCTGGCTGCCCGAAGGGACTGCTCCACCCTGGCCGTCTGCACAGCCTGCTTTGCCCTGGTCTCAAGAACTACCGGTACCGTCCTGGATTCCTCCGGATTTAGACTCCAGGACGCCCGCACCCCCATCCCTGGTTGTACCATATATGGCGCGAAGACGCACCTACCAGGAGGGTGGGAGTACTGTCACCAACCTAGTCACCACCTCCTTCAATACATTTCCCAGCATTCTCCTTGACCCACACCTGCACCTCATTCACAATCACCTGTCAACGATCTCACCATAAAACCACTCACCTTGTGTTCCCTCATCGTCCAGTCTCGTTTATCCCGAGTGTGTGGAACGTTTGGACCCATACCTCCCGTGTCTTTACCTGTGTGATCTCCTGTGTCCTCTCCAGCGATCCTCTCCAGCGTCTGTGTCCTGTGTTCTTCTCTACCTTGTGTTTGCCATTTACCTGTTTATCTGCCCACTGCTGCTAAATAAACTCCTTCACCTGCTCTTCTGTCTCCGGGTCCCTGTTCCGTAGCACCGTTGAGGTCAGACGTCCGCGGGTAAAAGACTAAAATGGTTTTCGTACCTAGGATATCTAAGTCCACCAAAGGAGGGAGAGCATTCTCACATTTAGCTCCAAAACTCTGGAATAGCCTTCCTGATACTGTTCGTTGCTCAGACTCGCTCTCCCAGTTCAAAACTAGATTAAAGACGCATCTCTTTAACCAGGCATTCATATAAATGTTTTAATCTTACAGTTAAATCCGGCCTCTAGTTCATAACCGCCAGAGGAGAACTGGCCCCCGACTGAGCCTGGGTTCTCCCAAGGTTTTTTTTTTTCTCTCCATTGGGTCACCTGATGGAGTTTTTCGTTTCCTTGCCACTGTTGCCTTTGGCTTGCTCAGTTGGGGATATTCAATTTAATGAATCAATCAATATTACTATTGATTAGCATTACCAAACATGGACGTTTTATAATTATTTTATTTTAATACTGTGAAGCTGCTTTGATACAATCCGTATTGTGAAAAGCGCTATACAAATATTCTTGACTTGACTTGACTTGACTTTTCAGTTACATATACTTAACATCATCATTATGCAAAGTTTAATCCAAAAGCATAATTCTTCATTCTTTTGTCGGTAGAAGTTCGGTAGAAGCAGCCATAAAAATTCATAGTAAAAAAAAATATATATATATAATATATATATAAGATTTAAAATGCATTAAAGAAGAGAACAATGTTTTTGTTAAGGTAAAAAATGCCCCAGAAATAATCAATTCCAGGGGGCAAATATTGACAGAAATTCTGACAGTGTCATCTAGCATTTTTGTGCAGCTCTGACAACAGAGGCTGAAAAGTCTGTAAGACGAGAAGCCAGCACCTGTTGCTTTGTGCTTGAGCGCGAGCCTGTGGCTGAGATCGTCCAGTTTGCCTTGTCAGACATTCGGAAATAAAGCAAAAGCGGTGGATTTCACTGAGGTAGTGTGGGATCGCTGGCCGTCAATCATTCAAAGCAAGTGCTTCTCCCCTTGTTTGACACATCTCAGGTTGCCAGTGAAGAGCAGCAGCTAATTTGTCTTGACAGATGGCACTGTACACCCTTGGCACATCTCAGCACTCTCCAGCAACTCAAGAGAGCCATGCTGAGTTCATGCGGACATCAGGCAGAAGAAACCAATGCCCATGTTCACATACTGTAAGGTCATGAATGTGGGATAATTTAATCTTTTAACTGTTAACTTTTAACGTTTTTTTATTGGCATTTATGGATCCATGAAGAAACTTTAACATCCATGGAACTTTTACATTGCACAGAAGGTTCTTTAGAGTTGAAAATAGTTATTTAGTTCAATAAATTGTTTATAGCAGAAAAAAAAAAACATGTATCTTTAAGAACCGAATCACTGAAAGGTTCTTTGGGGAACCAACAAAAAGTTATTCTATGGCATTACCGTGAAAAAAATTTTTTTTGGGAGCCTTAATTTTTAAGGGTGTACAACAAAAGTCAATGGGGTCCAAAACAACAAAACTTTGGACCCCATTGACTTTCACTGTATAGACAAAACGGACATTATTCAAAACTATCTTATTGAGCTATCATAATATCTTCTTTCCAGCAACAAACATCAATGAAGTCACTTTCAGAAGATAATAATACAAACTGTGGTTATTCAAGCATACTTTACCAAACATTAATTTCAACATATGGTACTGACATTTAATCGGAAGTCCATGAATATGTCCAATATGCATTTTTTTTGGTTGACTTTTAATTAGTTGCAGTTTCTCGACACATTTGTGATATGTAGTTGTGCTTCGCTTCCTCTGACCCGGCCGACCCCTCCTAGCTGTGGCGCGACATCTGTGTCTTCGTAGTGTGTAGGCATGTAAGTCAAGTGAAATGTGTTTGAGTACGTGTGAACATGTGGCAGAGAGGGAAACGGGGGCCACACACACTGCTTGTCTTGTGCACACTACAGCTATCAGAAAACACAGCTATTCTTAGACATACTGGGTACAGTGAGCAGAACCTGGTCTCTAGGCAGACTTCTGCAGATTCATGTCAGTTCTGACCAGACGCCATGCCTGAAATTCCTCACATTTGTCTCTGACTGTATTTTTTCATCTCGTTCCTGACGTTATTGTTTATGAATTACTAATGCAAGGCAAGACACGTTTGTTTATATAGCACATTTCATACACTATGGTAATTCAAAGTGGTTCACACAGAAAGGAATTCAAATAATCACAAAATAAAAGCAAGAAAAATTAAAACTGTTATAAAAGGAATTAAAAGAGATATAAATATTATACAGTTATAAAAGGAATTTAAAGAGTAAAAAGATGATGCATTATATAAACTTCTCATCCGACAAAAAAATATATATATATGTAGGCCTATATATAAAAAATGCACTGCAATTACAGTTATTGTATTAGCCCTGCAGTGAAAACCCCACCATCCAAATCATATTCCGGGTTCAACAGTTGTCAAAATGATTTGATTTAATTGCCAGAAAAATATTTTACACAAATAAATATTTTGATGCACTTATAAGTGAATGGGGCTAATTTCGGAGGATTTAAAAGCTGAAATGTGAAGCTAATAATTTTATAAAAGCACCTACATTTATTGTTTTGTTCAAACCTGAATATTATTTATTACGATAATATTACTGTAGTATCGTACATTTTTTCACTTTTTTTTTTTGTATTGTGTTGCCATGGCAATGAAGTTTGAAGAGAATTTGATATAACTACTTTTTTCTTCTTTTTTTTTCTTTAATGTCTTACATAATTTCTATTGAAATAGTGAATATTTTAATATTTATTGATTGGTCTCATTCACTTCCATTAACTCCCTCATTGTAACCCACATTTTGGAGTTGAAATACATTTTTTTTGTGGTAATCAAATGTTGTGAATTAAGGTATTTTATTCCTTTAACATAATCGTGTGTGTGTGTGTGTGTGTGTGTGTGTGTGTGTGTGTGTGTGTGTGTGTGTGTGTGTGTGTGTGTGTGTGTATTATAACCATTTTATTCACACAAATTAAGCTCTTGTCCATTTATTGTAATTGCATTGAAGAGAGAGTGACAGATACTTTCTTCAAAAAAATGTCCTTTTATTTTCCACAGGAGTCGTACCGGTTTGGAATGGTATGAAAGTGTTTAAATGATGACAGGATTTCATTTTTTTTGTTGAAACATTCCTTATATTTAGAATCGATCTCATGGTAGTATTCTTTAGAATCCCCCGAGGTTGATTGTAAAGTCTTTTGGCTCTTCTAAAAAACATTGCAGATCAAACATGTGAGAATCGGGAAGAAAAAACAAGAACAAAGCCATTTTCTTTCTCTTGTTCTAAACGCATGCACATGTATTTAATATATTTGATTACATTAGCATTTTCTCTCACACTTGTTTTTGTGGGCCAGAGCCCACCAGCCAGATCTTCACCCCTGGCGATTGTAACGTGCAAAGCAGAACTTGGAAGATTGCTGGTATTCTTCTACATGTTCAGAGGACCATATCACACACACACACACACACACACACACACACACACACACACACACACACACACACACACTGGCATATGTGGTTTACAGGGACTATCCATAGATGCACAAACACACAAGATTTTGTTGAAAGCATACGACCCTCTGAGTTTGGTTACATTTATGCTTAAAGTCGCAATGTAATAGAAGTAGCAACAGACATTTGCTTTAATATTGTGTATATCAGAGTGAAACGGATTATCAAAAAGAGAAACATTAGGAAGGAAACTTGGATAATTTCACTGGTTTATGATTAGATCAGATATGAATGTGAGCTTGCAGTCGACTGTAAAAAATGTTAATGCGGACTAAATGACGTTTGACCAGATAGTTATGTCATTTTGCAAGGTAAAAATAAAATTGCACGTTTATCTTGCTTTAATAATAATTAAAAAAATACTTGAAAACATGACAAAAATATTATTATGATTGATGGTGATGATAATTATAATATTAAATAAATAATTTTTGCAGTCTGTAATAATCTATGCTGCTTTCGCCAAATTTGTTACACTAAATACCAAAAATACTAAGTAAAATAGTTTAAAAATGTTTACTTATTTTTATTTTTATTGACATTCTGTTAAAAATAAATGGCAAAGTCATGTGCACGGATGAATTGTGTACAATAACATCAATATTGAAAAAAAAAAATATTGAAAACAAACATACTTAAAAACAAAAGTATTTGCCAGATAATAAAAAAATTAACTTTATAAGAAATATTATCTTGTTTTAAGGATAGTTAGACATTTTACTGGGAAACAAAACCAATCATTATTATTTTTAGTATTATTATTGATGATGATGATAATGATGATAAACCATTCTTTGCAGTGTGTTGTGATTTATGTTGATTTTGACTAATACCAAAATATCAACTGAAATAAGTACAGTATCATTAAAAATGCACCATTTACCCAATATTTGGGTATCTGCATCTGTATACTTAAGTATTGATTTAGCTTAGCAACATGCTAACATCAAACTCCATTGAAATCAATAGTGTGTAACATAGTCCATAAAAAATGCAGTTTGAATGAATTGTTGCCCTTGTAGAATCAGTCACGTATGAGGTCACTTATCCACGAGAGTTGCAGAATATCGCTTTCTTTGAATGTATATACAGAAACAGACAGTAGAGAGTAAGACAGCTCACTGGGTTTTGGAACAGAGCCATACACATCTTTACGCCATGGTTGTCCGACTCTCATGTAGCCACGGAAAATTAATCCTTTCTTAGCATCTGTTAAAATTTCTCATTTGTCTTCCCAAACTAAATTTAGCCTATAATTGCAAGTGACAAACGTGCAGTTTGGTGCAAATTATACAAAATCAAAAGTAATGCCTGAATCTAATATAAATCGCCAACCCAGAAGGATCTTTAGAGGAAATAGCCTAAGTGATCTTTAATGTTTGAAAAACACATTATCTTGCCAAATGCGCTTTGACTTCAAGTGCTGTCATCTGAGAAATCCTAACTGTTCTCATAGTTGAATATATTTGCACTGATAAAGTCTTTAATGTCAGAAATGACAGGGACATTTTCATTTTATTGGTCAAATTTTAATGTTTGTTGTCAATGTGTAATACAATTTAAAATCATGTTTTGGTTTGGACAGTGCCAATTTTCTTTGGAAGAAAAAAACTAGTATAGCGAGTTTGGGTGAACGACAGGAATCAAAGGAAGGAAGGAAGGAATTTGACATAGTCCAGAGAATATGTTATCCAGAACATGATCCCTGGTCTCTTTGTGGTGAAAATATGCTTGAAACTCGTAGAGAGGAAATACGTTTCAGTGCAGCCTTGAAAACATCTCAAACTAGCGTTGACGGATAGCTACGATTTAGCAATGCAAACTTTACATGTTGCGCGGCTAACGCGATGACTTAAATGCGATGTGCTGAAATAAAGTTTCCACGGCCTCACGAAGGGGGTTACACAACTTTAGCATTAGCATCATTTGTCGACATGAACTAGAAAGTAAAAATCCGCCATTTGTCTTCAAGTTAATTCATATGCGTTTCGCCCCTTCATAGTTAAATGCGGAAAAGACAATATACAGCTGCTGGGAAGCTGCGAGATGAATATATCACTGCTCTCCCAGAATGGTTCGGTGCTTGAGGACTGTTTGATCTTTCAATGAACAAGCTGGGACGAAAAAAAAAGATCCCAAAGCCCAACGTCATTAAATCTTTGCCGGTTTATTTGTGTAAGCGCTGGAGCTCTGGGGTTGTAGGGGTGGTCTACAGCCCATTTGTTCCTGCTCAGCATTACCGGAGCTGGAATCCATTTCTAGTCTAGAGCGGTGGACGAGGGGGGTCGGAGGGGCCCTCTGAAGGCTTTGGAGGCAATGGCTCGGGACCCTTCTGGGTTACTGTGAGGGAACATTTGGATGCAGCTGTTTTTCGGCGGTCTAAATGGAGACGTTGTGCTGCCGCCCGTGTCCCGGGATTCTTTCACTTTGCCAGAGAGCAGTGTTTCAATAACACCAGTGATATCCCTGCAAGCTGCCTGAGCCCTAGACTGGAACTCATCTTACACTTGAGCACAAGTCAATCTGAAGTGTCAAAACCGGTCTTAATTTAAGACCCAAGAGCCCTCTGCTAATGATTCAGCTATGCTTACCACTCAATTATCTTCCTGATGATTTTTCAACACCTAAATCTCCCGTGAGAAAAGCTCGGGGAATTATTTTCCCAAGCATTCACTTTTGAACCATTGCTCCCCAATACTGGCTTAAAAAGTGTTGGACTGAAGAGGAAGAAAATCTTAATCATTATATTTGTCTTGTTTTCCATTTGGAAAGCAAATATAATCTCAAAGTAAAATTAATAAATAAATAAATTGTATTTAAGTGTAAGATAATTAGACTTATTTCACCCCTATGTTTTAAGCTTTAATCTCCATTTTGCTAGAATTCAAATAAATAAATAAATTATTTCAAGATATTTTAATTGAAAATAAATCTGTAAATAGTCTCCTACAATAGTTCCCTTTCCTTCATAACCAATTTTCAGGTCAGGTCACCTCCTTCTCTTAAAGAACTGGTCAAGGAAGGAAAGCACTGCCAAGGGGAAATTGTTGGGAATGTGAGTCCTTACAAATTCAAATAGCCTTGAAATAGTTTTAGACAGCTTTGACCTCAGCAAATATGATGGAAACAAGTTCCTTCTGTTGAGACTATGTGGAACAGGCATGGATGGTGTTCCAAGAACACTATTACAAAATCATAGACAAGTTTTAGTGGATGAGCAGTACTGAACAGTCAATAATCCAAAACCCCATATCAAAAAACATTCATTTCCAGTGAAGGACCTACAGCGATGTAGTAAACTACTCTAACAAGCTATGAGCTAAATTATGGAGCACTTTCCAAGGTCATGTTTTGAATTTTCCCAAAGATCCTGAGCCAAACATGTCTGAAGAAAGAATCTGCAAATACTTTTAAACAGCTGAAATATTAGGCTACTTGGACTGCAGGGAATATGCTACAAATAATTATACACCCAAAGCCTACTGCACAATATTATCAGTGACATTTTGAATTAGGGGGACGCACATTCTCTTGCTCACAAATTATGACATTCAGCTGCTTTCTGTTATTAATTACATTCAATTTTTGATCTCTGTGCTTACTTCCCAAGATTTATCCATCTTGAAGTCTTCTAGATGTTCAGGAATGTGCTGTCCTGTGAAAAGAGATAACCCCCGTTAAACTGTAAACAAATATCCATCTCAATTCTATGTGGTGGAAACTGTACTTTATTTAAGTATCCTGCATTTTTAATTAGCTGTACTTTATTAAAGTATTTTGTTTATGCTTTTACTTTACTAAGATGTTACCTTCATACCTGACTACGTTTCATTAAAAAAAAATGAAAACAAAAACATATATTTTGTTGTTTCAAAATTAAGAAAACAAGACTCCCTCCAAGACCCAGTTTATGATGTTGCAATTTTGAAATCAGAATTCTGAAATCTGAGGAAAAAAGTCCTCAAATCCCCGAAACTGCATGCCTGTTGTATGTGTCACCACAGCCGGTGGTGGAGGCATCCGTGGAGACAACAGCATGCCTGGATACTTGCTCTAGGTTAACTCCTGCCTTTAGAAACACAGGGTCCGACCACGAGCTGAAGGTTCGGCGACAGGCCTGGGTTGTTGTCACTTGGTGCTTGGCGCGTTGCCACGCACATCTCGGGACTCGTGCTGAAGCGGCCTCAAATGAAGCAATCGTAGCAGTGTTTCTGTGGCTGCGGATGCCATATGCCTCAGGAGCCCCTAAAAAAGTTTAAGTGGGGCCGCCATCTGGGCTTTGAACGAGTTCACACAGTTCAACACCAACTGAGCACGTTCCTCTGTGAGGTGTGGTGTCGGGTTGACTGAGTCCAGCTCCATACCAAGAAAAGAGATCCTCTGCACAGGTAAGAGTTTGCTCTTTTCCCAGTTGATCCGAAGCCCCAACTGGCTGAGGTGTCTGAGCACCATGTCCCTGTGTTCGCACAACTGTGACTGGGCCAGTAAGACAGTCAGTTGAGGATGCGAACGCTGTGCTCTCTCAGGGGAACAAGGGCCGCTTCCGCGACCTTCGTGAAGACGCAAGGTGACGGACAGCCCAAAGGGTAGGTATTTGTACTGATATGCCCACGGACGGTCTATGTGGAGGGAGAATCGAGACATTAAAGTATGCGTCCTTCAGGTCGATTGAAAGGGTAGGGCAAAATCTCGGGGTCGGGTGCACCCAAAGATGGTTGTGCGTTAGCATTTTGAATGGGAGCCTGTTAAAGGCCAGATTCAACACTCGCAGGTCCAAGATTGGCCGTAACCCACCGCCTGTCTTGGATACAATGACACCGCAAAGAGGTGAACTGAATGCCCCTAAACTTGAGGGGACACCGGGCAAACTAAATCAAATAGCCGAGTCTGATGGTCTGAATGAGCAAGCAAGAAAGGCTGGGGAGCGCTAACCAAGACCACAGAGACCGTACAAGCAGGATCAGAGGAACCACAGAACTACCCGCAGTGGGGCAGTGAGGTTGAACGCAGGGATAGCGTCCCGAAGTGGGGTCTGAGTGTGCGGTGCAACACTTACCTTGTTCCACTGTTGGGCAGTGGGTGCTTGAGGAGGCTTCTCCTGGCCGCCAGGGCAGGATGTGTTTGATCACCTCTGTCTGCTTCTGTGCAGCTGAGAGCTGCTGGCCAAATTATCAACCGCGCCGCCAAAGAGGCCAGCCTGGGAGATAGGGAAGTCAAGGAACTGATACTTGTCGGCCTCTCGCATATCCGCCAGGTTTAGCCAGAAATGACGTTCCTGGACCACTAGTGTGGATATCGTCTTTCGTCGCACGTAGGGCGAGGTCCATCCCTGTGTGCACCTCCTGCATAAGCCCTGGATTAGCACTTACCCTCGTGCAACTCCTTAAATGCCTTGGCCTGATAGACCTGCAGGAGAGCCATAGCATGCAGGGCGGTTGCAGCCTGTCTAGCGGCTCTGTAAGCCTTTCCCATATCGGACGAGAACTTGCAGGCCTTTGATGGCTGACGCGGATTACTCCTCCAGGAGGCAGCACTCTGACTGCCTCTGCGGGTTGGCCACCACAGTGATCCTCAGGTCACCCTGGCTATTCACAGAAGTATCCCTCTTCTGATGCCCAGAAGAGGAACTAGATAGGGGTATAGTTGAGGGGACTCAACCTCATCTAAGGTGATCGAGTCTCGACCACAACACTGAGATGGTATGACACACAGACACGTGAGGCAAAGATCGTGACTGTCAGCCGGCGTCAGGTAACGACCGCATCCAGAAACACATCGCTGGAAAGACATCTTTGAAAAGACGCAACATCACGCCCTTGCTTGCTCTTTTAGGGAAATGTAGCGGCACAATATAGTGATGAAGCGCACAGGGGAAATGGCCGCGGCACAACTGGCAGGAAATAGTGCAGCCTGCAGTGTGCACTCACTCTTTTAGGCTGTATAAACACCAAAACTCATTGAAGGCACAATTTCTCTCAAGCTGTATGAACAGCAAACTCAAACTCTCTAAAAGATTGTGACCACCGCTGTAGCGACATCACACCAACTTCAGAAAAGTATTTTTCCCCGAACACTCGCAGACACTCTTGGTGACTGGATAGAGCAAGAACAGAAGAACCGTTCTTCAATAAAACACTTAAAACACTTTTGTAAGTTTAAGTAAAATTTTAGTTCTTACTCTTACTGTAGTAAAATGTCATCAAGGTATCTGTACTATAATGTAAGTACATGATTTGTGTGCTTTGTCCACCAAAGCTTGTGATTCCTTTTCATAACAAGGCAAAAGATGGTAATAAATAACTTTGATTTTCTAAAACCATGAGGAATTTTTATTGAAGATTCCAATTTCACCGTAAACTGACTATATGTGACCTTATATATTTGTGGTAAAGGGGATGTAAACTGTAGAAGATCATGAAAAACCCTTTGTGAACAGCAGAAAGTGTTCCTATGAGAGGAGAGGGAGTAAATAATGCCATAATAATGACTTAATTTCCATTTTTGGGTGAACTATTCCTCTAAGACTCAGTGTCATTGTGTTCATCATATCACACAGTACTCCAGCTCCCCCTCTCTCTCGCTCTGTACTTTCTTTCTACCTCATATTTCTTCTTCTCTTTCTCTTTCTCTATCACTCGCTCTTGCTCCACGTTCACATGTGTTGCTGATTAATGAAATTAATGCACTCCGTTTTGGAGAGTTCTGGCAAGGCCACTGTCTGTTTGTTTCCAGACGTCGATCCCCTAGTGGCCACTTTAAAACTGAAGTTCTGCGTGTTGTAGAGCAGAATTCAATGTGCTGGTGAAATATATCTCAGAAAATTTGACTGGAGCCCTGAGCTCGATTCAGGCACTGGAGAGCCAGACGCAGTTAAAACAAGTTGACCTTTGAGTGTCAACAACTTTTTTTGGTTATTTGTTAGTTAGCAGATGCTTTTGTTTTTATCCGAGGGGAATTTCAGTGCACTTGTTACATGGACAGTCTGCCTGGAGCAAGCTGGGGTTAACGGGCTCACTCAAGGGAACAGCATTGCAGACACAATTCGGAAGCTAAACCGGCCTCTATATCTGTTTTAAAGGACAATACTCACTCTCACTCACATGTCGTTCCAAACCAAGATGATTTTCTTTCTTCAATGGAACACGAAAGGTAAATTTTTTGTCTGATTCGTGAATGGGAAAATTATATTTTGGCATTGACATTTTGATTGATTTTGAGGATTTTCACAGCCAATCAATTGCTGATGGACACAATCAAGACCCGCCCTTCTTTTTTTATTGGTGAACATTCTGTTTCACTCTGAAATACACCTTATTACAGAAGAAAAAATTAATTGTGAATATATATGTTTTATTTTACAAATGTGCAAAATATGGTGGAGAATGTAGACTTTTAGACTTATTATAGAATGTCAATCTCAACATAATTAATATATATATATATATATATATATATATATATATATATATATATATATATATATATATATATATATAAACTACATATAGTTCATATATAAACTACTTTTCTACATTAACTAAATAATGGCAATATTAGTTATTAAAAATATGGAGGACATTTTGTGGTGTATACAAGTACAGCAAAATTCAAATCTGTTTTGATGTGTTATTTTTTTTTAACTTATTTTTGTGAAATATGTCTAATCAATGAAAAAAACATGTATATGTATGTATGCATAATTAGTCAATCTTATGTAATTTATGTCACTAAGTTTGCATTGGACTAATAACATGTCTCTTGTGTGACTGTGTTGAATTGCAGTTCACTCAATTCAATTTCATGAACTGAAAGGAAACCAATTTTTGAAATATGAATGTTGATGCCACAATGAACTCTGAAGCCACAAACGTCAATAATAGTTTGTTGTTGTTATTTTAATGAAATATTAGGACATTATCACTCATTTGTTCTACGAGTCCAACAACAATGAAATAGGACCCACTTTTGAGTCTTGATTCCTTACAAAATCCTCGCTTTGTGCACATTTTTGGAAGTGCGGACACTGTAAAGCTGCTTAATAAAACATTTACATCATTAAAAGAAGAACTATCTAAATAAATCTGAACTGAATTTCAGAGAGATAGCAGAAAGGGCCGGACTATCGTCACACGAATTTGGACCTAATTATCGTAAGCCTCTACCCCCTCTAAATATTAGGATCTGAGCAATCAATCACGAAACGCTTATTAGCCTAGAGCCCATCCTGCCTTTATTCTTTTGCAATTGCATGGAATTTCTGATGGAAGAGTTTGCCGCAACATTCATGTCCTGGACAGAATTGTTTGCAGTAAGTTTCCCACACCACAAAATGCTGCAAGATGTTGGAAATGTCATCACCTTTTCAAGTAACTCTCCCACAACCTACTTTTTCAATGCAGCCTCCCATGTGTAACTAATTAGCTGAAAAAGTTGGGCTAATTTTATTTTACCCAATTGGGGTCCAAAGCTTCTTCTTTTTTTTTTATCATGCTTTAAAATTGCTACACATATTCTGTGTAGATCTTCAAAGTTTTCAGTAATAAACAACGCTCTCTGTAAACAGCGCATACACTCCAACAACTCTCGAACATCTGCTGTAGAATAAAGGAAATGGCTTTTTCTTTTTATTTACTTCTATAATCAACCAATTTATTTACTTCCTGAAAGTCATAAAGAGGAAAATGTGGAAGCTTATTTTCGTACACACTATAAAAAATTAAAAAGGGACAATTCTGAGTTTATATCTCGCAATTCAGACCTTTTGAGAACTGTGAGAACTTGTGAGAACTCCAAAATATAAACTCAGAACTCAGAGTGGGGGAAAGCCAGAATTCCGAGAGAGAGAAAAAAAGCCATTGGAAGACGAAACCTCGGAATTCCGAAAAGAAAAAAGAAAAAATTAAGAGTAAACTCAGAATTCCCCCCAAAATTTACAGAATTGTAATATGTAAACTCAGAATAAAAATAAAAAAACAGAACTGCGATAATGTAAACTCAGAATTCCAAGAGAAAAACTCAGAATTCAGAGGGAAAAAAGTCAAAATTGCGAGAAGTAATTTTTTTATTCTGTCAGAAGCAAGCGTCCACAGAAAACATTCAACACATGTGCTTTAACCAGATCCAAGTCTGTGGTTTTTTTTAGAAAGAGAGGAAGGTAAGCTGTGGAGGGCCTCAGGTAAAGCATTTACTGTACTTCCATTAGTGCTGATCTTGCACTAACACCTTATTCCTCTTTATCTGTCAGAGCAGCCAGATGTTGGGTGCCACGTACAGCCTGTACGGAGAGCTCGCTTTGTGTCAGTTCAGCAACATGCTTGACAGGGCGAGTACACCCTGCCAAGTGTCCTGATACTGCCTAGTAATTGGTAATGCTCCAACACTGCATGAAGCCGTCAATTCATTCATCATCTCCTATTTCCCTATGCTATTTCCAAACTAAAATGGCCTCTTTGGATTCACAACATGCGCTGTTTACTAAAGAAAGTGTTTGCAACAAGTCGGTCAACAATCTAGGTAAGGTTTTGACAATTTGTTTAGTTTTCAAACCCAGTTACTCTGCTTAAATTAAGTTACTATAAATGTACTCTTTGGTTTCATGTGATTCTGAAAAACATTTATCGTATAGAGTCTCATGTTCCATTCATTCCCATTATAAAGCTTGAAAGAGCCAGGATATTACTCAATATAACTTTGATTGTGTTTGGCTAAAAGAAGAAAGTTATTTTCCAGACTATAAGTCGCTCTGGAGTATAAGTCGCATCAGTCAAAAAATACGTCATGAAGAGGAAAAAAAACATATATAAGTCACACTGGACTTTAAGTTGCATTTATTTAGAAATTTATTTCACAAAATCCAAGACCAAGAACAGACATTTAATCTGGAAAAGTTATTTAGTTCACCGAGCTCCCTCGATCTCATTCCTCTACACTGAATCCATTGAGTTCTTCCTCGGTGTCGCTTCTGAACAACTCCGCCAACTAGAGCGCCCTCTCGCGGCTGTAGACGGTAATGTTTTCGCTTGGTTCATTTCAGTCAGTATGAATTAATTTTGACATAAAAGTCGCACCTGACTATTAGTTGCAGGACCAGCCAAACTATGAAAAAAAGTGCGACTTATAGTCCGGAAAATACGGTATACACCTAGGATGGCTTAAGGGAGAGTACATTTATGGGATAATTAAACATTTTGGGTGAACTAATAATAATAATAATAATAATAATGCATTTTATTTCATGGCGCCTTTCAGAACACCCAAGGTCACCTCACAAGCATACAGGTCACTACATAAAACAAATACGTAACAAACAAACAGCATATAAAGTGCAGTTAAGTCTCAATAAAACATGTTATGAAAAAGCCTGTATAAAAAGATATGTCTTAAGACGCGTTTTAAAAGTCAGCAAGCACTCGCTTGAAGATGAAGATCTGAGTGCACGTGAAGCAGTGTAAACATGGAGAAGTTGAGTAAGGTATTGATGCTAACCCTCTAAGTAGAGTTTATGACACAATGCTACAGTGCAGCAAAAGGGAAGCCTTATCAATCCTACTAGAACCTTGCAGTTGCACAGATGACTAATTGAAACACACATTATAATTGCGATCGCTAACACACATCAATCATAAACCGGCCCACCAATTTAGGAGGTCCGGCAACATGATGATTTATTGTGAAATCAACTGAACATGATGAAACCATTTCTCAAATCCTGCAGATGCTGTCATTGTTTAAGTCTTTGGCGTTTGGCTAACGTTAAAGCGAAAAGCGTTCGGATTCAAAGGCTTCAGTTATTATCCCGTTTATCTGGATGTTTACCCCAGCGTGTAGATGTTTTCACGAGTTTGGAGTCCCGCTGGAAGTTTTCACGAAGGTGGCTTGGCTTCCCTCGAGCCTTGGCTCCGCTCGCACTCAACATGTGTCTCCCACATTGACCGGCGGCCATTACGCTCTGCTCGCCATAACTGTCCCTTTAGCAATTAGCTCATCTCGACAAGACGCGCTGGCAAGAGTTGAGAGAGACCGCCTGATGTGCGGCTCGAGCACATCACATCCGCGTGAAGGCGCGAAGAAAATTTGGCAAAACAACATAATTATCAAAAGATGTCCTGTGAGTCGTCTTTAAATCGGCTGGCTTCGAGTTCCACGCCTGTGGTGAGTTCACTTCAGCTCAAACGCGGAGGGAAAAGGAAATCAGGTTTGAAATGAAAGCACGTCGAGCGTTTCATGTGCTCGGGCTGTTTGACTGGCGGGGACTGCTAGACGTGGCTCGTGAGTCGGGAGCCAATGGGAAATGGGATTGATTACAGCATTGCATCAGATAGACTTACCGATAATCTGATGGTCTATCTGCACTCATACATCTTCATCTATCATCCTCCCTCACTGCCGTCAGCACGGGCTCACAGATATCCCATGTGTAATGTGTGCGGGGGGGCCCCGGGGGGCCCAGTCCACGCATATGTGCTCCTTAGGCTGTTTACACAAGGGTCAGACATTCATCAATCCATCAGCCACGCCATACACTCCCCTTTTAGATGAATCGTCTCTGGACGCTCATCAAAAGCTCATTAATAGTTTAAATCCTTTACAAAGAATCACTCATTGCACTTTTTCTATGCATAAAGCACCAATGCCATATGGAGAACAGAACAAATAGATTGAATCTTATCGATACCCCAGTGAAAAAGAAGCACTGTTAAAATAATGCTGTAAAGTACACTTGTTTTGATGTGTGATTATAGTTTTAACTAGCCTACAAATTGACATCGTGAATGAAACGCTTGTTTACACACGGCAGACTAAATAATGAAGAAAATAATTTGTCGGTCTGGGAACGTGTTAAATGTTTTGAGGAAACCGAGGTGCCGACAAATAGCTTTTCTACATACTTTCTAAGTGATTCTAAATGATTAATGGAAAACATGAGGTTATTACTGTGGAAGTAATGAGGTACAGCGCTTGAGATCACGACTATGGCCTCATTTCCCATACAGCTGGTCATTTCCCCCGCTATCAAAGTGTACACGTTAGCTGGCCAAAATAAGAGTTTGTTAGTGGAGCACGAGTCCAAGAAATTACGGAACAATTCAATCGAATGCGGATCACAGGTCGCAAACGTGACGAGAACTAAACGAAATATCAATCCACGTATGGCAGGTGTCCACAGCAGCTGGGAGAAATACTCTTTTTGGAAATCAATATTATTTTCTTTGAAGCAAATCGTTTGTTGTTTTTTCATTTTTCTGAGATGCTTTACAAAAAGCTCCCCAAAGACGCATTATGAAAATACTAATATTTATGGCGTTGGGCTACTTTTATTCACCAGCCAATGTTGAGAGAAAAATAAATATTTTTAGAAAGCAACCGGTATTAAATCAGATCAATAACCAATGTCAGGGTGGTTTCACTTTAGAAATGACAGGTTTGTCATTACCTTAATTCGTTATTTTAAAAAATATATAATAAATAAATAATAAACAAATATGGAAAAGAGCACATGACCATTATTCAAGTAACATTAGAAATTAATTGTTCATCAATAGATATAAATCAATATAAATATAAATATAAAAAACATCCTGTCTGAAGTGACCTAGTGGCTGTTTCACGGTTTTCAACTAAAAACAGAAAACTTTTTTTATAGTTTGAAAACTATAACATTATAGTGTAAACGACAAAAAATGTGAATTTGTGAAAACAAAGACGTCATGTGTATTTCGTGAGTAGTCTATAGTTACATAGGGTCTCATTCATGAAACATTCGTAAATATACGAGTAAATATGTGAGTGATTTGCGCGTAAAGAGACCTTCCCGAAAACTCTTCTCCTGATTCACAAATACTTCGTAAACGTCAGATGTGATAGTGAAATGTGTGTGTGTGTTAATGAATTCCAATCAGTCGTAAATGGGACGCGCGTGCACGCTCATTCTTAATTACCATAATTCCCGCCCATTAAATCCGACTGACAACTATTTATGGGCATCATATTATGACACCAAACGAAGGATTTCAACATGTCTTCTCAAAAGCGAATGAAAAAGAAAAATGTCTCATTATCAGATAATATTTTATCATCAGAAGTTCATTCAAAACGCCACATTTTATTTTCAAGCGTAGCCTAGTGGCGTATTATAGGTATTAAAAAAAGGAAGCTTGGCAGATATTACAGATGCAGTTAATGGAGTTTCATCTCGAACAGTCCCAGAAGTGAAAAGAAAATGGTTCGAGCTTGACTGCAAAAAAAACGAATTAGTTCACTTCGAAAAAAATATAGCCCAGCCCTATTGAAAGCAATTAATTATTTGATTAAAGTGTAGGCTACTGTTTGCAGATGCTATTACTGGCTCTCATAATAAAAGTAAAAAGAAAAACCATATGTAATTACTATATATAATATTTTTTCAAAATGCTGTGTATGTCCCCGATTAAGGTGAATTAAAATGCAGCCTTATTAATGAGCAAAACGTTCGGATGTTAAACGCATATTTACGCGTGGTTGGGAGCAGGTGTAGATTTCTTTCGTACCAACTAACATTTGGAAAATACGAACATTTTAATGAATCCGAAAATTTACGCCAGAACCACTTTACACACGATTTACACAAGAATTCGTTCTGCTCGTGTTTCATGAATGAGACCCATAGTGTTTCTTTACAAAGTGACATCGCCACCTACTGGCCTGGCATGAATAATACAGCGCTTTACTCATTTTCACATCAGATCAGTGTGAACGGGGATCGTTTTGACAACGCTTCAGTCTATACATGAAAAACACCAAGGAAAAGCGTTTCCAAATTTAATACATCGTCGTCATGTAAATGTACCCTTAGTCTAATAGATCGACCAAACATGATGGCAGAATGGATCACTGAAGACTAGTGTTGAAATAATCATATACATGCAGTATGTAAATAAACAATTATTGATATCTAAAGCCATTTTCCTTCTAGTCAATGTTTTGCATCATCTGCCACAGTGATGTAATGGTATTAACAGATTAGAAATGTAAAACAGTCTTCATTTCTGTCGAAAGCACAGCACAGTTCTGTTTGTACAGAGCGCTCATATGTCCGCAAGTTGCATTGAAAATAAGAGCGGCTCGTCTTCACAGTCAGTCGTGGGGTTCGCCATCAGACGCCGAGCTTTGATCTACATCCCCGCCGCTCTCCCTCCACAGACAGCACATGTTCCCTCTCCGAGTCGGCATCAGCTCGCCCTGCAGTGACCCGCTCAGACTTCAACAGGTGTGGGCAGAAAACCCTGACCAGCTGCCCCAGTGACTGCTGATACTGGCACTCGGATATTTGGTAAAACGCTTCCTCTTTAGAGCAAGGCAGAGTAAAAGAGGCCAAATTTACACTTGAGTACAACTTTTGGTCAGTAATATGACTCCAGAAGACTTGAAATGTAGACATGGGTTACATTTATGTGGATTACAAAATGGATTACTTTTATGATACTTTTTTAGCTTGAAAGCTTCAGTCACAATCAGTTGATAAGAATCCTACAGGTTTAGACAAGACATAAAGATTGTAACTTTTTATTTTTAACCCCTTAACCGCTTAAGACCCCCCTTTTTTTAATAGACATGAAAATGCACAATCCGAACTTAAATGGTTGTAATTCAAGAATGCTTTGGAATATATGTAAGATTGGTCTTGTTTTAAAGAAGACAGAAGAAGTGAAATAAATTAAGAAAGTTAAACGGGAAAAAAAAAGTTATAGAAGTTTGAGTTTATGAAAATGAACAATGTTAAAAATTTTATTATTCATATTTTATATAAAATATATATTTTCAAGACCTGGAGGACTCTAAAAATGCAAAAAAAAATCAAAGCCAAAAATCTGAAGTTTTAGGTTGATATCTCAAAAAAAATAAGCTTTCAGTGAGATTTAGTTTGGGCGCAGTACCAAACTTCTCCACTAGTTGACATTACTGCCCATTTAAGAGCGCCTCCATTTCCATAATTGTTTGAGTGATCTGAACCATTATTTTTAACATTTTCATACAATTTATGAAGTAGACATCCTATTCAGAAGTAGTGTTGGAAGTTTGGCAGATTTTGAAATGAATTCCACCTCTAAGAAACACACAAAGATCACGTATGTGCATTATAGCTCGCTGCCACATCACAAATGCTGAATTTATTATTGTTTTCTTTATATTCAAAACATTTTCAGACCTTTTTTTCTAAAATAATTGAATGGATGCTATCTTCTGAACTCTTGGCATGAAAACAAACTGAGGTTTCTACCATTCTTTCATGATTTTTCATGTTCATCACTATTTCAAAATAAAGGTCTGAACGCGCCTTAGGAGTATGACAATATTATTGTTGCAAATTGATAAATTACGGCTCCTCTGTGTTTTATTTTGAAAATCAGTCACCAAATATTTAATCTAGATTGTAAGCTTTCAAATTATATATAGTTTGTCAAGATTAATTTAGGTTTAGTATAGGATATTACTGTTTTAAATATGTAATGGCTCTGCCAATATAGCAGCATCTTGATCAAGTCTTGAAAAACTTTTGACGTCAAATTGATATCAAGGTGACAGCACTGATGTCAATGCGATGTCCATATGATGTCAATTTGACGTCAAAACCATGATATTGATTTGATGTGAACTAAATGTCAAACATATTGACCTGCATGTATATAAACCAATGTCAGTGTGGATGTTAACTTCCTCTTTTCAATCTTTTCTAATTACCACTGGAAGACATTGCCTTTCAAACTGACCTTAAAATGACACGCAACCTCTCGGTCAAGTCTTGACTAACTTTTGACGTCAAATTGATATCAAGGGTTAATGATGTTAGCAAATACCAGGCTTTTATAGGAAAAAAACTGAACTGAACTGAAAAACGTACGAAAAAAAAAAAAGTAGGCCTAATTGTGTTAAATTGCATTTGATTGTACAAATTGTAAGTGCCATTGGACAGAGGAATCAGCTAAATTATGTATTGATTTTCTTCATTATTTAGCATTAAGTACAAAGATTTGGCCATAATACTGACAGACGATCAGATTATGGTGAGGGTTCAAAAGTTTTTCAAGTTTCAAAGGGAAGAGTGACCAAAAGAAAGAAAAAGAAGACGTAAGAGCGGCCAATAAAACGCCACCAGTGATCTGAAGAAACTCGATCTCAGTGTTGTCTCCTGTTTCATTCATTAGTATATCCTGCTCCTTTCTTTAAGGTAGGACTCCTTGCCTTGAATCAATGCCTCAAAACCAAAGAAAATCAGAATAAAGCAGTTCTGCGTGCCAAGGGTGTTGAAGAATAGCCCAAAATCAAGTCAAATTAAGTCAAGCATTAGTCTGTGGTGAAGTTAATTCGCTCTCAAAATATTTCCCGGCAATCCTTCCCTTGGCCATGCCGACTGAATTAACCTGCTGGGATACTTTAGTTCACGAGATCAGCCTCGCTGAGCATGGCTATTTAGAGGTCTGGATATGTAGTTGTTGTTATTTACCCATTTATGGTCTGTTAGAAGGAGCCAGTGCTGCTCGAAATGTAGTTTTGGTGCCCGCGGAGCGGTTCGATATCTTTAGGGAGTTGTGTGTGTAACTGCCAGCCCATTATTTTGATCGTTCATAGCTCAAACCAACACGACTGAAACATCCTTAAGACTATTAAAGGCTAAATTTAACTGCGCATAAACACCTTATCGGGGTTTCCCGCTTTGATAAGTGCTCAGCGGTTTACCTGGCACTCCTCATTAAGCTCAATTACGCAATAGAAGACGAAGCTCGCTTTGCTTTCTTGGACTTCGTTATTTGGCGTAATCGGGAAGAGGTGAAGCCTGTTCTAGTCTGCATGGCGGCCAACATGGATTGGGATCTGAGAGGGCAAGAGTGCAGGCGCTCAGACGGGACAGACTTCAGGAATGCCTCCGCCTCTGCTCTCCTCAACAGCTGTGTGAGCGGAGCGGGCCAGAACTCGGCCCGTTGGTCCTGACCGGGGTCGGCTGTTGATGCGGTCGCCGTCAAGGTGGCAACATACCGTCCCGTTCGGAAAAGTGTTTCAATGGTAATCACTTTTCTTGATGTTGTTGTTGAGGTGTTGTGGGAAATATAAAAAATAAAATAAAATAATCAGATTAAAATACTAATCATTATTAAATGTATAATTATAAAAAATATACAAATCATCATTATACACATATTTTTCAATTAATTAAGTCATATGAAGTTTTATCAATTTAAAAGTATTAATTTTAGTGTTACATTGTATAATATTTATTCGAAAGATTTTCATAAAAAAATGTAAATAATTAAATTAAATAATTAAATTAAATTAAAACAGTGTTTAGTTTGATTTAAAAGTTTCATTTAAAAGTGTTCCTTATGTATTACAATGTTCATTTGAAACATTTTCATAAAAACATAATTTGATGTTAGAACTATAATATCACTTTCTTAATGCATGGAATAAACTAAAATAAAGATAAAAAAGTAAAGGTTTTGACATCTGAACAAATTTAAAGATGTTAGTAATAAACACCATGAGTGTGAGGGTCCGGTTACACGGCGCCGCTTTCAACTTAAAATTTTAATGCCTTTTGGACGTTCGTTCACATGACAACGGCGTTTTAGCGTCCTGAAAACGAAAACTTTTGAAAAGGATACCGTTATCATCTCCATTTAAACTATAAATTATACGCATGCGTATTACGTGTTCAGTCTATAGGCGCGTAGTGTTTCTTTACAAAGTGACATAGCCACCTACTGGCCTGGCATGAATAATACAGCGTTTTTAGTAGTTGTTTTTTCACGGATCCATTTTAGTACATCATTGTCGTGTACACTGTAAAAAATTCGCGTGATTTTAACGATAAAAGACTGTAAAAAGGCTATAGTGAAAAACTGTAAATTGGTTAAGTTTCCTTACTATATGGTAAATAACTGTGATCGATCTATTGGTACATTTAATGTAATTTTACTGTAAAATACCGTTAAATATACAGTTTTTGAAAGTGAAAAAGAACAACTCATTGTATAACTTAGAGTGAAAAAAACTTAAATTGACATTTCCACAATTCCCTGCGTGACACTTCACATTTGATGTATTTTTGTTGAAATAACGATGTTTACTCATTGTTTTCTTAGTTTTTTTTTTCTAATCAGTTATGTACATTAGGGTTTTATGTTACATTTAATGTTGATAAATTAATGTTTATTGCATTTTTAAAATTGCATGTGTGTTACCATGATGGTGTTTGTGTGAATGACACTGTGCAGCTTCTATTAGTAGCCAATTAACTTTATTGTGGAAGAGCTGCTTGTGATGAGCTTTGATTGATCATGTGACTCATCACGGCTGTGATTGTTGGTTGTCAGTGTATGGTACAAAACAGATATTAATACTTCAATAGGTCGGTAAATTAACATTATATCAGATAATGAAATACGGTTTATTACTGTAAATTTAAAATGAAGTCTGTAAAACCTAAAATGTTGCTACCGTATTTTATACGGTAAATTACTGGCAACCACAGCTGCCTGTATTTTACCGTAAATTTAACAGATTTTTTTTTACCTTAATGGGACAAAACTGAACTGAACTCAAACTTACACTCACACACAAAAAAAAAAAAAAACTAAATTTAAAGGGGGGAAAAGTATTTATGTTAAATTGCACATGATTTTACCCATTTAAGTGCCTTGGGGCAAAAGTCTCTGCAAAATAATGTATTTTATAAATTATTTAGCGCCAAGATTTGGCAGAAATACTGACAGGTGATCATATTATGGTGGGGGAACAAAAGTTTTTCAAGTTTCAAAAGGAAGGCCAAAAAACTGAAAACGAAACCAGAAACGAAAAGCCCTGTTTTCGCTTTTGGTGTCAATGTGGCAACATTGTCTTTGCTCATTCGTTCTGCCAGGTCTTTCAAAGGCAATCGCTTTTCCCGATGTTGTTGTCGAGGTGTTGAAAACCTTTGTGCATCTGGCAGTTCCTCAATCAGCAAGTCAGCAGTTCTCTAAAAACAATTACTTGGGTGAAGTGCCCATTAGAAGGGCAATCTATCAATGAGGAAGTGGGCGTACAGGACCTCATTGACATGTGCGGGACACCCCAGGGGACGACCTTCGAGACTCAAACCCCTTCCTCCGGCTCCTGCCTCTGACCTGGCCTGACCCGGCAGGTCACATTATTCTCATAAAGTCCCAGTCCATCAGGCCCGGGCGATTCAGTCTTCTGATCAGTTTTTAATCAATGCGTGAGTTCATTCGAGTAACGAGCACACAAACAGAACGTGTGGTGTTAGCAGTTGAGAAAGTTACTATTAAAATGAAACTTTAAGGAATTATTCAACCTAAAGTAAAATTAAATAAAAAAATAGCATTATTAAGCGTTATTAACTAATTAAGCATTATTAAATAATATATACATCACTATATATACATATAGGCCTATACATATACTGCATATATATATATATACACACACACACTGATTTGACAGCATTTATTTATTGATTTATTTTAAAAAAATTACAAAAGTTTTATTTTCCTTAAATATACAATTTAACGTTAACAGCAATTAAACTGATAATATAAAAGTATTCTAAAAAACAAAAAAAGAAAGCAGTAAATAAAACAAAAGTATTACTAAATATAAATAATTGTATTATGATTGTATTTATTTATTTATTATTTAAAAAGTTGGTACACTGTATATCTTAAATATGTAATTTAATACTGACAACATTAATATGAGCATGTTATATTACAGTAAATATCTAAATAAAATACAAAAAAATGATTAAAATATGAATATAATTGTATTACAATGTTATTATATGTATTTATTTATTTATATTTATTTAGATAAATTATACTTATATTAAAAAATATTAAACATATGTATTGCATTACAAGTTTTAAAGTTATGCAATACATGAGTTTTATATGTTTTAAATGTACATCTCATTGCTGACAGCATTATGTTACATGAGCACACACACACACACACACACACACACACACATTGCATTCATTATCTGACAGCATTAATGCAACAAATGTTTATATTTATATATTTTTAAAATATTTAGCAATAAAAAAAAAGTCATTTTATATCATTAAATAGTCAAATTATTATAATTTCACTTGGCTCCGCTGTAAAGCTAGAATGTGACATTAAAAACAGCAAGTGGTGTCACAAAAGTAATTTATTACCAGAAAATCTACTATTCTAAAAACAACTGAGTTACTGTCACACTTCTGACAAATGTAGTTCAATATCAACTACTGGAACCAAACAAGACCTCTGTACACATTCATCACTGGCGTGTTCATAATGAGAGAATCTCCACAGTCTCATCAGCCAATATAAACACAGACCGCAAGGAAAAATCCTGCCAGAAAGCATCTTTTCATCTATTGTCTGACTCTTGGAGGAGCAAATTGAGACGCAGCTTTTGACAGCGACAGTTCAGGAGACACGGTTCCGACGGGATGGACGAGGTTAATGTAGGAATCTGTCAGGATGACCCCGAGTGACGCTGGATGTTTCCAAGAATAGGAAGTTGTCACAGTTGAAGCATATGCGTGCGGTTTTATTATGTTTTACTCTTTCAGTGAGCCGAAGAAAGATGAGGTTGCGAGGCCATTATACATTTGTATAACATCCTGCTTGGAAGTCATGCAAAGCAACACGTTTTTCAGTCAGATAAAATAAATAGGAATGATTCCGTTTTAGGTTTAAAACGCATGAATATGCAAGACACCGATGTGCTCGATGAACCAATAAATATGCTGAAGAAAGGGAAATAAAACTAAACAACTTGCACTGGCAATTACATATGGCTTTGTAGATTTTACTATTAACTCATGCTATATGATAAATGACACTGCAAAAAGAGTGTTATATGCTATGCGCAAATATCTGGACTTTAACAACTCTGTTGGACTATTGCTCCTCGATTAAATCCAGTCACCATATGTCTATAAAAGACTTGGCAAATGTAAGTACAATACATAATTATATTTATGTGGAGGTGTACAGTTACTTTACTGCATGTAGAGCAGGCGCTCCACACAATTGTTAAACGTAAATAATGGAAAAGAAGACAAATCATGGCCAGATCTAAGGATACTATGAGCACAGCTTTAGTTCAATAATGAAAATAAAATAATAAATTAATGAATTCTTCATAAAAGGACTGGTAAGCATAACATCCTCAACAAAACGTCTTAAAATTCAGACAATAAATTTGTTAAGCGAATGTTGTCAATTATATTTTGGGCTATACTTCGTCAATAGGAAATAGCTTATTAATATGGCTTTGGTACTTCTGTACCATTTTGAAGAAAGGTTTCAATGTAATGACTCTAAAGTTGTAATGTGGTGTAATCATCAAGCATTTTACTACTTCTTTTTTATTATTATTATTATTTATGTATTTACAAATAATATGAATTGTTAATACATTACTATCAGTATTAGATGCACTACTTAACATTTTTTGTCTGCTATGTTAAGACTTTTTCTGAACGTTTTATGGTCTGCATGATTTTGCTGGTCACACTATTGACAAAATGTAAAAAAAAAATCTAAGAAAAAAAAATCTGAAAGAATGTCAAAACGCATAGATTTTTCCTTTTCCAGTGTTTTGTTATTTTATATGCTCACTATTTTACACATTTTTTAATTTATGCAACTGACCAATCAAAGCAGAGTAGACCAATCACAACAGACTAGACCATCTGACCAATCAAAGCAAAGTAGACCAATCACAACAGACTGGACCATCTGACCAATCAAAGCAAAGTAGACCAATCACAACAGACTGGGCCATCTGACCAATCAGAGCAGAGTAGACCAATCCCAACAGACTGGACCATCTGACCAATCAGAGCAGAGTAGACCAATCACAACAGACTGGGCCATCTGACCAATCAGAGCAGAGCAGAGTAGACCAATCACAACAGACTGGATCATCTGACCAATCAGAGCAGAGTAGACCAATCACAACAGACTGAGCCATCAGACCAATCAAAGCAGAGTAGACCAATCACAACAGACTGGGCCATCTGACCAATCAAAGCAAAGTAGACCAGACCAATCACAACAGACTGGGCCATCTGACCAATCAGAGCAGAGTAGACCAATCACAACAGACTGGGCCATCTGACCAATCACAACAGACTGAGCCATCTGACCAATCAAAGCAAAGTAGACCAGACCAATCACAACAGACTGGGCCATCTGACCAATCAGAGCAGAGTAGACCAATCACAACAGACTGAGCCATCAGACTAATCAAAGCAGAGTAAACCAATCACAACAGACTGAGCCATCTGACCAATCAGAGGAGAGTAGACCAATCACAACAGACTGAGCCATCAGACCAATCAAAGCAGAGTAAACCAATCACAACAGACTGAGCCATCTGACCAATCAAAGCAGAGTAGACCAATCACAACAGAATGGGCCATCAGACTAATCAAAGCAGAGTAAACCAATCACAACAGACTGAGCCATCTGACCAATCAAAGCAGAGTAGACCAATCACAACAGACTGAGCCATCAGACCAATCAAAGCAGAGTAAACCAATCACAACAGACTGAGCCATCTGACCAATCACAACAGAATGGGCCATCTGACCAATCAGAGCAGAGTAGACCAATCACAACAGACTGAGCCATCTGACCAATCAGAGCAGAGTAAACCAATCACAACAGACTGAGCCATCTGACCAATCAGAGCAGAGTAGACAAATCACAACAGACTGAGCCATCTGACCAATCAGAGCAGAGTAGACCAATCACAACAGAATAGGCCATCTGACCAATCAGAGCAGAGTAGACCAATCACAACAGAATGGGCCATCAGACCAATCAAAGCAGAGTAAACCAATCACAACAGACTGAGCCATCTGACCAATCAAAGCAGAGTAGACCAATCACAACAGACTGGGCCACCTGACCAATCACAACAGACTGAGCCATCTGACCAATCAAAGCAAAGTAGACCAGACCAATCACAACAGAATGGGCCATCTGACCAATCAGAGCAGAGTAGACCAATCACAACAGACCGAGCCATCTGACAAATCAAAGCAGAGTAGACCAATCAAAGGAGGTGTTTAGAGAAACTGGATCTTTGAACAAAACGTTTTCAATCTCTCTGAGAAATGAGGTGCTGGTGCAATGCATATTATGATAAAATGTATTTTTATTTATTTTTTTACCTTTGATGCATGTAAATCTATTGTAGGAGACCTTCAAAACTAAATTAGAAACCTTTAAATTAGCATAATAGGAGCATTTTAAAAACATTCTCATTATGAATCTCTCATATATCCCCCAGGGAAACGTAGTGGAATCGACTGCCGCTATAGAGAGTCTCTGTACTTGATCATGACTGGGCGCATGCTGACCAGGGCAATGGTTCACATTCATTCTCATCCCAACTTTCAATGCTCTTTACTCTTTACTCCAGGACAAAGCCTCATTTTAACTACCTTTCAACGCATTACTACCACAGACTTCCTCATTCTGTTTCTGTATCATGCGGGTTTCACACAGTTCACTTTCTTTCTCCCACATCGTATTAAATGTAAGCAATCTTTCACATTGAGTGCCACATTGGATTAATATTACAATACTAAAGGCTGCCCTAGTGAAAAATAAATATACACAAATGTATTTGAAATACATTTATTTTTTACTTAGTATACTACAAGTACATTTATATTTATGTACTTGATATAAATATCCTGCAATTGTACTTTTAGTACACTAAATTGATGTACTTAAAGGGATAGTTCACTTTGAAATTAAATTTTGATATGTTTTAGCTTACCTGAAGTGCATCCAAGATGTAGGTGTCTTTGTCTCCACAGTAGTTTCAATTTTGATATTTTTAGGTCAAACCGTTGTTGTCTGTCAGTCATATAATGGAGGTCTATGGGTACAGACTCCAAGAGCATGCACAGAGACGTCCAAATTAAACAATTCCCCATCGTTAGTGCACATTGATGGCCTAAGACACGAAACGAGCGGTTTGTGTGAGAAAACGAACAGTATTTATATAGTTTTAATCTATTTCAAGCAACCTGGTCCTAGTGATCTGTTTACTTAGTCTGCGCAAGCGCCGTAGGGCGCCGGAATGCTCCGAAAACCTGTTATGTTACCTATTTGTCTCTCTGTTTATCTAATTTGAGATCCTGCTTTTATTAAAATGTGGGCAACCTGTAATATCCATTGGAAAAGTAGTTATACCTTAGAAAACCAATGAAGACAACCTAATATGGACAGATAGATAGATAGATAGATAGATAGATAGATAGATAGATAGATAGATAGATAGATAGATAGATAGATAGATAGATAGATAGATAGATAGCCTATTTTTGACAAATCAAGATAGATTAGATTAGAACTTGATAGATTAGATAACATAGCACCATTTATCATCAGTGATTCGAATGGCCCGGGAGCACAACTTGAGAAAAGACCCCTAGTAACCAATAGCCCCACATTCTTGAAGAGGGCTACAACAAGGTCAGGGTTCAAAGGTCGAAGTAGGTGTATCGTAGCCACAGCTGTGCGCAATGAGGAGTAAATATGCTGGCCGTGTGTGACCTGTTGAGGTGGCACTTCCTCGAGACCCTTTCCCTCGAAAACATCTGGGCTTGATTCCCGAAACACCAGGTATCAGAGGAGGAAAGACTTCCTGGCTGATTGTTTGTTAGTCCTTCATTAACCTAGCTCCACCCTCACCCTTTTGCCCTGTCATTAGACTAATGATTGACAGCTCAAAGACTCCTGTGAGGAGCAGCTTGGACGGGCCAGCAAAATCAATTCAATTACATATCTCTAAGGTGTAGCTTTGATATGTTTGTATGTATAAAATATATTTATGTTCAAACTTACAAAGTGATGCCATTGGAGAACAATTTTATGTCCAACAATCTCATGAGAAAACGTTACTATTTTACTAGTGGACGATTTTGTATTAATTTTTATGATTCGATTCGTACGAAAATGCCAACATTTTAGAAAAAAGTAAGCATGAATGTTCATTCCTAAATCTAACCCTCAGCGAGGCAGAAAAACACATGATTGAGATTGTACGAATTTGCCACCAATTTGGCAAAACGTAAAATAGTGTGTTTGTCCCGCAAAGAAGATTTAATTATCTAGTTATAAAAAAATTGCGGTAACACTGTATTGTACCCTAAACGTAACTCTGTAGTAAGTACATGTAGTTAATTAATTTTACTCAGTACTTATATGAGTAAGTACAAAATAAAGTGTAACTAAAACTGTTAATGTACTGGTGCATTAAAGGAACCAAATAGCAATATGTTTAACTGAAAAAAACTTTAATAAAGAACCAACAACTAAAAAGAAATCCCTTAAAAATCATATAGCCAACTTAGGAATCTTGTAATTAATTGACTAAGTGCAATAATTATAAATTGGTTAAAAAAAAAATTCATTTACATCAAGACTACTCATTTTCGTTGACTATAACTGGATTTACATGAAGGCAAATGACCTTGTGGAAGTACTTGATAGAAGTTTTTTAATCTAACATCACCCGTCCATTTAATTATGTACTTTAATTGTCTAATTTAAAATATGTCTAACGTAGCGTTGCTGAAGCTGAGGTTCCAGGTCCCAGCATGCTGTGTTAGTGCATTTGGAGAAAGTATAAAAAGGCAAGAAAGCAAAAAGCCATATCTGAATTCACCATTAGCTGCCTTGTTAAGATGTCTACTAAGATGCCGTCTCCTGGTCGGATTTTGAAAATAGCATAGATGTGTCCTTGGTGGAAAGATTAAAAAAGGGCATTTATTGGAGCAAACTCAACGCCTAGACAAAAATCGGTTACAGACTTGCTTGGTTATCTCTAAAGCTCACTTGAATTTGTTCTAGATCATTAGTTTGGGTGCGTGTAAGCCTCTGAAACCAGTTTCCTTAGGAGGTGCCTTCACACGTTTTTTTTTCAAATTAAATGTTATATTGTTATGTTTAAAAAAATAAAAAAGTTTCAGAGTTCAGACAGATCTAATGTGATCTTGATTGATTTTTGCACTTTTAAGTTTTTTTTTTTTTGTTCACTACACAAGGTATTTGAGTGGAGTTTAAAGGTGTGGTCACATATGTGAAATCTCAGCAAATTTTCTCGGGCAAAAAAGTCCACTGTCTATGGGCAATGATGTAGTGATGGATAAAGCACAGATCACACAGATGTCACTGTCAAACCAAGCTGCTTTCAGTCAACCGGTTACAAAATCCTCACATTTCTGATCACATGTATTCTAACCTATGACTGTATTTCACCCTTGAGAATTCGCCGAACAATGGTAAATGTGACCAATTCTTAATTCCATGGTGAATATATTCACTGTAAACCCAGACTAAAAAAAAAACTAAGTAATCAGTTAAGAAAACAAAAATGTACTCATACATTTTAATTGCTCTAAACTTGACATATTTAAGTAAGCTAATTTATACATTTAACTTCAAATATCATGTAATCTCAATTTAAATCTTTTTTACTAGGCGAGTTTTAACTTGCTTATTCAGTAAATGCTAACTTGGTAATTGGCAACACAAAATGCTCTGATACCATTAGCATATAGCATAGCAGTTGCTAAATAAATATGGCAATATAGAATATTGTTCTCAAACCAAGATCATGGTCCACTCCTCACCATGATGGTAACCCCCCAAAAAAAATTTACAGAAACTCTTCTAAATTAACATAGCAAAACATAAAAAAATCCCACTTAACATTAATCATGCACACACACACACACACACACACACACACAAAGGGAAGTACTCTCCCTTTTGAGTGTCATGGCTAAGCTTGCTGGGAAAAAGAAAGCCATGCCCAGTTTCAGTTAAATTTAAGTTTGTCTAAATTGAAAGACACAAGTTCATAAAACTCATTATTTTGAGCATTAGGGTTTACAGTGTTTCGGTTAAAGGCTTAAGGTGCTACGGTACTCTGTAAGAAGAACTTAAGACACTACGGTACTCTGAACTGGGGTTTCCAGAGTGAAACGATAGGCTTCCGTAAGGTAAGCTGCGAAGAACCTTTGCTGAACTTTTGAAGAGCATAGGGAGTAACTCTAAAGATCAAAAACTTGATAGATGACCTCGACCTCCACCTCCTGAGCAGGAGACACACTGTCTCACGACGCCCGCTGACTCCTGAGCCACTGACCAAACACAAACACACGCGCTACCTTGAAGAAAGTTCAGGTCGCGTCGTGCACTGGTGGGATTTTTTACGTGCTTCTCTATGTGTGAACGTGTCAGCAAACATCCGACTTCCTCTCTCTACAGGTGCGGGTGCAGAGGACGACAACTTATCTCCAGTCAGATCTTCCGTTTCTGTAAGCGCCATTATCATAATATATTTTATTTATCAAACAGCGCAGCTTGCGTGCATTCTCTCCACCACCTGTTAGCGATGCACTTTCCATGCCACCGAATGCAAATGAGGCCGTAGCCCTGTTAATAATTGAGCCGAGAGGGGCATCTTCAAAGTGTTCGCAGCAGATGTCTCCGGTCCACAGGGAGCTTGACATGAAGAAATTGATAAATAAAGAAAGCGTGTGGAAATACAGATGGATGCGGCCAAGAAGAAACAGGGGGCAGAGATGCCGATTAATTCCTGCTGGCATGACTGTACACATGACTACAGTAGGAAGGAAGTCGCAGAAATAAAGCAACCGCAGAGATAACATTTGAGATGCCTTGATCACCACAAGGGCTTGTTACTGTAATTAAGCATTTCACAAAGCCGACAGGGATCAGGAAACACTTGCTAATGACTCGTCGAAAGGCTGAGTTGTCAACATAGCGAATTAGCATGCCGTACCTTCGAAACGGTTGCTAAACTGAATCATTTAAAGTTTGAACCCTTTAATGAAACTTACTATGCAAGGCATCAGGTTAGCCTACTGGTAGATACTGTAACTACACCGTCTGGCTCTAAAAAACATCTTTCTCCATTGAAGGCCATTGAATAATAGTACAATATGCTACACTGTAAACCCGAATAAGTTGGCAGAACTCAAAACATTTAAGGCAATCAATTGCCTCAATTTTTTTAAGTTCTGAAATTCAAAGTTTAAGTAAGCAGAACTAGCTGATTTTTATTTTGATTGATTAAATTTGAACAGTTAAAATGTATGAGTACACTCATTTATACAATTAACTTAAAGCTTTCATGTAATCTCAATGTGAACACTATTATTAGTATAAACTTAGCTAGCTTTAACAAGCTAAACCACTAACATACTAGCAATTGTATGTAATACAAAAGCACTTGCTGTATGAGCGCAACAATATAAAGGTATTATTTCCTCTCAAATAAATCTCATGCATCTATCCTAAAACCAACATTAACAGAAATTCTTCTAAATTAGCACAACAAAACATTAATCACTACTAAATCTCGCACTTAACATTAGTCTGGCACAAAAAAACAAACATTATATTACACTTCATTTTAGCATTTACTTTCCCTTTTGAGTGCCATCGGCAAAGCATGCTGGGAAATAGACACCCCAGCCGTTTCATTTAAACTTAAGTTTGTCTAAATTTAAAGAAATAATTTCATAAAACTCAAAACAATTAATCAGTTTACCTAAAATATATCAATTCTGGGAACTTGAAAAAAAAAGAAAGTGCTAAATACTCATAAAAGTTAATTTGACTGAACTAATTAGCTTAATTTAAGTTTGTCCAACTCAAACCAATTAAGTATTTTGAGTGTTAGGGTTTACAGTAATGCAACTATATTGTGTGTATGCACAAGAGTAGGCCTCCAATATTTCATTGCAATCCAGATCACCATCCCAAAATACTGCAACACAATTGACCATCTCTTCAGATCTACCTCAATGATTTGGTTTCCACTCCAAAGAAAGTTGTCAAAAGTCCAGAGTCAACTTGGCTAAGCAATCAAAGCTTAGTTTTACTTTCCCCACATCCTGACATGGTCAGCCAATCATACAATACAAGACCAGTACTGTATATTACACAGAATATCTTGCTGAATATGGACTCTCATTGGATCATCAAGCAGGTTTGAGTCCAGCCTGATTCTATTCCCGTCAACAGTCCACTTTATTAAGTCACGCCAGCATTTTATTCTGCACTGATTCTTCAAATGCAAACAGTTAAATCCGCAGTGACATGCCACAACAACGCCTTTGTTGATCACAAAGCAGTGAAACAGAAAATTGGCAATTAGTGACAGTCTCGTTATAAATACGAAGCATGAGAGAGTCAATGAAATTGGCAACGCTGAGTTCTCATTAAAACAAACTAGGAAGGAAAGTTGGAGGCCAGAACGACACTCTTGGACAATTAGATCGATATCCAGCATGTCTGCCTGATGCCAACAGAGTGTTAATGAGCCTCAAAACAGCAAAGAAACCTCATTAAGAGCCAGCCGCAGTATGCGGCCATCTTCAAATAGATTTGTGAATGAAAAATATCAACTCAAATGGATCAATAATCACAGCAGGGAGTCGCGGTCGGTGATAATAAGCCTATTCAGCGAGAATTTAATGTGCAACTAACCCAGAATTAATTTCATAAATGACATATTTAATCGAGGAAGCAGAAGCGTGAATAGCTGGAATGTTATATATTACACATCCATGTCGGAGCAGTGCTTTGTCAAGCCGATAAAATGAGACAAAGTAGAGAGATAAACAGTAAGTCTGCAACCAAATAAGCATATTAAGTGTTGATTTGTGATGTAAATATCAAGCTATCGAATAAGAGTTTAACAGTAATACTGTACGGTAGCGTGCTCTGGAAACCCTTCACAGGTTTCTGTCTGGAGAAACCACAACGCCTGCTCAGGAGACGCGTTTAAATGCTTGTACAACAGGACTGGCCACATGAAATGTGGCTTTACCGCCAGTCTTTGTTGGCGTGCCAGTGTGTGTGCGCATTTTACAATAGCAGGTCAAACGTGGTGTGGTATGTGCTGAAAAACAGCTAACAACTGTTCCGGTTAAAATCAGTAGGATATGGAAGGACAGAGTCATTATTTAGAGAACAAAACCACTGACTGAATAAGAAACGAGCAATGGAAAGCTGTGGCAGCCACGATTGCGCTGGGTTGACCCCAACTATGTGTCTCGGAACAGGAACTAATTAACACCTCCCCCGAGTGAGAACATTTACGGTGAAAAGAGATGGATTCAACATCGAGATGAAGGAAAGAAGTTATTCTACGTAACGTAATGATACGGTTCTTTCATGCAAAACCAATGCAGAAATGATGATGGTGAAGAAACACAAAGGAATATTGATGAAGTCTCCTTTGTCCTTGGAATACAGAACAAAATAAAGACAGAATCTTAATCACAGTTAAGCCTTATAAGGCAAAGGCCATTTGTTTAATTATTATAGTCTGACTTCTAATATTTATGGCAAATATAATGCCAGTTATTGTAATCCATTTTACTGTAAGACTACGTTTATATCTGGGTCAGTGACATGACGCTGCTTTTCTAGTATTTAATTTAATGTTAAATTTAATTAAAAAAAAAATCATTAATAAATATACGGTAATTACTTGAATTCACCCCTTCTGTGATAAACATGTTTCCCTACAAAACAAAACAAAACAAAAAAAAATGTATTACAAAAAAATAAAACATTTGCCCCTGCAAATCCTCATGATTGTGTAACAAACCTTTTGAAATATTAGAAGATTTGACAAATGACATGAAATGTCATGTGGTGCAACCCCCAATAATAATTATGAATGAATATTTCATTATTCAATATTTTTCCCCTTAATATATATACATATATATATTAATTTAGTCAAAATATATTAATAAAACATGTATTTATACATATAATTACCTCTTATTTCATATGTTCATTTTTAGCTATTTCTGGGGTTTTTTACATGTTTTTTTTTAGGGCATAACGTTAAAGTGTCAGGGTGGTACAGCTTTCCTTATATCATAATGAAGAACAAAGATGAAACTGTTATGATTATTTGAAAAATATTAAATAGGTTTTTGAAATATCAGATAATTTGACAATGAAAATGTAATTATATTTATGAATGAACACATATATACATATATATATATATATACACACACACACACACACACACACACACACACACACACACGAACGTAACCTTTTAAAAATAATTATCAAGATGTGTATTAGATTAGTAACAAAATATTTGTTACTTTATAATTGATGGTTACACCATTTGACATTTTTTCAGTCGTTAAATTAAAGTGTTTCATAACTACAAAAAAAAAACATTAATGCAAAGATTACATTCATAAGAACTTGACTTTATATTCTGACTTTCATTTTGTGTAACTTTAATCTATATTTATTAAAAGATATTTCCTTTTTTACTCTTTACACTCTTACTAGTCACTGGCAAAAGTGAAATGTGTCATATTTCTGGAGTACACTAGCATAAAGATGACCTCAAAGCTTACAGACATGCAGTAAAAGCCACAAAACTCTCATTTTGATTTCATGGAGTCTTTAAACGTCTGTGCCGGAGATTGGCACATTGTTCCGTGTGTGTGTGTGTGTGTGTGTGTGTGTGTGTGTGTGTTAGTGTGTGTGTGTGTGTTAGTGTGTGTGTGTGTGTGTGTGTGTTAGTGTGTGTGTGTGTGTGTGTGTGTGTGTGTGTGTGTGTGTGTGTGTTAGTGTGTGTGTGTGTGTGTGTGTGTGTGTGTGTGTGTGTGTGTGTGTGTGTGTGTGTGTGTGTGTGTGTGTGTGTGTGTGTGAGTCATTCATGAACGTGAGCCCTGTTTCTGCAAGCAACTCATTGCAGCTTGGGACGTATCCAGTTTCTCGAGACACAGCAAAGTCAAGCGTCCTGATGTTTCAATCAGGTATTAATGTCTTTCTTGCCCACATGCATGGCTAGACAGTTTATTCAGCAGACAAGATCTTTCCAAAAGGACGGTGATATATATATATATATATTATTTTTTTTCTTTCACAGATGCTTATTGAGATATCCATTCATCATAATATGGCAGTAGTTGAACCGCACGACAGACATCGGTACAAGTGTTTCAGAGAATTAGACTGGAATGGTAACCATTCTTTCTTCTTCCAATGGCTCGGAATGAAGCTCCACAAACATGAGCTTTGGCCAAACACATGTTCATCGCCATGCCTATCATCGCAAACATCAGCCCCTGTGGACTCTGTGTGAACATCTTCCAAGAAAATGGAGTCTTTCTGTGTGAAACGCATTCTGGGAACATCACCTAACCAAATGGCAGATGTAGTCAAAGCCCGTGTGTGTGTGTGTGTGTGTGTGTGTGTGTGTGTGTGTGTGTGTGTGTGTGTGTGTGAATATATACACAAGTACATGTGTGAGTCTCTGTGTGTGTATATATATGTTTGTAAGTAAAATATTACATAAAATCGCCATTTAATATCTCCTATGCTGATATACAGTGTGTGCGTGTGTGTGTACACACTGTATATAAAATAAGTTTTCATGTTTCGAGATTGGCACACTTTGCTTTAAAGAGACAGTCCTTATATGGAGATGCTGTGGGCGTGTATTATGCTAATTACACCAACTGCAGGCACATGCTACATTATTGAGAATACTCCGGATTCATCAACATCAAATCTACATGCATGCACACCTGTTGTGAATTCAGCGGAAACTTTGCTTTCCTGAGAATATGCAACTAATACGCTATTATTAGCACCGTAGACTCAGTGTATACAGCAAATTATTCACTAAACTTCCAAATTATTCACTAAATTCACTTCCGTTCTAGTGTTTTCCTTCTTGGTTTACCAGCCCTGCCGCTGCCTCCTAACAATCAGCGATCTGCACATGTGCCTCGAGCGTGACCCGCAGACACCGCTCACACAACCATGAAGCCGCGCAATCAGACGGCAATCCCGCTCATCTTTAATGGCTGCGTTTTACGAGGAAGACTTTGCCTTTGCTTTGTGTATTCAGCTGCATCAAGTCACACCAATACCACGGATCTGAAATCCTTAAGGAACAAAAAGAGAAAGCTGGGTCAACTGGCCCTGGTGGGATTCAACTACCAGAATTAAGGTCTTTCCATCGCTCTCCAATGAATTCTGTTTCGTCCTGAAGCGAACCGATGCTTAATCAGTGAGACGTGAAAAATATGAATACAATCAAACGCTCTTCAAGCATTTGTGAGAAAGAAGTGCACTTTATTATATTGAAGAATGTGCACTTGTAGTGTGCTTCAAATGTTGATTTGAACATTTGAACATTGATTTATTTTTAAACGGTACTTGTCGATAACATAATTTTAATGAAATAAAAGGCAGAGAGAGTACTCTTTCATGAGTGTTTCTTAGCACACTTTTAACAAGGGTTATAAAATAAGATATAGTTCAATCATTTCATTGAAATAGCAAAAAAAAAAAGGTCATTTTTGTCCGACATGCGAACAGTGCCGGAGGGAGATGCACTTTAAAGTAAAACTTGGAAATTTCGAACTTAAACTGTCATGAATCTTAAACACTTTGGAGCACAGACTTAAGTTTGGTCTCTTTTTAAAGAAGACACTTGGCAGATTATTGATGACATGAAAGAAGTTGTAAAAAAGTGAACGAATTTAATCTCTTATTTATTTCTAATGCGCTCATTTTTGACCGTGAACAATTCAAGAGTGACTATTTTTTCTGAATTTTTTTTTTTTTTTAAATGACCGTACAGCACCAGAAGGTTAAATCAGTGTGTGTGTGTGTGTGAGTGAGTGAGTGAGTGAGTGAGTGAGTGAGTGTGTGTACACACTGTATATATACAGTAAAAAAAACTATAATGTAAAAAAATGTATATAAAAAAAGGCAGAATCAGTGTGTGTGTGTGTGTGTGTGTGTGTGTGTGTGTGTGTGTGTGTGTGTGTGTGTGTGTGTGTGTGTGTGTGTGTGTGTGTGTGTGTGTGTGTGAGAGTGTGTACACACTGTATATATACAGTAAAAAAAACAAAAATGTAAAATATTTTATATAAAAAAAAGGTCGAACAGCACCAGAAGGTTGAATCAGTGTGTGTGTGTGTGTGTGAGAGAGAGAGAGTGTGTACACACTGTATATATATATATATATATATATATATATATATATATATATATACTGTATATATATATATATATTCAATAAAAAAAAATATATATAAAATATTTTATATAAAAAAGGCCGAACAGCACCAGAAGGTTAAATCATTGTGTGTGTGTGTGTGTGTGTGTGTGTGTTTTAAAGAAGTACACTTATTTCGATGTGTTAATTAACATACTAAAGGCACATGTAGAGTACTTAAGTATAATTTTAACTTAACCGTGTAATTCAATAGTACATGTAAAGTTATATATTTAATATATTTTAAATGTAATAAATTGCAACTTCACCATTAAAATCATGAAATGCTTGCCAGCACATTCGGCATTACACTCATTCCAATCCAAGGTATGAAGAAGACATTGAGGCTTTCTAGCCTTATTAACAACATTCCTCATGCTTTTGGACTGCAAATAGCCCATCTACCTCAATGTTATCAGTGCCAGTCAAGCACACAGAGACATGTTTGAAAGAACCTGGAGCAAACGTAAACATTTACTGGTAGAGAGAAGAGGAAAACAAGTTTGAAACGCAGCAATCGCCGCGTCATGCCAGAGCTGCTTTAGGGCGCCGAGAGCTAAATTGGTTTGCGAGTAGATGCGAACCAATGCTGATGAACACATAATTACAAACACAAATGCAGAAACATGAAATACAACCTAGAATGGAGACAAAGACAAATAAATACCTTGTTTTACAAAGCTGGAGTTTAAGAAATGGATTAAAGCTTTGTTTATGCTTGACACATTTACTCTGGCACGAAGCAGCGCAGACGACACACACACACACACACACACACACACCTCAGAGACGCTGAGAGGCGTCTATACTCTACACCCGTGGCCTTCTGGGTCAACTTCAGACGCATTAGCAGTCTACAATTAGCTTTAGCCATAGATCTGCTCCCTACACATGACTCAGCACTGATTAGACACACACACCCTGCCTAATTGTATTGAATGTGCACTTGTAGTGTACTTCAAATCTTATTTAAAAACCTGCAGATAATGTTAATAACATGAATGGCCACTCAAATACACTTTCATGACTGTGTCAACATGCTTTTAAAACGTGCACTGATTGGCAAAATTAAACGTTTTACTTTAAAATACATTATGTTTTAGAAAACAAAAAAATTGCCATGCTTTCAAAGAAGTGCACTTATTATGATGTGTTGACTAAAATGCTCAAGCTTGTGTAAAGGGCTTTATACTTGATTATAAAGTAATCTGTTGTGTGTTATTCAATATTACATTTAAAGTTAATATATTTTAAATGTACTAAATTGTAACATATTAAACAATTTTACTTTTATATTTAAATATTTGACTATGGGTTTGTCATAGTAACTTGAAGTAAACACCTAAAAGTTTACAAAAATATAATTGTAATCTCACAGCAATTTGTACGTATTTTACGAGGTGGCTAATTCGTATGATTTGTCTAGACCCCAGTTATGTAGTTTTAGGGGCGGGGTTAGGGGTGGTCCTTCCTGATGACGCTTTTTGAAAAATCGTACGGATTAGCCACCTCGTAAAACACGTACGAGATGCCGTGAGAATGTTTCTCAAACTGCATCACAATTTTAACAATAATACTTATATATTTCAATATTTGGCTAAAGGTTTGTCATAGTAACTAGACGTAAACACCTGAAAGTTCACAAAAATATCAATGTAGTTTTACAGCAATTCGTATGTACTTTACGAGGTGGCTCATTCGTACGAATTCGTATGATTTGTCTAGACCCCAGTGATGGGTAGGTTTAGGGGTGGTCCTTCCTGATGATGCTTTTTTTTTTTAATCCTAAAAATTCATACGAGTGAGGTCGTACAAATTCATACGAATTAGCCACCTTGTAAAATACGTACGAATTGCCATGAGATCAGGTTGAAAACATCTCTTTCTTAAACTGCATCACAACGCAGGAAATGCAAACCAAAGGAACATGAAGGCACTCAACCGCCATCTCCTGGACTGGAGGGTGAAGTGTTGAATGATGCAGAAACCAGTGGATGTTGTTTTTCACCAAAATGAGCGTGTGTGTGTGTGTGTGTGTGTGTGTGTGTGTGTGTGTGTGTGTGTGTGTGTGTGTGTGTGTGTGTGTGTGTGTGTGAGATCTACATAACTTTAAGAGTTCTAAATGTGTATTTTTGATTGAATCCAACTTAATTTTTACATTTCCATTTTACAAATTTCAAGTGGGATCCACTTTGTTTTTCAAAATGTGTTAGTGTATTTTAAAGCTAAATGTACTCAAATTTTCTAATTAGCAACTGAGTATTTCTACTGAAAGTATAAATGCAAATATATATATTTTTTACTACTATGTGAAAATAATAACAATTTTCATTTGTGCGTCAATTATTCCGTCAATATGCTTAACTTCAAACAAAGATGTTAAGATCTGGGCATATAGTGCATATAGCAGATCTGTCAAGCATAAAGTAATCTTGCCATGAGGTCAATGATGTCATTAGAGAGCAAAATCACATTTAGCGAAATCTGTAGCTTTGATTGAGTGTATAAAATGTTTTGGCTGCGCCGGTGAGCGCTTGGTCCGGGTGGACCTGCTGGTAATGTTATGTCTACAAACACATGTGAGGTTATTTGTCTGATTCATTTATTAGTGTTAATTTACTAGTTCATGTTACCAAAATATATATTGATTTAAAGACCCCCAAGTGTCCAGCTGGGAAATAGCTGGGCTTAAATGTGCTTACTTAAGGTAGTGTCTGTTTTAGAAACTAATTTAAGTTCCATCAGGCAACTTTTCTATTATGAAACCCGCATTCAGTTTGCTGACCCAGAAATCCCTGCAGTAAATGAGCATTATTCACCAGTGCTTTAGACCTCAATTAACTGGACTTGCCTCCTGTTTTGTGGAGGCTAAACGGATTCAGAGTTCTCAATAAATTGCTTCTCCTGCTACATGTAAGTGGAAAAAAGTATAGAGAATATTTTGAGTCTCACAAAACCTACAGCGCAATACAACACACGACCAGACACAGGTTGTGTTAGAATATAAACACATGGAAATGATTATGAAATCAATTGTATCTCCACCCCAAATCTGTAGAGAGATTGATTATTGGAACATTCCCTTCAAAGCTTCCTTTACTCCCAACACAAATATGCACACGCTTTGACAGATACAATTATGTGTATGAAAAATAATGTTTCGGGGTTTTTTTCATGACATTTATAAATTATTATTATGTAATTTCCTTGTAATGCAAAGCATCTAAAATGGCATGTATAATGTTAAGCAACTGTAAAAAAATAAAAAATAAAAATTTACTCAACTTCTGTTTATCATCTATCTATTAAAGTGTTAAAGCCAAGCCTAGAAGTGCATATGGAAACGTTTAACATAAGGCTTGAATATGAAGATTAATGTGATCGCAAACCATACTCATCTTCTGAAAAATTTAATGAATACTAATTTGTAATTTTTCGCTATATAGTAAAATACTATTTATTAATGTTTGTAATGAACTTTTATTTTTATGTTTTCATTTTAGTTTAAGTTTTAGAAATCGTGTCATGTGTTTTAGTCATTTTCATTAGTTTTTATATTTCTGTTTAGCTTTTCGTTTAGTTCGGTTGTGAAGTGTAATGTGGTATGACTCCCCAAAAACGTGATGATATTTGATTATATTAAAACAATACCTTTTAACTCGAAAATTATGTTTTAAAACGTAAAAAAAAAGAAAAAAAAAGAAAATATTCAAGATATAAGAGTAAGTGTAAGTGATTAAGTTTGTTATACCACATTACTTTTTTATTTACTGTAATTCAATTTTGTGTAAATCTTCTCTGAAATTAGTGTAAACGTTTTTTTTTTTTTTCAAAACCATATGAAACCAACACAAATATAAAGCATGAGTTTTAAACTACTCTGTTAAAAATTATTTTCATGATGTCCTTTTTATATTTTAGACATGGACATGGTTCAGATAACATAATATTTTGAGTTTCTATTTATTAAACCAATCTCTTTCATAGTATTAACTAAAATTGTATATTTCAATGAACTCAAAATTGTAAGGCACGTAACTTATTTTTTTAAGTTAAACCAACAAAAAACAGTTTACAGTGACATTTATAGTGGAAATCTATTCTGATTGTAGTTGCTGATATTTTCTTAGAAGATGAATCCGTTCTATCTCTTGTTTGTGGATAGATTTTGTATTGAAAATTTCTGCCGGTCTGTCCAACCGTGAATCTGTCCCCACCGTCCTGCAACCCATCTGCAATTCCAATTGTTCCAGACTAGCCAAGCATGTCCATGCAACACCTGACAGGCTTATCTTCTACGGACAGGTAAGAGGAAGTGTGCAAAGGAGGAGAAAGTGAGCTGGACGTCCAACATCTTTGCAAGTCTGGAGCTCATTATGAATTCCGTCCGAGGCCTTTCCCTCTGAACTTCCACCTGCCGGCCCTCGGGAGCCTGGATGTGCGCGGCGTTCCGGTTCTGCCTGTGTCCATCACAATCCAGATTTGCCTCAGTGGAACATTCAATTTATTTTATAGGAGCACTCCAGTAGATTGGGCTGACCCGTGCAATTTAGCTGAGAATCATGGGATGGGAACGGCGATGTTCGCTTCAATGTGTGTGATCTTCTAGAGGACACTGACGCATTATATAGGCACTAATATAATATTGCGACGTTGAACATGTTTATGAGATCAGGTTTGAGATGGACTGTATTTCCATCCTTCAGGAAATGAGATCTTCTCACTGGCTCTTTCTCAGATTATCTGTAAGGATACTGCCTTGCGGTGGTTAAAGGTGGAACTACATTGAATGCAGTTAAGTCCATGACACCAAAAAAAAAAAAAAAAAAAAAAAAGGATACGGTGTTTACATTCAAATGCATACAGTAAGAAATGGCATATTACAGGATGTTACCTTCATTTCATGGAAGGATTTGCATTTAATGTTGGACCTTTTTCCCGACCTTGTAAAAAAGTGCACTTAATAGTTTTAAATGTGCACTTGATATCTTAAAAGGATATATTTTTTTTGCAGGTATTACAATATCAATGAAATAAAAGGTATTTTAAGTGTACTTAAAGATAATATGCATTTATGACTTTGTCTTAACACACTTAAGTACACTTTAAAAACACTTGCTAGACTCAAACTTTAAATACGTTTTAATTATCATTTTGATGTGTTGAATACTATAGCAAAGTGATTATAATTTTTACTGTTGTGTGTTATTTGATATTACATTTAAAGTTAATATATTTTGATGTATTTCATCATTACAAATGTGTAATTACAGATACATTTAAACACATGACATAGAAGTATCAAATTACATATAGTCATAGTATATTTTGGTTTACTATAAATTATTCTCAGAGCATTCATCAGTAGAGTTTAATCATGTTTCAAAGACAATAGAATTATGAAATTACTACATATACTGCAAAAATGTAAACTTAAGTTGTCAAAAAACACACTTTCAACTAATTGCATTTAACATAAATTACAATGCATAACCATTAAATTGTAAATAGCATGCACTTAAGTGTCCAAAAACATTACATTCAGTTCACACTTAAGTATATCCTATTATTAGGTTATTTTCATAACTTTTAAAAGCAAAGGTGCACTTCTTTTTCACAGTGGTGTCAGGCTCAAGAGCATCATTGAGGTGTAGCGATGGGATCTGACGTGAACTTGGCGTTTCAGATTTGTGCTGGCCGCTCAAGATCTTCCAGTCCTCCAGGCCAGTAAATAATGTCTTTATGTATTTCGCTCTGAAGCAAAGAAAAGATACGCATGCAACTGCGGAAAAATCTGACTCATGATTTTCACCTGGTGGAGAGCACATCTGATTTTTATTACGAAATCTCACTAACTGATTTCAGTTCATTTTCAAGGCAACTTTACTAATTTTCATTTAGTTTTGTAAGTTTAAGTTTCCCATCAGCTTTATTTCAATTACTGAAAACAATTAGAAATCATTTTAATAAAACAGAAATTATGTTTTATTTTTAATTAAATAAATATAAAATCAGTTGACAATAACAACAAGCAGCCATAAAGCAACACACATTTTACCTTCAAAAACGTTTTACATTTTAGTTTTTTTTATTCAAAAAAGCATTCTTAGGCTGATAGATAGATAGATAGATAGATAGATAGATAGATAGATAGATAGATAGATAGATAGATAGATAGATAGATAGATAGATAGATAGATAGATAGATAGATAGATTTGATTTTTCCTTAAAAACAATGTATACCACTGACTGCAATATAACCCTCTTCAGAGAAAATTGGCCAAACAACAAAACCATCACTGTGCAACTTCAAAGTAAAAGCTTGTCGATTATAACCGTTAAAGAAACGAGCACATTTATCTTTCTGTGGTAATAACACACAGCATAATAATCTAATACGAGTCTCTGTTTGTAAACCAGATCAATGTGTTTTGTGCTTTGTTTAGACTTTGATCGCTTTAAATGGCGTTTCATTGTTCCATAGGGTTTCGATTAACAGCGGAGATATTTTTAACTTCGCTTTATTGTGAGGTCTGAAAGACGTCAAAGTGACAGCTGTGTCCACTACTACACGAAACCGAATAAAAGCCTGGCGTGATGGACGCAGATCTGACACGACGCTCTGCGAATTATAGACTTGAGCTTCAACAAAGAGACGTGCTGGAATTATAGTAAACAAAATAATAACATGAAAACGCTTTGCTGAAGTTCTGCTTGTCAGTGATGAAGAAGAAAAATATATACAGCTCGCAGTCTCTTTCTCGTTCTGCCCCACATTTTCATCATCAAAGCGCTTCTTCGGTCCCATAGCAGGCTTTTCCTCACAGTCTGCTAACCATACTGTCCTCTGGCACCCCGAGACGCTGTTCGTTCGTGCTAACGTTTTAATTAGCCATCAGCAGGGAAGCACTTGCGCAAACACAGAAGGAGCATGTCAACAACAATATTACCCTGTCTGTCAGCAATGCATGGCCTTTTGATCAATAAATGATTTAATCGGGGCAGGTATGCGCATGGAAGCTCGTCGCAAATCTTAATACAGTGCATTGCTTAAGAAACAACAGGAATCATTGCTATAATTAATGCGTTGCTATGATATCAGGCTAATTTACCTAGGGTAATCTAAGGGTTAGTTCATCCAAAAATGAAAATGATCTCATAATTTACTCACCCTCAAGCCATCGTGTATGACTTTCTTCTTTCAGCCGAACACAGTCTGAGTTGTATTAAAAAAATATCCTGGCTCGTCCAAGCTTTATAATGGAAGTGAATAGAGCCCAAAAAAGTGCATCATAAAAGTAATCCATAAGACTCCAGGGGGTTAAAGGATTAGTTCACTTTTAAAGTGAAAATTCTGTCATCATAAACTCACCCTTAAGTTGTTTGTATGAATTTCTTTCCTCTGCTGAACACAAAGGAAGATATTTAGATGAATGTCAGTAACCAAACAGTTTTTGGTTCCCAATGACTTCCATAGTAGGAAAAAAATATACTATGGCAGTCATTGGGAACCAAAAACTGTCTGGTTACTGACATTCTTCTAAATATCTTCCTTTGTGTTCAGCAGAGGAAAGAAATTCATACAGGTTTGAAACAACTTAAAGGTGAGTATATGATGACAGAATTTTCACTTTAAAAGTGAACTAATCCTTTAATAAAGGCCTTCAAAAGTGAAGAGATGCGTTTTTGTAAGAAAAAATATCCATATTTATAACTTTATAAACTATAATTACTAGTTCCGGCGGAAGAGTGTCCTCTGACTCGACAGATGACGTATTGGCGAACGCGGAAACACAGAGGATAGAGTAAAAACACAGGTCAGGAATTAGAGTCTAAAACAAGAATTTTTAAAGGGGTCATGACATGAGAAACCAAATTTGCCTTGATCTTTTGGTATATAAGAGGTCTTTGTACCATTAAAACGTCCTGCAAGTTTCATAGCTTAAGACGTCCTCCCCATTATAAACTAATCATTTATTTAATCAAGCTCTAAATACAGCTCGTTCTGGAGCCATGGTAAGAAGTGACGTCACGGTACGAAGTGACGTACCAGCGTTTGCATATGACCGCCTCCAGCACAAGACAACTACGCTTTAAGCGCAAGACAACTACGCTCATTTCGTATCATTGTCGCGCCCGCGCGTCTCACAAGTGTTCAGTCGCCGGACAGCGAGTGGGTCTGTGTACAGGGAAATTACGATGCCACGCAGATGTGCTGTTCCTGGCTGTGGACAAACAACATCTTTGAATACGCTGCGAAAGATCCAGTGGATGCACTTTTTTTTTTTGCGGACGTCCCAGTCCATTTGAAGGATGACTGTTTTGAGAACAAATCCCAAAATGATGCTGGCTTTGCAGGAAAACTGTTGCTCAAAGTTAAGTCCGTGCCGACTATTCTGGGCTCAATAACGACGACGCAAACTGTAAGTAATGCATTTAAAACTTTAAACTACTTTTTAAATAAGCTGAATCCGCAAACGTTCTGGCTGGGGGCGTTAATAATTGATGCATAGGCACTGACGTTAGCCAATCATAACAGTGGGCGTTAACACTGAACTCTTAAAGGGAAACACCCCCAAAACAGACTGTTTGAATCAGAGGATGAGAAACAGGGTGGGGAAAGGTCATAAATCACTACATTTTAAAAGTTTTTTGTAAAAAAAACTATAGTAATACTATAATTGCACCTAAGGGAACATAATAATAAAATAAATAAAAAACATGTCATGACCCCTTTAAAGGGAAATGTGGGAGGAGCTTGAGTTTGTTGCCCAGCCATATTTGTTAGAACCGCGAGAGGCGCCACAGCTTACGCTACTCCTACATGAGTCTGATGCGTCTCTCAACAGTGTTCGGCAGAAGCGTCTCTACACCGGAACTGTACCTTTATCTGCTTCAAGAACAGCGCGGTTATTACCTCACTAGTGAGAAATGTCATGTAGCTTAGAAGTTGTTAAACTTTTTTAGTGATAAAATCGTCAGAGCAGCACTGACAACACGTTTCTGTGCGAGTGTGTGTCCGTACTGTATGTGTGTGCGTTTGAGCGGGAGAAAAATAGTTTGTGCTTTCTGTGCATATAACTTAATTTTGTGGCAAGAAACATGGACATAATTTCTTCTTTTTATTTCTTATATTTATTTGTTTGGTCAGTGTCGTTGTTGGTTTTGGCTCTTTTGCGGTTGACGGCTGTAAGGACCTTTGAAATAATTTAAAGGTCAAAACCTGCCTGGAACTACTTCATCCGTGCGTTTCCCTGAATAATTGCACACCTTAGAACGTTTATTAACCAATTCGATTTAAGCATTCAACAGTCACGTAGTATATGTTTGATTAATTTATCAATGCAAGTTATGCTGCGATCACGCCATGTCGTAATTACTGTAATTATGAGATGACAACTTCTGACGTTGTGCTTGGGGGACAAGTCAGAGATCTCAGAAAATTTTAGTCTAGCGGAGGTATCATCTCCCACCCCATTTCTGTTTTTTCATCATTGTTTCTGGACAGCACTATGGACTGTATAGGCTCTTCATCTGCTTTATAGGAACCTTCATTGCTGTTTCTAGACCGCACAGACACCTGGATGAACAATGGACTGTTACCTTTGACCCTGTCAAATCTCCATCTGCCTCAGTCACCGCCCTTCTCAGCCAGTCCTCCAGCTCAGCCTCTGCTGGAGGTTGTCAGCCCTTTGCAATCTCCTGTAATGCCAAGCCTTCACATCGAGCCTTAGGTCCTACATCCACCATCAGTGCCTGAGCGGATAGATCCAGTGGCTCCACCTCCAGCCTCAGATCGTCTTGCTACATCTCGACCTGTCGGCTCCACCAGACACCCTCGGCCTTTCCACTCCAACGGGTTCCCTCATCCCACCAGCTCCCCAGTCGTCACCCCAGTGGTCAGTCGTCACACCACCTCCGCCACAGACTTGCCGATCTTCTGCTCCGTTCCTCTACCCCTACATCTGCAGAGGGCTTCTCCTTCCATTCAAGTCCTCCACACCGGCATCGCCTCAGACGATCGTCGCCACGCCAGGCCTCCTGTGCTAGCAATGTCGCTCATCTTCATCGGCTCTCCCTCTGCGCAAAGGGATCCTTCGGCTCCACCTCCATTGGTCATCCCCCAGTTGACGTCAGCCACCACACCAACTTTGCTCCTCACTCCCTCGACTCTGCCTTGGGCTGTCGTCTCTGGCCTCTTCCATCAGGCGCTCTTCGTCAATTGCCGCCAGGGTCTCATTGTCCATATTGCACCATCCCCTCATCTCCTGTCTTCCTTGTGTCTTCACCTCTGCCACCTCCAAAGCTACTATGTCGCGAGGCCCGAACTGTGACAGAACTGTGTTCTGTCACAGTTATCTGGACTTTAGTTTCACTTTCATGGACTTTGAGTTTGTTTTCACTCATAATGTGTTCCTTTGTTTGATTTTCCCGCCACTCAGTTGCACTGGACACTCATTAGATCATCACACCTGATCGTCATCTCCTCATTATGATTGTATATTTAAGTTCCTCACCTTCACTCTGTGTTTGTCGGTTGTTGTTAGTGTGTGCATGTTACGTTATCTTCATCGTTGTGAATTACCTGAGTTTGTTTTCATTAAAGAAGCATTTTGTTCTCTACTTCTTCTTCATCCTTGTGACACTATGAGGAAATGGTTTTTACAAGTAGGCCTAATTATGGTAGTTCTGACTCTTCTTAAATTGTTCAGATATGACGCTGTTCTCCACAAAACTTGTCCTTTACAAACAAATTACAGCTGACAGATTCATCAGTAGGCTACATTCTCAATGCTATATGAAGAAATATTTTATAAATCTGTGACTAAATACCAGCATCTTTGTGACACTATTTACTTCACTCAAGCTGTACGATTCGAATCAAATAATGCTAGAAAAAAATGAAACGAGAGAGAGAGACAGAGAAAATAAGAAGGGTTTTGTAAACACTGCAACAGCCGTTGTGTCGTGTTTTAACACTCAGTAATTTGGTTTGACAGAGCGGCCTGGCCTGCATTACCGTGTGGCCGCTTGTCTCCCATCTAATCTTTAACTCAAGGACATTTTTCTAATATTCTTCAGCACCTTCCTTTGATTAGACTCGGCTTTGTTCTGTGAAACGACAGCGGTGACGCCTGGAATCGCAGCACCTCCGAGCGCCAGGATGAAGAACTGAATGATACAGGCATGTGGAGTATTCAAGTTACAGCTGCGTTTGCCAAACTTCAACGAGACTCTCAACGACAGTCATTTTTTATTTAACTTTGGTCTGGAATCGTGCCAACCGCATGATAAAAGTCTTTCATCTACCAATCGTAAGCGATGGTTCACAGATGAGTGAGCGCTGAGGTACCAGTCTTACTAATTAAAGATAAAACGACTCAAGATTAGTGAATCCCAGGTGAGGGGGACAGTGAATGTAATGGAGCCTATCCCAAATCCCTCTGCAAGTTAAGGAAAATAAAATTGCACTAAAGAGAGATTGTGAGAATTTCAGATCTATAGTATGAAACACAACACTTGCCTATAATGATGATAATTTGTATTATTTAGTTAGTATTATTATAATAAATACATGATTTTTATTGAATTTTACATAGTGTTATTTTTTTTTAACACAAAAATCTCTGTGATTTTCCCCCCCCCCCCCCCCTACTATATTATATATTCATTTTCAATTGAATTTACACATTCTATTTATAGTGTATTATATTTATAATATTCTATTTATTTATTTATTTTTTATCTATGTGTTGGTATGTCCATAATTCCTTGTTGGATCTGTGTGTTGTTGCACTACACATTTCACTACATTACATGTATGTATGACAAATAAATACCTTTGAAATAAATTCAGATATAAAAGATAGATGGATGGATGGATGGATGGATGGATGGATGGATGGATGGATGGATGGATGGATGGATGGATGGATGGATGGATGGATGGATAGATGGGCAGCGTAAACATCTCCTCTTGTGTTCCATGGAAGAACTGCAAATGGGTTTTGAATGACATGAGGGTGTGTAAATGATGACAGGATTTGTAAGTTTTAATTTTGCACGATCAGAAAGACTGACAATGTAAGCCTAAAATGAACATGTACAGACGTAATTGTTCTGCACAGCTTATTTTCATTGGAGCTAATGTTTGGTCAGGCTTTAATAACATTAGCTGTAGTTTGAGGACTGTGGGACTCTAGAGTTTGAGTAAAGGGAAAAAACTCAGCAGAACAGCAGTATTGAATCTTATTAGCATGTAACAGCACTGGACAGACATCTCTCTCTCTCTCTCTCTCTCTCTCTCTCTCTCTCTCTCTCTCTCTCTCTCTCTCTCTCTCTCTCTCTCTCTCTCTCTCTCTCTCTCTCTCTCTCTCTCTCTCTCATAAGATTCATGATTCAAATAGCTTTATTGGTATAGTGAACAAAATCTTTACATTGCCAAAGCATCCATAAAACTATACAATAAAAATAAATTAATAAATAAGGAGGAAAAAAAATATATATACATATAATAATACAAAAAATACATGTTTTTCATGAAAATAAACATATACAAATATTTAACCTATTCTCTAGGCGTACAGCTGGTAGCTCTGTCCTGGAATGGGGTAATTAGACCTTTGTTCCAAATGTTGGGGAATACCTGAACTCAGGATGATATTGAAGAGCTTGAGGATGGCTAATCTGAATTTGTGGTCTGTGTATTTAATCATTTCATATAGGATGCCATCGACACCACAGGATTTTTGCATTTCAGGGTTTGTATGTTGTCTAATAGTTCGGCTAGTGTCATTGGAGAGTCTAGGGTTCTGGTAGTCTTTGATGGTTGATTATAAAACTCTTAGTTTGTCATACATGGCATTTTGTTCCTGATGTTTGTTTATATATATATATAAGAGGTTGGAGAAGTGGTTTATCCCAACATCTCCATTCTGAATAGCTAGTTCTTGATGGCAAGATTTGTTTAGTGTGTTTCAAATGTTTTCCAGGAGTGGTTGGATTCTAAGGATTCTTCAATTTCTCTGAATTGACTTTCTGTGGGTCTCTCTCTCTCTCTCTCTCTCTCTCTCTCTCTCTCTCTCTCTCTCTCTCTCTGGACAGACGGATGCTGGGTTCGGTTCGGTTCAGCTGACGCAGTAATGGTTTACTGGAGGAGAGACTGGCTCAGGAAGCTGCTATCAGATAAATGGATTCCTGACACACACAAGATGAGAAGATATGCTTTCAGTGAGACTAATGTTTAATTACATTAATATGTGGGAGACGGGAATGTTGGGAAGGTGTGGAATAGTGTGGGAACAGTTGCACTAATGTTGAGAATAATGTCCAGATAATCTCATCATTTGGATGTTTTAATTGCCAGCATTACCAGTTTGGTAGTTCCTCTTTGTGTTGGTTAAAAAACCTTATTACTTGTCAACTGTCACGGTCACCAGCTAGTCACCACCTCCTCACTACATTTCCCATCATCCTCCCTGGCCCTCACCTGCATGCACTTCCCAATCCCAGAGATAACCGTCACCAGTCTTCACTGATCAACTACTAGTAGTAGTAGTATTAATACTAATAATAATACTTTTATACTGCCTTTAATACGAGAAGCAAATATATATTGGCAAAATGTCAAATTGAATTTTTTGAAATCTTTTCTTGGGGGCTTTTCTCAACAAATATTGATATGCAATTAAATTGCATATCAATTATGCATATCAATTATTATTATTACATGGCACGCCATGTATAATTTGATTTGACAACCCTAATATTTAGTCATATTTAAGTAAAAAATGGTGTAAATGTGAACAAATTTGTGTTAAACACATGTATCCTTAAAAATCTATATGACTTTGTTACGGAAGCAGACTCGAGATGGTTAATGAAGATATAACGGGAGTTTATTTGACAACACAGAGCGGAGACAGGATGCAGGGAAGATATGAACAATTATACTTCGGAGAGAGCGGTGTGCAGGTGATGAGCGGAATAGTTCTTCTTACAGGAATGGAGACGCACAGAAGAGACGAGACGCTGGAGACAATGGCGGTTTGTGATATCAAGGTAAGTAGTCCTCCTCGTATAAACAAGACCAGCCAGTGAACTGAGGTGCAGAGTGTGTCTTTATAGTGCTGGTGATGATAGTGATGATGAGGTGCAGGTGTGTGTGATTAGTACTCAGGTGAAGGAGTGCGCTGTGATTGGCTGGTGTGAGAGCCTGGCTGATCTGTAATCAACTTGGTGTCATTAAATATAATTTATATATTATACTATAAAATATATAAATCTGTGTATTGGCCACTGGCCAATCATGTTCTCTATCAGTATCGGTTTTTATTTATATAAATTATAAATTAAAATGATATTGGTCAACTTATAGTAGTAACTTGGTAATAGCATGATATTCTTTGGAAGTACTTTGTAAATACCATAGTAGGTTTCGTGTAATATATATATATAATGCCATAGTAGTATCATTGTTTACTTTACCATTTAAGGGCTTTATAGGAAAAAAATATTGTTAGATAAAAGCTAATATAGTCTTCTGAACTCTTTCTCTCAACTTCTGAATACAATTTTCCAATATACTTTGTAGTTAGTTGGTTAAATACAAGAAAGTATTTAAATACAGTTTTGGTCATTTGGTTTCCCGGAAGTATGTGGAGTATGTTTGTTTGAATGAGAGTTTGGCAGGTGCTGGAGGCTGTGGACTCGCTCCAAGTTCTGCAGATTCTCTCACTGTAATGCTGCATTGCACAAACACAATGATATGAGCTACAAATTGATACCAGGTGCATCTCGACTTTCAACCTCCCAAAGCACCAGTCAGTCAAAGCACTTCTGACTTCATGCTTTTAGTCAAAGTGGGTTTTTTTGTGCTTCTCAATAAAATTACAGAGTGTTTTCCCAGCAAACAATATGATTTATGACAGATTATGTTGTGTTTGCTGACAATGTGGCATAAATAACCAGTCCAGATAGTTCAGGAGTGTTTTCCATCTTCTATGAAAAACATAACTATTTTGTATGAATTCGTACACTCTAAAAAATGCTGGGTTGTTTTAACCCAATGTTGGGTCAAATATGGACAAACCCAAACGTCGGATCAAAAATGCAATTTAAAAATTTAACCCAATGGCTGGGTTTGTCCATATTTGACCCAAAATTGGGTTAAAACAACCCAGCATTTTTTAGAGTGTAAGAAGCGAATCGTACAGAAAATGTACGATTGTTAGGGGGGAAAAAGCTTGAAGGTCCACCCCTAAAGATACCCGTCACTGAGGCGTACGATTGTAGATTAAAATTTGCCAAAACTTAAAATAGTTACAAATTGCCATTAGACTGTGTTTAAAACATGCTGCAATATCACATTTTAGAAGTTAAATAGGTTCGAACACCTCTTTTTTAAACTGATTTCAAAGTATTTTAAGTATTTTTTGAGTATTTTTAAACTCATTGCTTTGCAAGCTAAAGTTTCCCTAATCATGTTCCCCATTATCTTTAGCTTTGACCTGACATAGTGCAAGCAGGATAAAGGTGCCGTATCTACAATAGGATACTTCCTTTTTACCGTTTTAATCATAAATGTTCCCAGCTGAATAAATACGGCCCTAATTAATGAGCACCTTTAAATTAAAGCAGGAAAAATGAGCTGCCACACTTGATTTGAGTCCCATTAGGATTTTACCCATTAAGCACTTCGGTTCTCAGACAAACGCAGAACTTCATCAAATTGAATCCATGCACGGCTGAACATAAGAAAATGCCTAACAGTGCACTTCCAACCTTGCATGTCACTTTCTATTATCTAACAGCCTTTAGATGAAGTGCTCAAGTGCTCGGGGAACGCTTTACGGGTATTTTGTGTGTTTTAAGCTAAACTTTTTGACTAAGCCAAAAAATGGCGGGTCGTAATAAAAAACCTTTAAACATCTTTCTATTTATTTTCAAAGCTGCTGATCATCTCAGTACCAATCATCTCACAATTAAATTATGTTTATATATAATCTCATATAAAACATGTATAAAATTTACTGTACAAACCAAGATAATTTACTGTTAAACCCCTTGCAAATATTGGATAATATATATGGATATTGATATATTTTGTTCTAAAATAACTTAAAACATGCTAAATGAATACATTTATATAAAATATGTTAGCCTTTATAATTCAGTGTCATTTCTATTTTACTAGGTCAAAAATAAGATGTGTAATATTTAAAAAAGTATTATTACACTCCAAAAAAGCCGTTGGGTTAAAAATGTAATGTAAAAATTTAACCCAACAGCTGGGTTTGTCCATATTTTACCAAAAATTGGGTTGAAACAATCCACCATTTTTTTAGAGTGTATATATTTTAAAAACTATACTGTGTGTGTGTGTGTGTGTGTGTGTGTGTGTGTGTGTGTGTGTGTGTGTGTGTGTGTGTGTGTGTGTGTGTGTGTTAAAATGTGATATATGTATATTTGTCAACGGGGGGTTAAATACATAGTTATTTGTCCATATTAAGCTGAGAGAGGAAAAAGGTTTTTTTTTTTTTTTACAACTACAAAAAACACACTTCACCTTTTTAAGAAGTTATTCCATGTCTTTGAAAAATCCGTCAAAGCTGCTGAAAGCCAGTTTTCCTAACATTCCCATCGGAGGCCGAGGCAGCGCACGGGGTGTCCAGGTCGTAGTGTGTAAGGTCACATCCACACACTTGGGTTTGTTTGCCAACCAGCAGTTCTTGCACGTTTTTGTGGGGCGATGTTTCTTTTTTTCCACAAAGATTTCGTCTGATATATTGAGTCTTCAAAATCTGCAGCCCAGCAGGATTAGCCGAAGGCTGCCTGTAAACCATTTCCCGAATAACATGTTTTATATCAAAATATTATTCCTTTCGTAGAGTTATTCATTGATTTGAATCAGGAAGCCATGCAACCTCTTTTTTTTTCTGCTCATTTTTCACAGGAGGTAAGTGAGATTTTTTTCCTTCTTCTCGTTCTAATGCTCGCAGGAAACATTGCTTCCTCTTGGGTTTCATGTTGCTGCAGTCTCAACCTTTAAACTTCCTATGATGACACCAATAAATTAAGCAAACAGAGAGGAGTTTGTGAACTAGGCCTTTGTTATTGTTGCATCCACATTTTCAGTTCGCTCTAATGTCTTCCTCTTGTTTTCATTAAAAGGAGTGTTTTTCTACCTGGGGTGATATTTCATTTCCCAACTGATACACAGTATGTGCAACCAGAAGAAAGTTCACTCACCTTGTTTGGTGTGCAAATCTCTTACCGCGTTCGGGCTTATTTTTCCCTCATACTTTTTTTTTTTTCTGATTCATTCTAGGGTTTTTAGTAAGAATCGCCGACGGCCCCAGATTATTGTTGTTCAACATTCACTGCATGTTAAATCACACATCATTAGTATCATTAGAAAGATTTAAAGGGGTGGTAAAATGCCATTTTCACAAGATGGAAAATAAATCTCTGATGTCCCCAGAGTGTGGGTGTGTGTGTGTGTGTGAAGTTTTAGCACAAAATACCCCACAGATATTTTTATATAGCATGTTAAAGTTGTCACTTTTTGAGGGTTTGCAAAAACGCAGTTTTGTGTCTGTCCCTTTAAATGCAAATGAGCTGCTGCAGAGGGCGGGGCTTCAAGAGCTCCTGTGTGTGTGTGTGTTAGCAGCTGCGATTACCTCACCCAGACACACACTACAATGACAGAAACTGTCTGCCTTAAAGGGATAGTTCACCCAAAAATAAAAAATCTGTCTTCATTTACTCAGCCTCAAGTTGTTTCAAACCTGTATGAGTTTCTTTCTTCTGTTGAACACAAAAAGAAGATATTTTGAAGAATATTGGTGACCAGACAGTTGATGGACCCCATTGACTTTCATAGTAGGAAAAAAAGATACTATGGAAGTCAATGGGGTCCATCAACTTAGAAAAGTGAAATCATTCTTTACCACCCCTTTAAGACTCCAGCTTAGGTATTTGACCACTGTTTATGATAAAACTAGGTTGCAGTGACATTCATTTCTTAATTTATGTCATGAGTGCAAAATAATCAATCTATTTTTGATATTTTGAATATAAAAAATTCAGCACATTCATATTATCTCACATCTTCTCCGGTTTACTTGTGTTCACAATACATGCACTTACACAGCATCAGTTAGGGCTCTTAGTCTAAAAGTGCGCATACTTGGAGAAATATTGATTTATTCTGCTAAATATTTAATCATACAGAACATAATTTCTATTAATTTCCCACTGAATTATGCGATCTGAAGAGCTGATGTCTCCTGTTCTCCTGTTTTGAGTCAGTTATCTGTCAGAGCGCTCATTCGATCTACAGCTGTCAATCATCTTAACATAATTGACCGTAATTCAAAACTAAAAAACAAACCCAAAGAAACATTTCTACACGTGAAGCAAGAAGCTAATGAACACACGATTACAATAGTAAATGGTTTGTGTGTAATTTGGTATATTTTCGTATAAAAAATGGATGTTTACATTATAAATGCTAAGCAGGTATAGCGATTAGCTGCATATAAAAGGCTAACATAGCATATTTTAACATAATTATATGACTTAAATCCACATTAGAAGTTATTACAAACATTAGTTAGTGATTTAAAGAGTTTTGAGTAAAAGCGTGATATTAATCTTTTCAATCGTGTTATGTAGCTTGATGCTAATTGTAGCTCTAATGCACCTTTTGCGCCAGGAGCTATTCTATCTAATTTGTTAAAATAATTCACATTAGGTCCCAAGAATACTTTTTTGTTTGTTTGTTTTCTAGAAAGACTTTGGATAATGGGTGGATTCATGTACAGTGGGATACAAGTGGTGTAGATGGGCAAGCCATGAGGCTAATAATGGCTGAAAACAAACAAAAGAATAATGATAAACGAATAATGCAGATTAAGTCTCAGTTATGGCAGACGTGTGAAAGGTTAGTCGAGTGAGAACAATAGAAATATGAATGTAGCAGTTCACCTTGCCAGACATTAGACAATAGACTACAAATGGGTGTTTAAAGGGCAAAAAAAAAAAGTCTTAGCATCATATCAGCCTTTTCTAAAAACTCACATGACATGGTCTTATAAAATGTTTCATAAAATGCATAGTTTTAAAGAAAACATCCTCCGATTTGAAATAAAGCATGAGAAGACTTGTGGCTTCAGCTTCATTGTGTTTCTAAGCTCCTACAACACATACACATCATATTTTTATACATTTGAAAAAAATATTTTTTTTTTCTAAATATTCTTAATATTTAGTTTTTATGTTTGAACTTAAATATCTCCATATTAATAACAGTCTGAGTAATTCTGAGTCTTGAACTGTAAACTCTCAAGTCATTTATACCCCACTTGCCAAAATTGGGCAAGGGGTTAACCTCAATTAACCGGTATCGGTTTTAATACGTTTTTTTTTTTCAAAAGTTTAAGTTTGCAGGCCTCCAAAACGCTGTTGTCGTGTAAATGAACAGCCTAAAAGAAATAAAAATGGTGTTGTGTAAACGCCCAGTGTGCATATACATTATATTTAGATTGCACATTACGTATATTCTTCTAAAATATATCATTTCTGTATTAAGTACTCTTTGAAAGCATACTAAAGTGTGACCCGGAGGCCTCTGAAGATCACTTCGGTCCATTAGTGGATTCAGGCATTTGGATATCCATTACCTGTCTTGAATTGTGGCTCAACGCATTCAAGCTCTGGTATCCACATGACCCCGCTTCGAGTGAAACGGACGGAAGGGCTTACGAAAATGAACGACCAGGAAGAAATTAGTAGAAGAGCTCAAGGGATGAAATCATCTCCAAATAAAACACTGAGTCGTGGCACAGCGCTGTTGATCTATTACTTTCTATTGAACCTCCAGCCTCGCAGTCATTTTCCCTTCCGCTAGGATCGTCATGTAATCTCTGGGGTAAGTGGCGGGATTCATTGTGGATGTGTGTGTGTGTGTGTGTGTGACTGACTTAATGTAGCCCTGGAAGAGACATGGAGCTGAAGCTTGGGTCATTTTCTCTGTATGGCTTCTCATAGGAGATATTGTCCGATTTTCATAAAAAGCATGAAATATCAGGAAACTGCAGAGAACGTGAAGAAGTTCATTACCTCATTATCCGTGACTAGGAGTGTATCCTTCTGAATGTTCCTTAAACACTCTTGGTTTTTCATAGACAGTGTGGTTTCTTGCTCCCAAGAAAAAAGACTGTCCTGTTGGGTGAACCAGATGTGCCCTACATAAACACATGACCTAGACCAGCAACAGGCTGGTAACAATAGGAAACTGTCAAATGATATAGTCTCAAGCCCGCACTATAGTGGTTTAAGAAAGCCACGACATCTCTGCATGGAAAGATTTGGATCCGGACATCAGCTCGGTCAACACTTAGCATGAGAATTTATGTACTCATACTTATCGACTTCAAAACAACATGTAACTGCAATGTGTTTAACACATGGTGCAGTCAAATCAAATACTAAGATTCTTCTAAAAAGAGACACGACTTGGCTTTGGAAGAAGGTAGTTCATTAATCCATTTGAATGTGGCTAATCCATGACTGTGTTGAGTTAAAGGGAAAGAATTGTTTTGTTTTTCAGCTATGGGCGCCATTCTCTCAGGTTTGGACGCTTGGTAGCCCATTATTTAGCAAGCCGAGGGGTTTCAATGGTCCAGTGAAAAGTGAGAGCACGGTTATGCGACTGAAGCCAAACACATCTGAATATGAAACACATGAGCTAATGTGGCACAGAGAAAAGCCTTGAGAGATACGTTTAGCAAGTGTAAAGTATTTATCAAGAGCCTTTTGTCGCGGTTGCATCTGGAATCGGACAGTTTGACGTGTTTGGTTTTGCACCAGCGCTTGAGCGGAGTCCATCAATCTGTGTCCGTGAGCTGGCTCTGAAAACCATTAACACAATAACACTGGGAGATTGAAACGGACATTTATACCTTTTACTCTACATTTATTGAGACATGAGCACAACTCGGAAAGAAAAGAAAATGTCATAATGCACACTGACAAATATATTCCATGCATTCATAAATGCTAACTTGGGTTGCAGAATGATGTAATACACACAAAACCTCTAAATTCATGAACAATTTATATAAATGCAACTAAAATATGTTTTCACATGAAATTTCAAATGCCAATGGTGTGGCAATAGGATGGTATTTTAGATGGTATTATGAATAAATTAGTTTTTGTATTCATTTGTTTTTTAACTTAAGGTGAGACACTACATGTAAATAGGAGAGATTTAAATAAAAAATAAAAAAATAGATATCACCATGAAACTTCCTCAGTTGATTACTTACAAATTTCCAAAATTTGTAATACATTTTTTATAGATTTGTGTAGGTTTAATTATGCAAATGAGGCATTATCTAATGAGGCGCAATTTTGCATATATTTTCGGTAGATAGATCTGAACATATGATAAAGCCAGGTGCAAAATTATTTTTTCATTCTGATTACACACAAGATGAAAAAATAAGGGATTTCAGGATACATGCTTTCATTATCTAGGAAATCAACATATACTGTCCATAGCCTTAAAAAATCTAATTTCGCCATATTTTTTAGATTAAAATCTCACATAAATCAGGCCAGGAATGATTATTAACAAATCCCTCTGAACATATCTTCAGAATACTGCTAACTGTATAACTGGAAAGTTTGGTGTACATCGGTGCTACATAGGCTGAGATGTTTCTACTGGAGAATGACAAAAAACTAATTTTGAGAAAAAGGCATTTAAAGATTTGTAATGTAAAAAATCTTACTTTTTTAGTGAAAAAAAAACTATTTACAGACACAATATCTTATCAAATCATTAGCAACAACAATGCAAACCACCTAAATCACATCAAAACTTATAAACACAGCATTTATGGCCTTCAACTGAACAGAAAAGCAGTCAAAAACACATCTAAATGTCAGAGCACGTCACGTGATGCATCTGAACCAATCAGGTTGTCAGAACATCAGCCAATGAGATTTTGCTTTTAGAGTTAAATGCACATTGTACTTTCACGATTGGTTGCTTTGTACAGGAGAGAGAGAGCTTTCCAACGGTGTGTGTGTGTGTGTGGTGACAGGGAGCAGACAGCGATCGCGGAGCAGATCTAGAACACCAACTTTTGTTGAATTTAGGAGAAATCTACAGACGCAAATAGACAAAGTGTAGTAAAATAAAGACCTAAATGTGTATTTTGGACTTTTTTCACCACAAGTCTGAAAGAAGACATGTTATTGAAGACAAATATCCCAAAATCTCAAAATTGACCAGTGACTTACCCACAGTCTAGTATTGATTTTGTTGTTGTTTAAAAGCAGTGGCTCCATTCTTTCTTTTTATTTACTGACAGTTTACACATTCATACAAAAATATTCTGGGGGCCATGAACATTTTGGTAATATGGTGGTGGCTGATAACTCTTTTAGAAAATGCTGACTGGGAAAGAGTTAACAATTAATAAAGGAATAAACAAAAAAAAACATGGCTTGTAGAGTGATTTAATTGAAGAAGCAATATAATTTAGAGGTTTAATTAATGTTAGGAGAACGTTGTCTGAACTATTCAGTTGAACAAATGTTCTATTTCTGTCACATTGCTGTGTTGTAGGACACTCACGAACACGATGATAAAGGAAAAGGTCATCTTTAATAAATCCACAGGCAGATTAATCCAAACAGAAAGAACGGCTTCCAATACGTGTAAGGCAGACGAGACCCGACACCAAATGAATATACACAGAGGACTTAAATACACATACAAACCAGGCTAATTAAATACACACACCTGAACTAAATGAGCTAACCAGATACCATGACAACACAGGGCCTGTTTACACGACACCATTTTCAACTAAAACCTGAAAACCTGAAAACAGCAGCGTTTTGGGCGCCTGAAAATGCACGTTTTTGAAAACGGTCTCCATGTAAACAACAAAAAAACGTGAATCTCTGAAGACGATGACGTCGTGCACATACGTGTTCAAACTATAGTTTTTCATCGCCATCTACTGGCCTGACAGCAGAATACAGTGTTTTTAGTTGTTTTCCTAGATCCGGGATCGTTTGGATAATGGTCAAAGGAAAAACTTCTCCGTTTTTGAGCATATCACTGTCGTGTAAACGTACCCTAACTCAACAGTGGAAAACGGGAAGAACTGAAGTCCAAACTCAGTGAGATGTTCCTGGCTAGCCCAAAACAGAAAGTCTAGCTCTTTTCTGTGAACGGTCGGTCTGAGAACCAAAAACCTGCCTTTCCAGAATGTTCCAGGAGCTGGAAACTGTTATTAGTGTCGGTGCTGGAGGATGGAGAGAAGGTACAGGCGTCCTCTGAGGACCTACTCGCCCTGTAGGCATACTAAGCTGGGTAAATGTTTGCATGATGTTTGCACAATTTCCGCACCGCAGACCCCCCACTTTTAGCCCGTATCCCTGCTGGCTGATGTGTTTCCTACTTCTGTTGCCTCACATTAAAGGGAGATTTCAGATGCAGGCTATACTTTGAGCACCTGATATCGATTTCAAACAGTAAAGCTGCTTTTCGCCCAGCAGTGTGATCAGAGCGCCTGTCCAGACAAACATTTACAGGTGGGGGAATCCTAAAACAAAACACATCCATCATACCAAAGCAAACCAATTCAATGAGATAGCGAGGTCCACACCACAACTATACCGATAACAACACTGAGTAATCATATCGTTGGAAATACATTCAGAACTACTAATTCCAGCCAATGAACGATAAAAAATATTGACAGCCAATCAGAATCCAAGCATTAAAAGCAGCAGACGACATAAATATTGTTATGGTTATTTTTGTAGTTATCATTCTTGGTGTGAATGGTTCTCTTTATGAATTAATTTATTAAATAAACTGTCATGGTCATTTGTGGGGGAAAACCCGTCACCAAATCAATTGAAAAAAATTAAAATGGCTCTTTTTTATGGTAAAATTATTTAATAAATTGTTTAAAGTTTTGTTCTATTTTGTATCTACATGCTCTATTTCTGAAATGTATTACACTCTAAAAAATGCTGGGTTGTTTCAACTCAATTTTGGGTCAAATATGGACAAACCCAAACGTTGGGTTAAAAATTTAATGTAAAAATTGAACCCAATGGCTGGGTTTGTCCATATTTGACCCAAAATTGGGTTGAAACAACCCAGCAATTTTTAGAGTGTACTAATTAATATTAAAAGGTAATATTTACATATTTGAGAACTTAAAGTCCCCCTGTATTAAAAATCAAGTATTAATGTTGTTTATGTGTCTATGTGGTGTTTTTAATATGCTTTAGGACAAACCAAACCAAAATTCATGAAGTCGACAGCATTGCTGAGTATTTTCTCCTTAAAACTGCAGTGAAAAAAAGGTTTGAAATTGCTGGTGTTTCTGACGTCACAAACTACCTTGTAACCAATCAGATCAACGTGTGACCATCAATGAGTGGATTGCTGAGTGAGTGAGTGGAGGCGGGGCTCATTTGCATGTTCATAGAACCGCATATCCTAAATGAGGCAAGGGTGTCAAGTTACATTCAAGCTATTTTAACGCATGAAGAAAACTTTTTCAAGGAAAAAACTTTTAAATATGTAATTTTGGTGATCAAAGATGAGTTTTAAGAGAGAAAATTATACACTTTAAAACAAGCATGAAACTGAATGTCAAAACCCCATAAAACGTCTAAAAGGCTATATGAATAGTACTAAAGATAAGGTTTAGATCATGAATATTAATTAGGCGACAACTGGAGAGCCAAAAAAGAACTGGTTCGGAACTTGCGGTTCAACTTGCGAACCTTCCCAGAACCTGTTTGTTTTTCCACTGCCTTGAGAGCCCAGCGAACGACGTCATTACGTCACTGTGTACGTCGCCATACGTCTTAGCTTTCCCACAATCTTTCTTCAATTGTTCTCTCTACTAGCGCTGTGTTTTTAGCAATGGCGGTCACAACCTTTCCCGTTGTGTTGTTGGTCCCAATAACCCTGCCCCCAGCCCCCGGCATAAGCATGACATGCTAAAAGAACGGTTCTAGTCCAGCGAAGAGTTGGTGCCGCTCTGGAACCAATTTTCCTGGCTGAGAACCGGTTCTTTGGCTGTCGAAACACTCGCGAGTAGGCACCGGCGCCGAACCGACTCTCAAAATGCTTTGGTGGAAAAGGGGTAATAGAAATCTCAGCATGAAGTAATTAATATTAAAGACTTTAATTAATACTCACATTATTTGTATATAGTGACGTCACGTATGCACACCCTATTGTTGTTGAAGCAGCAAGTAAATGAGCTCTGCAGCTTTCTGTGGTTTTTCATCCCATTCTCAGTACTGACACATAGCTTGTTGAAATCAGATCAGTGAGCCGTTAGCGGCTGTGCTGCTTCAGTGAACGCTGCTTGTGGTGACACATCTTCAAGTGTGACTAGAATGATTGAATAGTTTTCCGACAGATTAAAGTGTCTCCAGTGATAAGAGTCTCCAACGCAGAAGACAAGGTCCATGAAAACATATTTGTATCGTAGCAACATCTTTAGTTTGTGCATAAACACACCTCCCCAATTTATGAAAGTCCATAATGCTGTCATCTCAGAAACTTTACTGTGGTAAAGAACTTGGCGCTAATCTTGGTGAAGCACTGCGGCTAGCGTTCTCCTGCCTCTTCTGCCTATAATTAGCAAATCCTGCTAATTAATCAATACATTATACATAAGACTTTAGCATTGGGGAACAATCTTTGCATTTTAACCAGCTTTCCTACCTTGGTTCCTCATTAAAAGTTAGCTTTTGTTTTATGCGCCAGCCCTCATGTTAGCAGTGCGGTGTGTGAGGAAAAAAAGCTAACGTTAGCATTGTTGTTCTTTGTGTACTTTAAGCACCAATACCACAATTGTGTTAGATGCTACACTGCCATCTACTGACGTGGATTAGCGTGATCTTCTCTGAGTTTTATGTTAATTACTTTGGTACTAATGAGTTTAGGCTAAAAGATGATTCGTCTACACAATCGCTGCATCCGAAATCGCATACTGTCTGAGTAGGTACTACATTTGAATTTGAACTTACTTCAAGATGGTTAAAAAAGTACACTCTATATTATGAATATGGGTAGTATGAAATTCGGATGTACTTCATCCTCCATGTTGTTACTATCATGTGACCAACCAGCATTAGTTGCGTCGCTTCACTGCCATTCATAATCATAGGATTATAAAAAGTTCAACGTATGCACATTTCAGAATCTCAGCAGAAGTAGTAGGTCTTCCAGGTACTTTTCCACTGTTTTTCAAATATTATGTATTCATAAAAACTACTCTTTTGGCATATGCTTTTTCGCACACTATATAGTAGGGAAGTATTTGATTTCAGACGCAACAAATAATTCATTCTCTTAGCTGTCCATCAAAAAATGAGCAACTTGGGCATCAAATTACTGAATACACCTTTAAAGCAGGGCTATGCAGTTTGCTCTGCAGGTTTCTCTATAGAGCGCCCCCTACAGCTTCGGAATAGATATTTGACAACACTGTCGAAAAACTCGTTGGCGACTCTCAGATAGCAGAGGCTAGTAGATCAATGACATCAAAAGAGACGGCACATTCTTTACAACGTCTTCTTCATTCGGCTTCGAACAGCGTGAGGGAGCGCAATAATGACATAATTTTAGCAGATTTTTTTGCCGTAAAGCAATTCGTTACATCGTGAGACCTGATATCACGCGACACTTTCTGACTCTGCGGCCACCGGCCCAAAGTTGCAAGGGTGTTTTTTCCGCTCATAGTTGATAGGGGGGTGCGAGACGACCACCATTCAACCCGAAAAAAGTAATATAACCATTCCAATGACTTTGAAGCTGTTTAGTTAAGGTAAAAAACAACTGCATAGTTCACCTTTAAAGTCCCCCTGTGGTGAAAATCGAATTTGAATGTGCTTTAAGACAAACCATGTGCAAATTCATTACTCAACACCATTTCTGAGAATTTACTCCTTAAAACTGCAAACCAAAGACCGTCTCAAAAACGCGGTTTGAAATCGCTGGTGTTTCTGACGTCACACACTACCATGTAACCAATCAGATCAACGTGTGATCGTCAACTAGTGGATCTCTGAGCTGAGTGAGTGAGTGGAGGCGGGGCTAATTTGAATGTTCACAGAACCGCGTATACTAAATGAGGCAAGGGAGAAGAGTTACATCCAAGCTATTTTAAGACGTGAAAAGAAATTTCAAGGAAAAAAACTTTTAAATGTAATTTTGGTGATCAAAGATGAGTTTTAAGGAATAAAATGATTGACCACAGGGGGATTCGAGGGGCTTTACCATCAAATACAGTAACACATTCTGAAAGCATATATTAAAATATTTTCCAATAAAATGAAAATATATAGTTTTTTTTATAATTATAAACAAGTCAATAGTTTATTCTGTGCCCTCATTTTTATTCATCATTTTCAGTGCTTTAAAGACCAATACCTTCACAATTCTTTTCTCATTTTCATTAAATCAACATTTATAGCATTATAATTCATCTTAATGCTGTTTACTTGGATTCATCAATTCAAAATGTTTATTTGAAACTCCTTTAGAAAAAAACTTCTAGATCTAAGGCCAATGTTGCCCTCGTCGTTCAGTTGCAGCGGCCAACAAACCATTTTACAAGGACAGTAAGAACAATTTACTATCATTTATTTGACATTTGATTAATTGTGGGCCACTTTAAGAAGAAAGTAACTCGTCTTTTATTGAAAATAACCCCATTACGACTGCATGGGCGGCAGGCATTGTGGAGTCAACAGCATATGACCTCTGTTAAGTGGGTTAGATTGTAAAAGATAAAATATATAAGCCCATATAACCTTGCCAAGACACAACATAACTCTGGAGAAATAATAATACCAACTGGTACTTGAAGCTTCAATGTAGACATGCAACTGGAAACAGATGCTTTGAGTATACCATTATCATTTTACTGGGAAATATCAAAACAAAAGTCACATTCCAAGGCGTCTTCGGTCATGCAGGTCTTGCCTTTGAATCGTCTTGGTGTCTTTTATTAAAAGTATAAATAAAACAAAACGTGAACTTCACATCTGACATCACTTGTCTCCAGATTCCAGCCTTTCTTCTTTGAAATGGTTCTGTCTTCATAGTCTGCATATCATAATGCTTGATAAATGCAGCGCTCGTGTTTCTCTGTCCTCTGCCATTGTAAGACATGAGTTTGGGCTTTTTCTTCATGCTCATGCGGCGTCTGGCCAGAGGGCCTGTGGGATCTTCATGACCACCAACCCATCCTGCACCCGTTACAACATCCTGTCTTCTCTTTGATGGTTACCAGTAAATGTGCACTTATAATATCATCCGTCTGCCATACACATATAAAAACATGCATGCACAGCTATCTATCTACTTAAGTACGTACTATATAAGAGTGCTGTATTTGGGTTGCTTTGGTATAACTATGTCAGGGGACAGAATTTGTTGCATGCTGTAAAGGGACATGTCTATAAAGCACAAGAATTATTTCGGTTATGCTTAATTAGAAATTCTTCCACCTAGAAAAGTAGTATTACCACGAAATTATCTTATTTTAATAAATACATACAGTATATATAGTATAGTAAATAAAAACAGAACAACATGGGTTATCATAGTTACATTCATTTTTGTTTATGAGATTTTTAGGTTTACATTTTTTGTGCAAACATCAGATACATTTTTTTTTTTTTTACCAGCTGATTGACAAAAAAAAAAAGACTGCAATTGATACATAGGGGGAAAAAATCTTCATGAGTTTTTAATTAGTCTTTTTTAAAAGTTATTTTTCAGTATAAATATCTAAAAATAAGTTACATTTCCTATCCTTAAGAACAAGGGTGCACATAATTGGTACGCAGGTACGCATGCGCGACAAAAATCAGCAGTGCGTAATGCCACGTGTGTTACTACGCGCCTTTGCGTACTTGAAGGGTAACTGTCGCCAAAATGGAACCTGTGGTCTTTTTTGTTAATCTGCCCGAGGCAAACTTTCATTTAAAAGCATTATTAGAATGGAAACGACATTTTTAAGATTGACCGTATTTGCGTTTTCGGTCAAATTACCTTTTGAATTGGAGAGCTAGGAACGCGTATATGAATCAAAAATCGCTATTTTTAAAACATCAAGAAGGCTCCACACAACATGAAACTTTGCTTGAAGTGTCACCAGGGGCTCTACACATGAACTCCAGCATTGAGAACATTGTTTGTACACAGTTTACTAAAAATAAAGGTTTTGAACAACTCACTTTAGCTTTGTCCGCCGGCATTTTGTCAGTCAAAAATAGTTGATCTTCGAATCCGAATGAACTGACTCTGAATTTTAGTATTGTTTCTTATATGAAAATCCTTTTTCAAATACAAGGTTAATATTGATTTTCACTAACGACAACAAATTATCCGTGAATTTATATGGAACTAAGCTTCAGGAGCTTTCCATCTTTACTCTCCTCCTTGTTAAGTTGTATTCGGAGATCGACTACTTTTGACTCCATGAAGTCTAATGAACGCGATGGAAACTAAACAATCAAATCACACTTCAAATAAAAAATTTTCAAATATGTTTTCTGTCATTTTAGGTAGGGTTTTTTTTTCACGCTGATGTAAATTTAAGTGTTCGTTTTTTAAAATACGTTTTAGTTAGTTATTTCATGCTATAAAAACAGGAATGTGACGTCATGATTGACAGCTGTGGCCGCACTACATATGGGGTGAGTACCAAACACGATCTCCTGGTACTCACCTGAGTAACTCACTGAAAAAGTTTTGTGCACCCCTGCTTAAGAAGCAACCCTTTATAAAACTTGCAAGTGTATTTTGTCTTATTATCTGTGGAAATGGAAAAAAAATCAGACAGTACAAAAAAAAAAAACTTAAAAATAAAACAATACATGTCAAAAATATGATTCTGGACACCTGTTGATCTAAATCTAAAATGAATCAGAACAGGGGTGGTTGGCCAGTTATTATTTTGAACTAATTTTTGAATGAATGAATAAATAAATAAATAATAACATTTAGCTAAATGTTTCATTGGCCCTCCCATACGTATTATTCCTATATGTATATTTACAAATGTATTTGAATGACTTATGCAATGCTAACAAAGTATATCAATTCATGAATATGGCCGAATTCAACACTATATGTAACGGGGTTCTTTCTCATTTTCCCAATCCACCAATGATTCGTCATCCTGAACAAGACACATAACCACTAATATTGAAAAAATCACCACCTGTCAGCTTTACACTTTGATGAATTTGTATTTAAATGTAGCCTGCAAGTCTACTTAATATGCACTAAAATGGTCCGGGGTTGTATGCTTATGAACTCAATCGCTGACAGTAGCAGTTGCTGGCAAAACGTCGACGCTACACGCTCAATCCTGACGCTCATTATTGTTACAGCTGCAGCTGTCCGAAACATTTTATGATTGAAGATAAAAACTTTATCTGCTTTATGACTAAAGATCCTTATGACCGTTGGCTCAACAAGTATAACCCCAGCTGTCGGTGCGTCATGGTGGCCTATTCCCAGAACGCCAGGGGTGCCCATGCCTCTCATTTTTACGTCTGAGCTACTGTGTAGATTACCCATCATCCTCCCTCTAGATGAAAGGACGCAACAAAGAGCTGAGACACTCCAAAGTTTAGACTACAAGATCAGGTTTCCATGGAGCTACGGGTTGGCCGTTGAATTTGGTGCTGGGAACCGGTTCGCTTGCCAAAGAAAATGGTTCACCCAGGCGAAGTCTCACCACGGGCAGAAGTCTCTGGAGCTGACGGCAGTCTGGACACCGTCCCATACAAACACTTTCCCCAGGATCCCAGCTCTGGAATGTGGTGATATCACCGGACTAGAAATCTTTACAAGCCTTTGGGACAAATGGTATCCATCATAATCCAAAATGCATGGATGGTTTATGACTTCGGTTGCACCGTTTTACAATCCCATGTATTACCGCCACCCATTTAGAGCATAGTGGCGTCTTCCCTCGTCATCCCTCTTTTCGTCACTTTAAAATTAGCTGGTGCATGAAGAAATTCCTCAAATGCTTTGGGATGGAGGTAAATATGTTGTTGGGTCATTACTCATCGTCCTAAATACCATAAATCACTGGTTCACAACTGGTTTTGCTTCAGGATCCGGATATTTCATTGGACATCAAGTTGAAACCCAATGCTTATAGTTTATTGTATCAAATTAAAGCAAAATAAAAATGTCCTTCCTTTCCTCTGCAAAACACAGAGGAAGAGATATTGAAGAACGTTTTTGTCCATACAGAGAAAGTCAATAGGGTCCAAAAAAAACAAACATTTGAGCCCATTGTCTTATTATCTTATTTTGTCCGTACAATAACAGACCAGTGTGTAAAACTCTTAAACGTATTTTAAAGAGTCTATGCCGCCAACTTTCTTTTTCCATAAGGGGGTTTGGCATCACGGCAACTTTGCGGACCATTAAAGAACGCAAATATGTTTTAAAATGCACTTTTTTGAGTAATTGTGACATTATTACATAGTACACTTTGTAAAAATGTATACTTTTAAGATGCAGTAAGTGTACATTCAATACAATAAGGCACACTTATTTTTTTCACAGGGGTAATATCACCATGAACTGCATAAACTCAATGATATTTAATTATATCTCCAGGATATGAATCAAAAAGTTTCTTGAATTTCTGTGGTTTCATGATCTCGGACCACACAAAACGTCAACGGCAAAAAGATATAGAAAGCTTTTCTCCTGGTGAACCTAATGTTGTTATCCTTTACATTTATATGATTAATTGAATTTTAGAAGTTATATTTAACACCAAAATCAGAAGAAATTGTGAGATTCTTTTTATTTTTATTTTTTTTTTTACTTCAACTGGCTTCTACAGGAACCTGTCTGACTTGAAGTTCCCTGTAGAAATACTCGAAAACTTTCTTGCCTTATTTGACCATTCTGTGAAAGGTGACAGATTGCTTTATGTCCAAGACAAACACAGAGGTTCTTTCCAGGTTTCTGTTGAAATCCGATGAAAGGTGCTGTATTTTCTTGGAGTGGAAGCACACAAGGCAGAGGACCTATTAACTCTTACAAACGACTGAAGGGAGATCTGTGAAACAGAACAGACTGTGAAACACACACTGCTAAAGGCGCTTGTTCAGAGACATCGGTTTGACTGACTAGACTAAACTCTCTAGTGTTTCTCAACTGGTCTGTCGTGACTCAGAAATGGGACTGTGCAGACAGGGTTGCTAAATGCACCGGGCCATAGAAACATAAAGCATATAGTTATGATAGCACAATAAATAGGCTTATCAACTTTTAAAAGGGAAGATAAAACGTTTTCCATATTGTTTGTTGTTGAGACTGAAGGCTACTTTTTGGGAGCATATTTGGGTCTAATAATTCATTAAAAATGTTTTTATTTATATTATTATTATTATTATTAAGAAATAAAGCAGTTTTGTTAAACATAAACATCAAACAACATTATGTGTGGGTGTGTGTGTATATATATATATATATATACACACATTTATTTCCTCAAAATGTAATGTAAAGAAGTTATATATTTATTTATTTTATAAATATAACATTTTTAAATATATTGACATTTTGTTTGTCAATACATACAAATGTGTGTGTATATATATATATATATATATATATATATATATATATATATATATATACACACATACAAAGTTATGTTTTTTTATAAATATGCACTTTTATATATAGGCTATATATATAAATTTTAAATGGTGCCAATATATTTAAACATGTTATATTTATAAAAAACCATAACTTTGTATGCGTGTGTGTGTGTATATATATATATATATACACACACACACATTTAAAACGGTGTCAATATAAAAAAACATTATATAACATTATATAACATAAATATAACATGTTTAAAGATATTGGCACAATTATAAATATATATATATATTTAAATATATATATTCAAAAATGGCATATTTATAAAAAAACATAACTTTGTATTTGTGTATATATATATATATATATACACACACACACACATTTAAAATGGTGCCAATATATTTAAAAATGTTATATTTATAAATAAAAATAACATAACTTATTTACATGACATTTTGAGGAAATTGGTAACTTTTTTTCAATACCATATGAACACACAGATTATATAACATGCATTTTACATTAGATTTTTAAATGTTGTTTTTTCTTTATCTTATACACTTATTTATCATTGTATAACATTGAAGGAATAAAAAAAATAAGTAATTAAGAAACTGTTTCAAACAGACTGCACATGACGTCCCACCAAGCATAGCTGTAAATCTGACCTAGATTCTTGGTGACACTTGGGAGTGTTTTGGAAGTTGTATATATTTTCTTTCATTTTTCCGTCTTCTTTTCACTTCAGCCTCAGTTGACTGGCTCTTTGGCACCTGGGGGAACAGCGAAGGAAAAACACGAGCCACTGAAGCTAAACACGAAACCACAAAACTAAACTCCCGACATTTGCTCCCCAGTCACGCGAAACTCTTAACTTTACCGGAATACCCAGTAGATTCACTTATGCAGAGAGAGAGAGAAAAAACTTGGCATTCTTCGTTGTCATGTGTCTCTTTTCCTATCCAAGGGCAGTGGCTGAAACCGGAAGGGCTGATTCATTAACTGAAGGGTTATTGTCACCATTGTGCCAGGATTCTCCTTGAAGTAAATGCACTGGAAGTTGCTTTGCATGACTAGCTAACTCTAATTCTTCTGCTCATATGACTGAATTTAATCAAACGGATGAGGCCACTTGTGATATTAATATTCCCATCTCCAGCTAGTTGCATAAACATCGACTAAGGAACATCCTCACTGTTTTGTGAACCGCACTTTATTCCCAATGTTTCTGGTCTACACCTAAGCATAATAGTTTATCTTTGTGTAGCAATATGGTCCCTGGTTTGATTCCCGACTAAGCTTTTCTGTGTGGAGTTTCATGTTCTCCCCATGTTGGTATGGGTTTTTCTCCAGGTCCTCTCGTTGGATAGGTCAATAAGAGACACTAAATTGCCTTGTAAAAGTATATGGCCGCATCAAAAATCATCGTTCAAATCGTTGAATTCGTACGATTGAGGTCGTGTGAATTCGTACGAATTAGCCACCTCGTAAAATACGTACGAATTGCCGTGAGATCGGGTTGGACAGTCTTTCTTGTAGCATGGTGAACTGTAAGGATGATTTTATCAGATATAAAATAGAAAATGAAACAAAAATTATAAAAAATGTAATCAAACTAAAACTGCCAGTAGGTGGCGGCAAATCATTGTCATAACGAGTGAGTTATTCAATCATTCAGTCAAACAATTCCTTCAAAACGCAGACTAATTCAGTTGCTCGGAGGCGTGCAGTGACTCTACTGTGGATTTGTTGAGAAATAGAGCAAAAAAAGACACGGTTCAAGAAGGTTCTAAGTCAGTCACCTAACATTAACTGTTGTATAAAACCAATAGGCTATGACATTTGCAACTGTGCTGATGTTCGGGTAAACAGCACTCTGAATCCTGTTATAAATATTAAAAGCATGAATTCATACAGGGACATTTTTGTCCCATATATCTAGATTGCTGGGGGGCAATTTTATTAGTTTTGGTGGCATTTTTGCCCCAAGCCCCAATTAATTTTCCGTCTTTTTCGAGCGCATACTTGGCAAACGGGTGAAACATAGCAAAGGCCGCTACTGCTCTGAGACTATATAAACATTAATCTAGATAAATTGAAAAAAATATTTGTTTTCTCTCTACGATTTGGCCTTTCGTCCACATTGAGATGCCGTTTTTGTCTCCAGCAAATGGCATTTTAAACCATATGGAATGACAATTTTGAGCTGAACGCACCATTGAGTGGAGGGATATTTTGCTAATAAAATACTTGTGCTAGAAGAATAGAATGAGAACTATTATATCTGTTCTCTAGGTATCATCACTGTAACTTTTATTACGTTGTATGCATACGTAGTAAGATGATTTGAACGTTTTCAGACATTTCCGTTTGGACAAGCAACTTTTGGAAAATGCCTCAAAAAAGTTTTTTGCGTATGGAGAACATTTTGCAATGAAACGCTGTTTTCAAATATATCTGGATTAATATGGGTGTTGAATGTTGATGATTAAAAACATGTTTATGGCTTCTTTTGAATAAAATATGTTCTATTTAGCATGATTGTGTGTAGTATGAATGTATTTCAGATGTACTACATTCGTCATCTTGTCAGAATCATGTGACCTACCAGCGTCAGTTGTGTCGCTTCACTAACATTCACAAATCCTCTCTAGTGGCCTCATGGGGTAGTAAAGTGTCCATCGAATGCACACTTCAGATTATCATCCCATTCGGGTCATTTTCGCCTTCTGTTTCGAGCATGCTACTCTTGTCATGGATATGATTTTGGATGCAGCCTATGAATTTTCTAAGTATGTTTGCACTGTGAGAGATTTGTCGAGAGTGTTTCCCTGCCTACGGTCTGAGGTGTTGGGACTCCAGCATCGCCACAATCCTACATAGGACAAGGGGACAAAACATCTCATTGATAAATTTCAGATAATTCACAGGACTGAGGGTCACAAGATTGCATGGAACAGGATTCCCAATTTTTATCTTTTGAAAGGGGGTTCCCAGATCCCCCCTCCCCACTGAACACCAGGCCAGCACTGATCCTTACAGGACAAGCCAAATGTCACCATAAAATAAGGGCCATCTAAGGTGGTACATCTCGATGAGTAGTCATCTATGTCTAGAAGATACAGCCCCAATATCCAATGGTGCCTCATCACTCACTAAACCCTTTGCTGCCAGGGTCACTGACTGCCCTAAAACACTCCTTCGGGGAATTTATCGTGCCCTCTGCTCCTCTCAGAATGGTTTACGGATATTGGCTGGGTATGGTCCTTACGGTTGGACTAACACAATCTGTCAAAGCGCCCGGCGATGAGTCTGTTATCACCGCCGTGCCTCAGGAGTCCAGCCAGCGTATTGTTTCATAGGGCTTCCTTTTTCCTGAACAGGACAGTCCTGCTGGGAAGGCGAGATATACATCGGCACCTCACAGCATGGATTAGGTGATGACAACCATGTCCGACTTCTGCAAACTGAAGGGGTGAGCAAAAGGTCTGTAGTTTCCCCTTTATGTAAATGTGCGCTTCAATAAGGATCATATACCAACAATCTTCTATCATGCACTGCAAGCTAAAAAATGCAGCATTGCACAATGATCAGAAGTCCTACTTATTTCCATAAATGGGTTCATTTGAACCATTCCAATGAAACGAGACTGATTCTGTTGATCGTTTACATCAGTGATTCCCATCAGGAGTACTTGGAAAGACATACATTGTGCTCAGTTAGACCTAAAAAACTGAAATTACAACTGAATCTGAATCTCCTAGTATCGGTTGTAGGCTCATCATGAGTCGGACGTCCACAACTTTCACATCAGGTCCTTGGTCTAAATCGTGAACAAATCATTCAAACTGGTTTCGTGAATTAAAAAGAACCAAACCCAAAAGAATGATTCGTTCAGGTTTCAGACATCCTCAACAGGTCAGAGATATTAAATAGACCCCATGTGTGCAACAGGTCCAGAACACTTCAGAAAAAGAAGCCGCAACAGGAAGCTATCTCTCTAAATAGCACCCATGTTAATTTGGTGTCTCCCGCCCTGCTTTGGTGAACAAGGGAAATGGTTTATTGCTTTTATCACTGGCATCAAGCTGAATCTGAGAGGCCACTGGGCAAGAGAGGCTGTTTGCTCAAGTGGAGCCAATTACCAAAAATAAATTGGGTCTTCCTCTCTTGCGCTCTTTTCTCTTCCTCTCTGGCCTCATCTTTTTGGCATGGTGTCCACTCAGGTCTGGGCCTCAGCCATGCAGTCTCGTCCTTCCAAATAAACACACTGGTAATGGCTATTTACTCAGTGTGTGTAAGAGCAATTTTGCTTGAGGAAGTTTAACATCTTTGACAAGCGAAATGGCTCCAGATAAATCACCGTTGCCATCTCGCTGGGCTTGATTGAGAGGTACTGATATATTGTAACTGTTACCAGCAGTCCTTTCAAGAGCTGTTTGAAAATACACTGGTCAGAGTGGTGTCGGGATTTTAATCATAAACTTGAATAGGCTCTATTGAGAATACCTGGTGGAAAAAAGTCTATTATTCTAGAAGCTGGATGAATGATATATGGCTCAATATCCCTGATTTATATTTCAGTTGAAGGTGGAGAAACTGAGATATGGAATACAGAATTTTAAGAACGAATGGGTCTCCTAAAAAAAAAAAAGTAGTGAATCCATTATTCAATTAGACTTGTCATATTTTCAACGGGAAGACAAATGCAGCAGTCAGAATTGGCATTGGCAGAAGCCCCAGATACTTTGTAATAACGTTGAATTAAACGTTTATTTTAAAGTGCATTTTAAATCAGTCTGTTTTAATACTCTTTTGTAGTGCTTTAAAGACGTACACTTATTTTGAGGTGTTGACTAACATACAAAAGCACATGTAAAGTATTTTTTTAAGTATCTAAACTTGTTGAAGTAAATATATTTAAAATGTTCTAAACTGCAACTTTATTGCAACTAAATTGCTTGTCAATTCATTCGCCAGTACACTTTAACCATATTTCAAAGAAAATAAAAGTAAATATGAAATTACATTTAAAGAAGTACTTAAGTCCTAGTAAAGTGCGTCTTGAATTCAACTAATTCCATTTTATATAAATTTAAACTCTAACACATTTTCATTTAATTGCAAATTACATGGAATTAAGTGTCCAAAACCATTACATTCAATTCTCACTTAAGTATATTCTGTTAAAGTATGTCCGTAATAATTAATGAGTAACTGCATGTGGAGAACCTTGTTTGTCCACAATATTTAGTGCACTAAACTAATAAAATATCCCATGTGAGGGTTCCTCCCCAGACGATCTCTTCCTTCAATCGCTCTACAGTGTCCAGTGCCCTCTAGTGGTCTGGATGATTAGAGAATCTCACAACTTTATGTCCACTACAGAACATAATCAAATATTAGCACACTTCTTCTCATTAAGCTACTCAATTTGGAGTATCATTCATGTATGTAGCGCAAATCATACATAATCCAAGTCTGAGCAATAATAATAATAATGCTTGTTTTGCTACACTAGTAATATCAATTTATGTAAAGAAGGTGGTATTTCAAATTGTGAATAAATACAGCAAACTTTCTATAAAAAAATCTATTGGAATTTCAGTTGCAGGTTTCCAATATACAGTTTTCCAATGAATGACTCAAGATTAATTCTGCTGTGTAAATTCATTCAGCTGTATTTCTGAATGAGAAGATTGCCTCCCCTAAATAGCTGCACAATGTCACTGCTAAACCTGGCACTTCACATGGTGTCCTTCCAAGTTTCCGGAGCGCTGTGTGAAGGGCACGGGAAGACAGCTGTGCCAGGGACAGATGTTGCGTGGAACAGGTGTCTGGAGCTTGGTTTTCCGCTGGATTAGCATGTTCATGATAGACGGGCCACACAGACTTCAAATGCAGCTCCCGCGGCTAACCACATCAAACAGACAGACGGCTGATAATGAGCTGGAGGGAGAGAGACGGGGAGGTAGACAAGGTTAGAACGGGAGACGCTGAGTTTAAATATATAAAGCTGTCACGTTATCCAGTGAAACTGGTGTATTGGTTAATGAGGAACAGTAGCTAATAAACAAAATAGCTACCCTGCTAATTTGACTCAGTTTTTTAGTAGCGTTCTACCGTATTTTCCGGACTATAAGTCGCTCTGGAGTATAAGTCGTATCAGTCAAAAAATTCGTCACGAAGAGGAAAAACACATATATAAATCGCACTGGACTATAAAGTCGCATTTATTTAAAAATGTATTTCACAAAAACCAAAACCAAGAACAGACATTTAATCTGGAAAGGCAAGTTATTCAACTACACAATAGCACACAGAACAACAGGCTGAATAGGTGTCCGGTATGTTAACGTAACACATTAACAGTTATTCAGCGACACAACAAAGGCTAAATTGACATAAGCCAGCGAGTCCAACAAGTTACCAGTAAGCAAGTTCACCAAGCTCCCGCGATCTCATTCCACAACACTGAATTCTTCCTCTGTGTCGCTTCTGAACAACTCCTCCAACTAGAGCGCCCTCTCGTGGCTGTAGACGGATAATGTTTTTTCTTGGTTCATCTTAGTCAGTATTAATTAATTTTGATATATAAGTCGCAGGACCAGCCAAACCATGGAAAAAAGGCGACTTATAGTCCGGAAAATACGGTAGAGTTGTTTTCAAAACAGTGTCACTTTTCTAGTAACAAGCTAATTCTACCAACAAAACGTGGTGTCGCATGATGCTAAATACAGTGATGCTAAATACACAACAGTTGATGTACCAACCCGATCTCACGGCAATTCGTACGTATTTTACGAGCTGGCTAATTACGAATGACCTACCCCTGACCCCGCCCCTAAACCTACCCATCACTGGGGTTTAGTCAAATCGTACAAATTGGTCGTGAGATAGCGCTGGATGGAGCCCATTGACTTCCTTAGTCGGAAAAATATATATACTATGTCAATGGGGTCCATCAACTGGCTGGTTATGGACATTCTTCAAAATATCTTCTTTTGTGTTTGGCTGAAGAAAGAAACTCATAGAGGTTTGAAACAACTTGAGGGGGAGTAAATGATGACACAATTTTCATTTTTGGGTGAACTATTCCTTTAATGCCATTTATTGCTCAACAACATTATTTCAGGGCACAACCCTGAAGTAAAGAAACAACTTTAATGCTCAATAAACTGCTAACTGACATGGATACTTAGCCAAAAGAGAATAAGCACATTATTTTCCATTAAACAATGTTTTATTATACAGATATTCAGCTAAACATAACTTTATCTTACTAAACAAGATTATTTTGAAACTATTGATCCACTATGACAATTAGTTGTGCACAGTACAGTATTTTTCTCTTTCAGTTCAAGTATGGAGACTGGGAAACGGCCACAATTCAACAGATTTTGAAAGGCATTTCTTCTTATTATGTGGTCATAATTCAGTGTTGGTAGGACCAGATTCAAGTAGTGATCTTAGCCACTGATGATATATGATACACATGTTGAGACAACATGGTTTGCACTGAGATCTTCTGTCATGGACATAAAGCAAGCAACTTGATACAAATTAATATCAATGGTTTCCAGATCTATTGAATGATGGTATTTTGGACTGGCTCTTGACAATAAGATATTTCTATTTGAAACCTCATTAAGAGACTTTAAAAACGGAAAAATAAAATGGGTAGCTTTCGTTAATGTCACGGTTATGCTCAGTTCAGTTTTGGTTTCATGGACCTTTAGTTGTATTGTTTTAGTCGTTTTTTTTATCTTTAGTTTGTTTCTCTGTTTTCTATTTAAGTTCCTCATTTACTTTCAGTAAATGTTCAATTGTTGCTTTGTCGCGTTACCTGCTCATCTGTAGATTAATTTGGTTTGTTTTAAATAATTAAAACCTTTTTTGTTATTTGAAAATGTTTGGAACCTTTTTCATCTTCTGTGGGACTAAAACGTTACAGTTAATCATATAATTATGTCAAACCTCTTTCAGAGAACATCTGTCAAAACATCTCAAAGTATTAGTCCATTACTCTATGGATAAATATTGCTTGTGTTAAGCTCAATGAAATACAACCAATTATCCACAAACTGAGAGATTAAAGGGATACTTCACCGCTGGAAAGATGAATGTGTATTTAAATTGGGTCATACTAGAAATGTGAAATTATTTTAGAAGTTGGTGCCTTCTAGACTGAGAAAAGTCCGAAAATGTATTTTTGGCTCATGTGGATGAAAGACAACAACTCCCAGAATGCACTTGCTTCGCTGACCTACGAGGCCACTCCTACCAGTTACAGATGGTGCGTTCAAGTCATCTCGTATAGATCGTATTTACGAGTTGAACGCACTTGAACGCCACCACAATGTCGTAAATACCAGTGGGAAGCTCGGATTTTCTCTAAGCCCCGATCTTTATGAGTTGTGGGCGTCACTGAGAAACATGGCGGAATACCAAGGCATTTAGCTTGTCAGGCTTTCTATTTACTGCGCAGTAAGCTAATTGCCTGCACAGAATATGATAGCATTATTAAATGTAACTATAAAGTTTGCAGTGGCTTCATAAATTAACAAAAAACATAAAAAAAACAAAGCACACCTTATGCAAATCTTTGTTCTTCATTTTCTAGAACTAGAGTTTAAGAACCTCGCTGTATTTTTGTGTAATTTATTAAGAGAAAGTACTCCGCCATCTTACTCCGACGAAAGTGACGTGAACCCACCGGCCGTCGTAAACACGACTTCAATCATTGTGCGTACGAACTTCCCAGGACGACTTGAACGCACAGCCAGTATCGGAAGGATTGATACAAATAGGCTACTAGTTGACTCGAAACTGAAAAGACGCCATTTTATCGTAAATCTCCGTGACGAGTCTGTCCGGCTCCTCCTCCTGACCGCCGGGCGGGTCTCGCTCCTCTGCTGCAGCGGCTGCTCCGGCCGCCTCTGGTTCCTCCATCGTCCGCGGCTGTTCCCCGCTGTGTTGCGGCTCGTGTGGGTGGCCACGAGTGTCGGATTCGCGTGCCGGATTTTGGGATGTCCGGGACACGGCTTTTTGTTTCTGCGTTCGCCATTCATTATGTTTACATGCACACCTTTTGTTTCAATCGGACTGAATTCATTCCGATTGGTGAATCTGAATGTAGTGTTGACATGAACGCTAAACAAGTGATCGGTTGATGTGCGTTTTAGCATTGTGAAGCAGAATGCATGACCTGCAAAGCTTGCACGAACGTGTCCGTGTCAAATAATGTAATAATGTAGGCGTAGTGAATGGCGACTGTCAGACATTTTTTTGGGCGATCTCGAGGTCTGGTCTGGTGCGCGGGTCCGATGTTCGTGGCTGCCTGTGCGGGCCGCAGTGCAGCGGGGAGCAGTCGTGGATGGTGGGGGAGCGGGAGGCGGCCGGAGCAGCTTCTGCAGCGGAGGAGCAAGATCTGCTTGGCGGCCGGTCGGGAGGAAGAGCCCGGGCAGTCCCGGCCGGACATGTCAAGGAAAAAGAGGACGTATGGTCACTCCTACTACTCAGCTTTCTCCACAGAGCAAGAGCCTGTTAGCTTAGCTTAAAAAAAAAAAGATGGCTGACACTGTTTGTACATTCTGTGAGTGAGATCCCTCCCACTATGGGCGGGTTGAAAACATGAGGAACAGCTCCTACTACTGGCTGTAGTTTTTAGCCTCTGGCCAGGAAAGCCTCCGATGACGTAAAATTACGATTTTTGCGTCATCTGATGATTTTTTTCCAGACAAAAAATACATAAATCTCTTGTCTCAGGGGGATATGAGGAGGGAGAAACATGGTCATTCGAAAATACTACCGGGTTTCTATTGATACAAAGCTTTATGCTAATAGGTGAAGTATCCATTTAATACTTTCAAATGTATGTGAGTAAATAAATAAATAAAATGTTATTGTTGTTATTATTCATTTTTATTATTATTATTATTGTTGTTGTTGTTGTTGTTGTTGTTATGTGGTCAATAATATTAAATTAATTTAGTCAATACTATTAATAATTAGTAAAATAATGAAAGAAACACCTTTTGTCATGATTTTCAAATAAGTTACACATGCTGGGTTGTTTTTAACCCAATTTTAGGTCAAATATGGACAAACCCAAAAGTTGGGTTAAAAATGTAATTTACAAATGTAACCCAACGGCTGGGTTTGTCCATATTTGACCCAAAATTGGGTTGAAACAACCCAGCATTTTTTTTTTTGAGTGTAAATACAATCAAATTGTTTTTTCTTATGTATTATTATAAGTAGTTCTTAAAGTAGTTCTTAAAGTATATTAAGTTTGTTCATAATTTTTTTTAATAATCAGTGTGTGTGCGTGTGCGTGTTTCTAAATGTATGATGCCATTGAAAAAAAAAAAAAAATCTGTAACTCTACCATCTTGCTAAGACACACCAAAACATTTTCTAACAGGACTCTATTGCGTGGGGACATTATTTTTCCCGTTAATCATTTTTTATTAAATTAGGGTGAAGCAATTATGGTGTGTATTTAGCATTAATGTGGCCTTTATTAAAAATATTCATCCAAACCATTTGGACTGGGAAGCAGATCTGAAAGAGCCACACAACCACTAATGTGTAAAAGGAGAGCTTGAGGGGTTTGTTAGAGGAAATACACACACAACCCTTACAATTAGGCCCGGGTGTCCACACAAGAGGAACATATCTGATTCAAGTTCAAAACTAAGACGAGAGCAATACATCATGATAAACTGCCCATCTTACTAATACATTTTGAGTTTTAATTTTTAGTTTTCTAAAAATAAATTAAACTGACTGAAATGAGATTCCTATTCCAGTGTGGGTTTTGAAAAATGTATAACCCAAAGTATAAGCTAAAGTAATAGTGATGCATGCATATTGAATAATCAATACTGTTTAATAATGTATGATTCATGAGGAATTTGAACAATGACTTGCATCAACAAGCAAAGGTATTGTTGGTTGATTTCATGCTTGTTTGATGTCAAGGTTGTCAGGCGTATGTTCTTTTATTTCTGGTTTCTTAAGCAGTTGAAGTGATTGTCAGCACTTTAAAAACATGGACAGATGCAATGCCTGCTTAATAAGACAAACAAATCTGAAGCGCAATCTGTCAAAACTCAGATGCAAAATGAATTCATCCTGGCAGAGGGAAGATTGTGATCTCAAAGGAATCTTAATTTAAATGCAGAGGCATATTTTCACACATTTCTGCTGTTTTTCCAGGTTCACATGTGGAATACATAAATGAACGCTGATGCATTATAATATTGCAGTATATAGATCACACATACTGTAAATATGGGCGTCTCTTTAACTATAGACACTTAAAAATGCAACAACATTGAACAAAATCTCTAAATCCATATACCGGTACTATACATTTAAAATATATATCACTTCCCATTCAGTGTTATATCATCAAATCATTATGAATTATTTAAATAAATAACTAAAACATTTTAAAATATTACTAATACATTTGTACTATCGTAAATATTTTTATGCATGGAAGAACACAATATATTTTTATATTATATTTGTTTGTACAATATACATATTTAAATAGTTTTAAAAAGTAAAAAAAAAAAAAAAAGTAACATTTTATGATGAATTTTCATACTTTACAATTGAAAGACAAGAATAAAACTACAAAATCATACATAAAAGCCATTTGACCTTTTATGCAAATTAGTAAATAATAATAATAATAAAGTTGTGGAATACTTCTGTATTCTCTAAAATGAGTAACAAAAAATTATGTATTTTATATCTTATATTTTTGTACAGTATAAATATTTAAATCGTTAAAATAGTAACAATTTTATATTTTTATGATGAATTCTGGAACAAGAGAAAACTTTAAACTGTATTCATGAAAGCCATTTGAGCTTTTATATGAAGTGGTAAATAATAATAATCATAATAATAATAATAATAATGCAGGCATGATTATATGTTAAAATACGAGCCAGATTATAAGTTAGATTTTTGTAAAAAAAAATATAAAAAAATGACGTTCTCTAAAATGAGAAAAGAATCAAAGAGAAAAAAAAATATTGTCTACAGTTTACATTTTATAAACTGCATCAATCCATAATATGTATAATTGTGGGAAATATTATATTTGACTCTGAGGATGAAATGAATACTGTTGTTGCCTGGGCCGGTGTGTGTAGCGGTGAATGAAAGCGTTCTCAAACAGGTCGAACACATTTAATTGATTTCTGCTGCTTCAATATGCAATGGCTCGCTGGTCAAGGTTCACTGTAGCATCCTATGAAACCAGATCCTTATTTACCCATTGAAGTGTTTTTCAGAAAAGAGCTAAATATGTAAAGCGAGCTAGCGCTGCAAATAACCGTGCCTCCCTGCTCATTCCTGCTTGAATTTCTGTCTTGCATTTCACGCTTTTGGGGTCAATTTGTAATAACGAAGTGTAAAATAACCTTTAATGCAGCTTTTGGAAGATTTAATGGTCAAAATGAAGGCCCTGATTCCTTGCTGGAGCAGATCAGTCCTGGATGGGATCTTCTCTGAAGGAAAATTTCATAGTGTCTGGTTTGAATCAAAAGCTTACGGAAATATTTCACAATGGAATTAAATTGCTCTGAATGAGAAACATGTGACAAGTCAAATTGGTGAAGGACTTTGGCTAAAGCAGTCGCTCGAAAGCTGTCTGAAAAATGTCGTGTTTATAGGGCGGTCAAAATGATCCTGAAGGATCTTTCTGAACATATTAGAGTCCTAAAATGAGTTTGTGTTTACATTTTTTTTAAAGTACTTTTCTGTAAGATTTTAAACTTTCTGGGTAACGTGTCTTAGTGCAAATAAATTGCATTTTGCCATCTCTAGCTAAGCTGGCTTGACAAAAAGTGCTAGAAATGTGCTAAAACAAGCTAGCATATGCTAAAACAATAGCATTGTGTTAAAACATGCTAGAAACATGTTAGCAACTTGCTAAATCAAGCTGGAAACATGCTAACATGCTAAAAACATTCAGATAAGGCTTTGTTAAGCCAACATCAAAGTTTGTATTCAAACTATATCTAGATCTTCTGAAAGGTAACAGGGTTGACAGTAAGAGTTGGCGGTTTTAGAGATTAATTTAATTGCAAGTCTCATGATCAAAGTCATAAAATACGCCCTTACAAAAAAAAAAAAAATTGTAGTTAAACCAAACAAATGGTAACCACAATTAACCATGATTTGCTACACTAGCATATTTTAATTGTATTTGTGGTGAAAGGAAATACACATAGTAATCAAACCGACAAAAAAAAAAAAATTGTAAGGAGACGAAATAAATATGAAATAAAAGGAAAAATTATATTTCAATGCTTCGGTATTTCTACACATATCCACTTCTAACATATCAACTAAATAAAATGTATACAAAATCATAGTAACAGGGCTGACAATTTGAAGTTCATCCCTATTACAAAACATGAAATAAGGGGGGAAAATACAATGATAACAGATTTGACAATAAATGGTTGAAATGCATTTCAAGGCTTTCACTGGTTTGTGACTTATTTGTTTTCATTGACTAACCATAGTGCATCAATCTTGCATACGCTATTAATGTTTTTCCTCAAGGCAACGATCACACTGTTTACCCAACCCTTCCACGCTGAGCGTAGGTGCTCCCTTCGGTAATTTGTCATTTAGCCGACTAATTTGTCCAAATCAACTTATAGTCCACTAATTGCAGGAAAATCTGCCCGAAGGAAGCAGGGATGAAGTGCAAAAGAACTGATTAGTGGAAATGAGTTGGACTTCCCATATCTTAAAAATAACCATTCTTGATTGGCATCTTTAGGGGTTTTCACACCGGACCGCTATAGGAACTCAGTTATAGGAACTCCGTTATAGGAACCCGCCACCAGGGCAATCCACAGAGAACTAAATGTTCCCCTAGGAACATTTTCCTGATTGTATCCGAAACTGACAGTAGGAACTCTGAAGTGACGTAAGCCGCTTCAACCTGCCCTCACTGCTTCACTACCATAGTACGATGCATCGTTGAAGAAATCAACTAGCTAGTCTCGACTGTTTCAAGAAACCATAGTGTCGCAGATTTGTCGTTCAATCATGTTGGTTAATGGTATCACGCAGGCGTTGGAGTAATAACTTCTTTTAATGAATCTGTTGAGATTGAATTAATGCTAGATGTTTTACGGCATCTGAAGACTATTTCTCAGTTCTTTTGCTTTATTTCCAGCTTCAATCATAGACTCGTTATTACGCACTGAAGCGCATTTGCACATGCGCACTATTCAGAAACGCTGCTTTAAGGCGAGTGTCACGGTGTGGTGCAGGCAGAAGAAGACAAAGAGGCAAAAGGCTCCAATACTAAAGTAATAATACAATTCTAACAGGTACAGACAGGCAGGAACACACATACTCTAAATACAACTAACAACGGACGATAGACAAGGCAAAACACAGGGCTTAAATACATGGGGAAACAGATCAGGGAAACGAGACACAGCTGACAAGACTTACGAGGTAACGGGTGAGACAGATGAACAATGACACGTGACATGATGACAGGTAAACAAGTCCAAACTAAACCGAACACAACAGTGACATACCCCCCCCTCCCGGTAGGCGCGTCCTCACGCCGTAGAAGACCAACTGCGGGCAGAGGGAGGGAACTCAGGAGGACGAAGGACAAGTGAGGGTAGACAGAAGGCAGGAGGGACCCGGGTGGAGCAGACGGTGCGGGCGGCCAGGGCGGATCAGGCTGTGCAGGTGGCCAGGAGGGAGGAGCCATGGCTGAAGACTCCAGGGGGCCGACTGACGGGGGCGGAGCAGGTGGGAGAGGAGACCAGGGTGGAGCCGGAGAGCCGACACACCAGGGTGACACAGAGGTCCCGGCAGGGCACTAAAGTCCAGGCGGGGACCCCGAAGGCCGTGGGACGGAGTGACGAGGTGAAGCCAGAGGAGGGTAGTCCCAGCGCGATGGCAGGTCGACGAGGGACCAAGGCGGAGTCGGAGGGATGAATTTCAAATGTTCTCAACACTAAGACAAAGTGGTTATTTTAGGAACTGTTTGCTGAAAGGTTCTTTGGGAAATAAAAATATACTGTCCATAGCCTTAAAAAAAATCGATTTTCGCCATATTTTTCTATTTAAATGTCACATAAATCAGGCCAGGAATGATTTATTAACAAATCCCTCTGAAAATATATTCAGAATACTGTAATGATGCTCATTAAATATGCCCTTGTATCCGAGATGCGCCAATCACATCGGGTTATCTAGTTGGGCCAGAGGCAAGCTAAACAGATGACGACAACGATGTGACGGCGCTCAAATCGTTCCTTTGCAAGAAGGACGTTTTTGCCATTTTGCCGACCGGATACGGCAAGAGTCTAACCTACCAGTTAGCTCCGCCGGTAGCTAACCGTATGGACTAATTTGAAGGCACAGTAAGTTCCTAGCTCGCCTTCAGTATACTGTATATTCAAAATAAAAGATTGATTGTCCTGAATGTCAGCTTGTTAATTTTGCTCAAGATAAGGATTTATTGAGTCCACATGTCATGCAAACAAGAAACTCTGCTTCTAACCACAGGTCGAGAGCTGTCGTTCCAACGATGTTTTCGGGAAACACAGACTCGTTGAACTACTGTATGCTGATTACGACGGACCTTGCGACCATAGTTGGCTAACGATGCTTTCGGAAAACACATCCCTGGTTGTTGTGTGGGACTTGTATTTTGTCTGCGCGACTGACATATATTTTGACGCAGATGAGAACGACTTAGCAAGAGCCTGACGACACACCACTCCCATGCTCCATCTTCATTAGTTTACGATCTGTTTAACAGTCCTATCTTATATGTTATTAGACACAACTGTTAAACAAAGAAAGTAAACGGTATACGAAAAAGTATTACAGCGTTTGCTGCATGGTTGTCGCTAGCATACAGAAATACTGTACATAGAGTATACAGGCCAACACGCAACTTTTTAAAAATGTCGGCCAGCCAACATACACTTGCGTCACTCGTAGATTATATTGTGCTGGGTTAGACTCTGAAGTAAGAACTAATTTAGTTCCCTCAGTAGGCGATCCTAGAATTGAAATCGCAAACACGGTAATAAAAGTATTTCCACCATTAGTTATAAGAACTATGAAGACGTTCCTCTGGTGCGAAAGCCCCTACTAGTTTCACGAAAAACCTTTATCATCCATAGAACCATTTCATTGAACAAAAAGGTTCAAAAGGTTCTTTAGAAAATTCAAATGTTTTTCACACTAAGACAAAGTGGTTATTTAATTAACTGTTTGCTGAAAGGTTCTTTGGGAGAAGGTCTTCTAAACCTTCCAGAACCTTTATTTTTTAAGAGTGTGGGTTATCATAAAACATTACTGTTCACAGTACATTCCTACCTTGCATTAGGCATACAATATTTGATGTTGCTAAGAGTCTGAACATCAAGGATAGCACCACTGTGATCCATTCAGACTGTATTTAGAAATAATGACGTGGGCATATGGACTTTGTTACTTTAGAAAGGTCTGCAGTATGTGGAGTATCTGGTATCAATTAAGTGACAGTCAACAAAACCTCATGATGAGCCAATAGCTTCATTTTGTTCTCTGAAACTGAGAGGCGCCGCAAATTTGACCCTGAAGACAGTGTGCAAATTACTGTCACACTTTACCGAGGATGAATGAACGGCAATTTTAAACTTCCCCGGGCCAAATATAACCGTTCTGTTTGGCTAGTTGGCATCAATGCCCAAGAACAAATTCCTCTGTACACGCAAAGAAAGAGACGTTTTAATAAAAGCAACTTTAGCTTGCAAACCTGAATTCCAAAACAACAGATTCTGATAATCATGGTGGAATTATATGGTTGTCTGGCCTGCCGTTTAATGCAAACTTCAGCTTGGCGCCTAAAAAACTACTAGTTATTTCAAAGGAATAATTGATTTCAACCAAGGCTTTCTGAGGTAATGTGGAGGTTTTAGATTAACAGTTCATTTATAAGAACTGTCAAGTCAATTCCACTAGAAACATCAGGGGGGGAAATTATCCCATGTGGGTCCTTCAAGCGAGACCTCAGCTTAACCTGAAACTTTGATTCGTCAACTATGACCACAACAAAGTGGACAACTTGTTTTTAATCATTTGGTACTGACACAAATCCTCTTCTGGTTAAACCATAAAAAATGACTGGTTAACAGTGCCTAACGGCTGAGAAAGCAGGTAGACATGTGCTGTCGCTTGAGTCCGGATCACTCCCCGGAGGAATGTCTGCAAATGAGCTGTTAATCTCCGTCAGTCTCTTCCCTCGTAGATCACTCTGAATGTAGACTTTTACTGGAGTGTTTTAGCATCTCCTTCTTCATTGCTCCTTTGAAATGAGATACTGAGATTGGTGCGGTGACGATTTCAAGTTGACTTCAAGGTCATTTTGCCAATTATAATGTGTTTCTGGATCAATATCATGGTCCTGGAACAACTTCCATCCAATCAGATTGTAGGTTTAGGTTTATTGTCACAGCTGACCAATCCCTGATAATAATAACCAATCCACAATAAAGACAACAATGTTTTTTTAATTGTTTGTTGGCTGTTCATCCATGATGCAAATCTCTGTTCCACCACATCCTAAAGGTACTCTACTGAATTGATATATGAAGGTACTCTACTGGATTGAGATCTGAAGGTACTCTACTGAATTGAGATCTGGTGACTGTGGAGGCCATTTGAGTTTAGAGAACCCACTGGCATGTTGGAGAAACCAGTTTGAGATGATTTGAACTTTGTGACATTTGCGTTATCCTGCTGGAAGTAGCCATCAGAAGATGAGTTCACTGTGGGGTTTCACTTTATTTTGATGGTTCCTTTTACACTTCCTATTGGCTATAAATAACGTTGCATCTACATGTTTACTAACTCTCAGAGTATTAATAGAGTATTAGTAGACTGGTAGGATTAGGGTTAGCATAAGTTTACATATAGTAGTAAAGTTACTTATAGTCAGTTGAATGTCTGTTGGAGGACCATTCATAAAGTTACTTATAGTCAACAAAATGTTCAAAAGGGACCATCAAAATAAAGTGTGTCCCACTGGTGTCATAAAGGGATGGAGATTGTCAACAAAAATACTCAGGTCGGCTGTGGCGTTTAAACGATGCTCAATTGGTACTAAGGAAAATATCCAATAGTCAAGTCACATTTATTTATATAGCGCTTTTTACAATACAGATTGTTTCAAAGCAGCTCTACAGAGATAACAGGAAAATAATGCAAAAAAAAAATGTTTGTTTCCAGAAGAAAATAGCGTCACAATTCAGCTTATTTAAGTTCAGTGATGTTTAATTTTTGTTTAAAAAAAAGTTATTAATTTACTTCATTTATACATGTACATATAGCCGCTCTGGAGTAAACCGTGATGTCATCGTCCAGCTCAGTTCAGTTCTTGTATAATAGTGTCAATGCAGGCAGATCAATATTATTGTTGAATATTAAATTAAATGTTAAATTTAACAGAATACACCTCGAGACAGTACAAATCATGACTCATCAGATCAGGCAATGTTTTTCCAATCTTCTATTGTCCAGTTTTGGTGAGCCCGTTCAGAGATGCTCTTCTGCTTCAAGGTTTGATGTGTTGAGCGTTCAGAGATGCTCTTCTGTACCCCGGTTGTAATAAGTGATTATTTGAGTTACTGTTGCCTTTTTATTGGCTCAAACCAGACTGGCCATTCTCCTCTGAACTTTTCAACATGGTATTTTCTCCCACAGAACTGCCGCTCACTGGATATTCTCTCTTTTTCAGACCAATGAATGCGGATCGTTTTGACAATGGTGTCATCTGTATGCTGACAACTCAAAGGAAAAACTTCTCAGTTTTAAGCATATGGTTGTTGTGTAAATGTACCCTCAAATGCGTGGTGGTGATGAACTAAATGACGAGCAGCTGTGATGATTAGTGTCCATGGGAACTGATGAGTGGCGGGAAAACCAGACAAAGGAAAACATGTGATGAATGAACACAAACTTAAAGTCCATGAAAACGAAAATAAGAACAAACACAACTGACAGAAATTTTTGTGAATATGAAAAAAATGAATAATGCTAAAGGACACATATCACTGACTAGGTCGCTTACAAAATATTTGCATTTATTATGATAATTTTTTCCATGTATAAATTATGTTCTGACAAAGAATTACTGAACTCAACCGAGAGGAAAAAAAGATGTTAATGTAACTGACTTGATTGGTGTGGAACTGATGTGCATGATTAAATCATGTATATTCAAAGCACATTGTTTAGCGTGGAGTTGGCTGTTAAATCACAAAGCTTTATAATTTACACATGAACAGAGCTGCTCTATTGGCGTCTCAAAGCGACCAGCGCTGCTGAAAGCATTGAGATATAAAAGAGCAGAGACAAGAAGCAGAGGGTTATCAGAGCGGTTGCTGATGGGTAGATGTTCAGAGAGAAGAGATCCTGCCAGTCCGAAAGAATCCTGATGGAAATCATAACAAGAAGCTGTAGTCCTCTGGTGAGTTCAGGAACGCTGCACACTAGCACAGCTCTGGTTTCTCTGTAATCTAAACCCTGGCACTCAGCAGGCACAATGGAACAGTGTTGGGAAAGAGGCCAGAGCGGAGCAGGGACAGCCCGACAAACAAGTATCTGGAGACCCTAGAAGACAGTCAGTGGTTCGAACTGATAAAAATCCTCACACCTTAATGGCTGTGGCAAGAAAAGCAAGTGTGTCTCCATGAGCGAAGTGTAAACGTAGCCAGTCTTAGGCTATCTATACAGTACATTAATCCCGATTACTTTTGAAAAAGCATATTTTTCTCTAAGTTTTGGCCTTCCATCCTCACTGAGGCAGGATTACGTCCTGAAAAAGCTGAGCTTTTTTAAGACGTTATCCCAAATGGATGGAATTGAAACAGTGTTTTCGCGTTGTAGTGTGGACTGTGAAAATGGAGGTATTCGAAAATAATGACGCATGTCGTTCCCAAATATGTGCTATTCACTTTTATCAGTGTTGCTAAAGATAAAAAGATAGTTATTTTGTGCAATCTTTACATTCTTGCAAATAGGATAGAATATTTACTTGTAATTGCTGTCCTGCTTCAAAACGTGAGGGCGACCATGACAACTAAGTGCGACCAGGATGTACCAGTAAGTGGTGGGAAATATTGGCAATAAAATGATTGCACCAGAAGAATAATGCCTGCTATCGGCAATTCTATAAGATCATTACAAATCGCACCGTATGACGTGTGTAGACTGTGTGATGATGACACCTTTTGAATCGTAGGCTACGACGGAAGTTAGTATATGTCCTCAGCATGCGCTAGTGGTGTAGATAAATCGCACTTTGGCAATTGACCGTTCGCAAAGACCCGCCCCCCTTAGTTACTGTCGCTATGTCCGACAAGCTACGCCACTCTCACACCACACCATGTTCTCACACAGTGAAAAATACATCGCGGAGCAGAGAGGACACTGACAACACACTGACAGACAGGACAGTCTCACCTTTCAAATTTGGTAATTTTTTAAAAGAAATGTAAACAATAAATAGCGTTTTGTGGCTCTTTAATGTGTCGTGACAGATCGCTGTGTCGCCTCAGTTAAAGCTGCTCGTGAACCGATCATCTCTTCCTTCTAGTTCATTTATAGCATCAAATAAACATGAATGAACATCAGAAGGAATGTTGTTTTAACCACGGAAAGGCATCAGTACACTCCGCTTCTCAAGCTCAAATCCTCCTATGTTAATCTACTAACTCTCCTGACTGCTTTGTCGGACAAAATGGCGAATGGCAAAGTATGATTGGTCAGATCACCTGTCAATCAAGCTCCCTGCGAAGGGTCAATTGTGGTTTTAAATCTGCGCTGAAAAAAAGAGGAAGTGAAAGAGGAGAATATGGACACGGTCATGGCTAGGAAAAAGAGGCCAATTTGGCATGCTAATCTTGCAAATGGAGCTTGGGGAAAGTAGTTTTAAGTTTTAGCGTCATGTCACGTTGATCAATACGCCAATTCATGTTGCACTTTTATTGGCTAGTCAGTAGATGATCTTGATAAATTTCTAACACTGTCATAAAATGATCGCAGGCTATCTTTGTTCACAAGACCGTGACAACGGGCGTCTTTGAGCCTCTCTCACTGTACGATGTAGAACCACCGTTTAGGAGCCATGACCACAGAAATCAATCGCCACGATTGGTCAACTTTCGTCTGGGACAGCCCAAAATCATACAATGTGTACTGGGAATAAGAGGAGAACTTTATTTTGTCTGGTCTCTCAGTATCATCTCAGTTATCTTTAATTATATTTTACTTGTGGGTATACAATGATTTTAACGTTTTCGTGTGGACAATCAACTTTTAGAAACCGCTTGATAATGCTAGTGTGGAAGGAGAACGAATACGGCGGTTTGAAACGAAAAAGTAATATTCAAATGTATACTGATTAATGTAGAGCCTTACTGAGTGATTCTTATGGCCCGATATACTTCAAACGAAATCAAAGAACTAACTAGTGCGGTGTCATTTCGAACAAAATCAGGCCAAAACATTAGTTTGGAGTTCGTTTTGGGAATTTTTAAACAGTTTACCAAAGCAAGTCTTCAGGGGAAAAGTTTGCTTAAGCTTGTAAACACTTTTGAACTACTATTAATCCGTGGCGATTATGTAATAGGGTGTGGGTGTGGCCTTCTTTGACGCGGAAATTAATTTCTTCTGTTCAGTCCGTCAGATCAGATGCAAGTAAAAAAAAGCTGCTTAATAGTAGAAATTGAAGTTGTAATTCTAACTGAAAATGACAATTAAGACCCAAATATCCTCACAATGCCATAAAGAATCAGTGGCCCGTTAAAACCACAACCCGTAAGTCAAGTAAACAAATGCTAGCAAAGCAGTTGTGCTAAAGTAATCCCTCGTCCATCACCTCTGACCTGGGCCTCTTTGCCGCAGAGCGCTGGATGTGTCCTTCGGGAGCAACAGTCCAGTTTTGGCCATATGACGTGTCCATAACATGAGCAACTGGGTTTGAGTTGTGTGCCCTACAACAAGCAGATATTACTTTCTGTTGTATATGATGATAAGAAGTATAGTAGTAAAAAACATTCTAGTTCAACGTGTAAATTATTGTTGCATTCATGCAAGGACATATACTTTTTTTTTTTTTTTTTTTTTTTACTTTTGGGGTCAAATGCAAATTAAACTGAATAAAAAAACAAATTTAAATTTTTTAGCATTAATAGCTTTTAAATATTAATATGAGTTGCTTAGTGATGAATACAGTGTCATGATGTAGGTCACAAATGAATGTGATTTAAGAAGGGTGGGGGGTGGGGTCTCTCCATAATTAAAATAACCTAATAAGCCCTCATTTATTATAAAATGTAAATTTTATTTCATATATTAGTTGGTCTGTATTGGATGCCCTTGTTTAAAGTAACCTCAGGAATATGAATGCTAATCACGTCTTGAAAAATGGAAGCACGAAAAAAAAAACCTACGCCTCTATTATATTAATTATTGGAATAAAGTGATTTGCTCTGTGTAACAGTACTGTACATTTTCATGTGATTTTCTTTGATTATATGAAAGTTTTGTTGTATTTAAGTGCAGATGTTTGTATTTGCAGAGCAATAAACAATGCCAACTGATCCTTGGCACCGGTTGTGTTGTGTGGCCCCTAATTACAGCGCAAAATTACTCACGGATGTTAGCTTATTACATGCATGAACCCACATTGGCTCCCTGACTGTAAGTACAAATACCCTTTTGTCGTAGAACTGATTTTTAAATTAAAATAAGGTGATTTATCTCAATTTACAATCAATGTGACATTCCATTTCAAAATATGCACCGGATGCATTTGAGTGCAAACTTGAGAAACTTCTCCAAAAATCTGGTAATAGATATTTAGAAGACTAACCCTTGAAGTGTAATTATTATATGACAATATTACAGTTAATAGCAAAGTTACAGTTAGAGTTGATGCCAACTTTTGTCAAACCATATATCATCACACCAACTTCACGTCCCTTTACAGTAATTAACTATTCCACAACTCACTGCCATAATGACTTTATCATCCTTTCAGAAAGTGATCTCTCCAAGGACAAGTTGACTTTAACTATTTTTTTTAACTTTATTTTACTTTTTTATTTATTTATTTTACTTTGTTTGTCATTAGGAGGATCTTAAAATGTCAAACCCTGTTACCAAGATATGAAACAACTGATCATTTAAAAGTGGAAATTTGAAGAAATACCAGCATTCAATTATTTTTCTTAGTTGTTTCATGACTAACCACGAGGCTTGAAATGTCGAATGAAACTGTAAAATGATCAGCCCTGTTACCTTTCCGAAGGTACAGTATGTGTTACAACAAACGGTGCGATTTCAAACTAAATGAATACCTTTTTAATATTAGTTGTAATTACTCCAGAAAGGTAACATGGTGGACAGTAACAGAGCTGACGGCTTCACGGTTAAATTGCACTGGTTATTTTAGTTTGAGGTGGAATAATTATATTTAACTTCAAAACTGTCGGCCCTTTTCCCTTTCTGAAGGCATATATCACACCAAATGAAAATTAATGTGCAATTTCAAATTAAAAAAATCAATTTAATTATTTGCTGTAAGTATGACTATAGAAAAACAACAGGGTGAGCAGTAACATTGTTGATAATATTACAGTTAGATTGCACTAGAAGTGGCATATTTCATTTCAACTGTAAAACGGTTCACCCTGTTAACTTTCTGAAGATATTTAGTACAACAAATTAAGATTTCAATAGATACATTTTTATATTTAGTTAGTTGTAATTGCTTCTGGAAGGTAACGGAGTTGATAGTTTTACAGTTAAATTGCACTGGTTATTTTAATTTGAGCTATATTGTGGTATATGTTAATTAAGTACTGTACAAGTGTATTTCATTTAACAAGTGTAAGCATTCTGTTACCTTTCTGAAGGCTTGAACTGTATCACAACAAATGAAAATTGTGCAATTTCAAACAAAAAAAAAAGGAATTATTTGCTGTAATTATGACTATAGAACAACAACAGGGTGAACGGTAACAGGGTTTATATTATTACAGTTAGATCACAATGGATATTTTAGTTTGAGGTGCAAAACTGTCAGCACTGTTACCTTTCTGAAGGCATATATTACAACATACAGTATTCAAGTTATCCAATTTCTAACTAAAATATTAGCAAGTACTTCAGAAAGGCAACAGGGTGGACAGTAACAGGGTTGGCAGTTTTACAGTTTATTTTAATTTGAGGTATATTTTATTATAAGTATTTTTCATTTTAACTGTAAAACCGTCAGCCTTGTAACTGTCCAACCTCTTACCTTACTAAAGGTATAATTATATCACTACATTTTTAAAAGGAAAAAGCTTGAAATGGTACACAATTTATTCATATTTCAAAAATGTACTTTAAAAAATCAAACTAGAAAGGAGACCCAAATGAGTCCCTTAATGTTTCATGTCTTTTTCAATAATGTATATGGCTTAGATATTGTGAAGATTGTCAAATATTTTTATGTAATAGATTCTGAGGAAAACCAACTCATCAAAACTAAAACAGCAGTAACGTAATATATCCTTTCATTTCCAAGGTGGGAGACTGTGTTTTTTTGTATGTGGGTCTTCAAACCAAAAAGCCTATTGGTAAGTTCTTACATAAATAAACTAGATGTACACTGTAAAAAAAATATTTCCATGATTTCTTCTCACAACTTTTTATCTTTTGTCAAATCAACTTCGGTAACTAATGTGTGAAGATAACATACTATTTTGGGTTTCTGTTTATTAAACCATTCTTCTTCATTGTATTAACTCGAGTTTTTAATTACAATGAACTCAAAATTTTAAGGCAACAAGGTAACTTGCTTTTTAAATTAAACCAACTTTTTTTTTTTTTTTTGCAGTGTAGTAGTTTGATCCATCTAGCCCACACATCAGTGACATGTTCAAACCTTAGAAAGCTCTGGCATCTGTAAAAAAGCAATTGACCTGGTTAATATTTGTTTGTTACTTTAAATATTCCCGTGGCAATAGCACACTTGCTTGTTGGCTTATCAATGGGAAGCAGGAGATAAAGTTCAGGAAAAGAAAATGTGGAATTTAAAGAAATCATTAGGGAGAATTAGCAGAGGCCAAATTCATCATTCACACGTCGGCTCGAGACAGATCATGACAAATCGCATGAGCAACACAAGCAGTTAATGTGTGTTTCACTGGTTAGAAAAAAAGTGTGAGCTTTACCATACGTTGCATTCTTTCAGGTGGGAGGGGAAATTTTGCTTTCTCACTGTCTTTCTATGCGCTTCATGAAAAGATTCCCTGGGTTTTGATTAATCTTTGCTGTCAGAGGAAGTTCCTGTGTTTTGGTCCCAACAGGCAGTTTGCCCACAGCACATCTGGAAGCTCTCCCCTCACCCCGATCTACACACACACAAACACACACTACACACGCTCTCTCCTTTAAGTCATCTACATAAGCTTTTCATGCCATCAGACTATTTTTAATTAATAATTCATCAGCAAGTATTGTAGGATACGGAGCTCCACGCATGACATACGGGAAACAAAAGATATTGTGGCAACGAACTACTGTAAGAATTCACCCCCAAAACGTTTTAATTTGTTCCCTCGTTTTAGGAAAATCATTGCACTAATTCGTTCCCTCATTTTAGTTAAATTGTGGCCATGATTTCTAAGTTTAAATGAGGGAACAATTTGGTAACACTTTCTTTTAATGTGACGTACAGTAGTTACACAGTGCATATACTTACAGTACTATAGTAATAAGAGTAAATTGTGCATAATTACGTGCAACTAACCATAAACCAAACCCTAACCGTAACTCTATAAGTGCATAGTTGATTATTATTAATTAGTATGTTTTTTTGTAATTACACTGTAACAACATCACCTTAAAATAAAGTGTAACCAATCTTCTTCTTCTTCTTTTTCTTCTTCATTATGTCATGTGTATTTTAGAAACCACATAAAGTTATTTAAAAAGAATAAACAAATAAAGTCTGTAGTAAATACTCAGATGAAGAATCTCATGATACCAGGCAAGAACATGTCATATTTGACGCCAAAAAAATTATGAAATTTGTCAGAATGCAAAGAAATAATTAAAATGTAGGTATAAGTAGATTTAAATTTATGTTAAGTTTAAAAATTAATTAATCTTATTCTTAAGTTGTCATTATGCAACACATATACACATACACATACACATACACACACACACACACACACACACACACACACACACACACACACACACACACACACACACACACACACACACACACACACACACACACACACACACACACACACACACACACACACACACTACCGTTCAAAGGGGTCAATAAGCATCAGTTTTTTTTTATAGAATTTAATAATTTTATTCATCAAAGATGCATTAAATAGATCAAAACTGAGATACTTTTATAATGTAACAATAAAACAATTTAAAAAAATGCTTCTCTTTTGAACTTTGTACTCAAAGAGAAAAATGTTTATTGATCATCAAATTATATTGATTTCTGCAGGATCATGTGACACTGAAGACTGGAGCAACGATGCTGAAAATACAGCTTTGATCTACATTACATCTTAAAACATATTCACATAGAATTTCACAATATTTCATATTACAGTTTTGACTGTATTTTTGATCAAATAAACGCAGACTTGGTGAACAGAAGAGACTTCTTTCTAAAACATAATAATAATAATAAAAAACCTTTCCAACTCCAAACTTTTGTACAATAGTGTAAAGTAGAAGATACCTAAGACGGATCACGTTTTACTGTCAGACACTTCCTTTCAGTCAGACATGAATGTTATTACATATTGTTCCTAACTTCCTGTGGTATGTGTTGGCAAAGATGACTGATCCGCTCTCAAAATATCCGTATATGTACAGTTATAGTTTAACATGTGAATCATGTTGTGACACTGCCACTTAGTGGACTGAGTCTGAAACAAAAACAAAAAGATGAAAACTCTGTTGTATTGCTATTTTTAAATATTTCCTATAAGTGTAACATTTCCACAAATAACATTTCCACATTTTAAATCATACGTTGTGTTTAATAGCATTCTGTAATCGAAATGAGGGTGTAAATTTGACATATTGGAATGTAACTTTCATAACAAAATAAAAAATATGAATTCATCATAAAAATCAACCATTCAAAAGGTCCTGTCACTGTGTAAATACAAGATGTGCAGAAGTATTTTTTGCTGAAAGGCACTTGGAGATGGAAGTTGGAAATGACATAAGGAAAAAGTGCAAGCTTCTAATAAAGATATGGGTCTCAAAGAAATCAGACTGTAATCAAATCGGGCATAAATGGAGGAACGGATGTACAGTGGAGGGGAAAAAGAAAACATGAGATTTGTGATTCTTCCTCCAATTCAGCACCAGAACAATAGTTGCCTATCAGTCTGTTAGCACCTACGGACGCTCAGGGAGTGTGACGGGCTCGCAGAAATGAGCTATTGTCCGAAGCAGCTTCACACCAGCTCATAAAACTATTACAAATAACCGACACGATGACTAATCGCCCCGTTTTAGGAGTCTCCCTTTCTGAACCCCTGCAAACAGCTTGAGGAGGAGCCGAACACACACACCAGAAGACAATGACATGACATCCAATCATTTCCATACATGTGACTGATGAAATGTACAAGCATAGGCCTAATAATAAATATCCTGAAGAACATATCCTCCCTTGTGAAAGAGAAGTGGACTTTATACTTTTAAAAATAGTATAGTGCGAACTGAATGTAATGTTTTCGGACACTTAATTGCATATTGTAATAATGTGAAAATGTATTATTCTTTAAATTTATATTAAATGCATTTAGCTGAATTTAAGAGTGCTTTGACCCGCTTAAATATGACTTAAGTACATCTTTATTAGTCATTTCATAATTACACTGTACATTTTTAAGTACAGTCAACTTGGATGTTTAAGTCATTTCAACTTAAATTACATTCAACTGACTTAAAAAATTAGTTGAATATTGTATAACTTGTAAAAAAGAAGTTGGGAATTAAAGCAATGTAAAAAACATGCTGTCATAACTTATTGATCATATCATTTTATACAGCGTACTTCTATTGTCTTTAAAGGTCAAATTAAAGTGTACTTATGTACTGACAAGCATTTATAACATTGGGACAAATGTTGCCATATTATCATACAGGGGCGTTTTTACTTCCAGACTGGAGGCATTCTACCCCACACTTTTGCCTCTTTGTATTTTAATAAAGAAAATAAAAAATAAACATTTTGATGTCACTTTTATATACTGTAACACACACAAAAAAGTTAATCTAAAAATTATTTCACTACACTGTAATTATTTTTGTTATACAATGTATGTTGCTCCATTAATGTTAAAAACAATATTTTGACACTAAAAGTAGTTAGACACTGTTATTTGAATAACATCATATGTCAGAATGCTTTGGTTCAAACTTGTTCTCCCTTTATTCTTGGTTTTACTACTCTACACAAATTGAACGACTGCATATAATGTTCTCTAGAATTGATTTGATAAAAAGCATGATTTAAACTTACTTTGTTAGCTTTTGTAATGTGAATGCAAAAATAACTTTTGCACCTTGGAAATCTAAATGAAAGCTATATTGTTAACCCAAATCCCTTCCAATCAGTTTTAAAAAGATTCATATTGAATATAGTATAAATATAAAATAATCAACATCCTTTTTCATACCTCCAGGCAATGAGGAATGTGATTTTACTAGGATTATTTCTATGATTGACATGATATAAAACCGAGAAGGGCAGGCGCTGTGATGTGAAGCGTGATGGTTTCTGTGTTTCTGGTCATAGGCCACTACATACACCCCAATAAATGCCATTCCCCCTGTCTTAGCTCTATCGTCATGGTGATAATGTATTTCACAGCTCACACTGAAACACCTGGAAATGTGTCCAATCCCTTGTACTGGATTACAGCACAGTTGAGGTCTCATCGGTTTCCTCTAATTACGGGTGGCACGAAGCAGAATCGTCAGGTTCCTGTAGTATAAGTTTTAGCACAAGGCCAAGTTTCCCGCTGACATCGCAAATCACACTCCACAGATCCCTGCAACTCGTCAAACCAGCATAAAAACACTAAAACACAACTTTGTTGGGGGCGTGATATAGTGATACAATCAATCTACCAATTTCACAAACTTTAACACTTCAATGTATTACATACACTGTAAAAGAAAAAAGAAATAAAGGTGCTGCCTTAAATTTAAACAATTTCAACTTAAATATCTCTTTATAATTTGTGTATATAAAAGAGAATTTGAACACTTTTCAAAAAAACATTTAACATATGTCTATACATGTTGTCTTTATATTTAAAGCTGAATTGTGTAATTTTTCAGTGTTAAATGGGTGGTAAAATGCACTTTTCACAAGATGTAAAATAAGTCTCTGAAGTCCCCAGAGTGTGTATGTGAAGTTTTAACTAAAAATACCACACGGATATTTTTAAATGTTAAAGTTGTCACTTTTTGAGTCTGTCCCTTTAAATGCAAATGAGCTGCTGCTCCCGGCACAGAGGGCGGAGCTTCAACAGCATAATTTTACCTCACACAGACATGCACTGAAAATGTCAAAAACTTTTAGCCTTTTATGTACAGACTGGAGTCAGATGATGTCAACGGAGTCAATGATGGAGAGACTAAAGAAGTGACAACATGTAGAAGCAACAGGACATTTCTCATTGATTAGCATATTCTGTCTAGATAATCTATAAATCGTATTCAGGGGGCTGGGTTTATGTCAATTTTAGGGTTGGTGATGTCACTAACCCAGGAAGAATGTTGTGTAGTCCCTACCAGCCGTTTGTTGTAGCCCGTAAAAAGCAATTTCTTCAAAAGAAAATACCTCCATTTGCTTTGAACTTTGAGTGTTGTAACTTTGCAGATGAAACCGCAACATTACACACTAACTAAAGTTAGAAAAGTGAAATCATAATCAACCACCCCTTTAAAAAGATTTTATATATTTTAATTTATTTTTAATATAAATAAATACAAAATGTAATTCTTTTAAAATGATTTTCAAATAATTGTTGTCTTCATTTCTAAAGCTTAAATGTTTAATTGTTCATTGTTAACGGACGGATCCAACGTGTTGGTTGTCGCCCAGCCCGCAGCTCACAAATATCTTTCAGCAAGGTGCCTTGAGGAGGAAGCAACACACCTGGTGGAGTGGGCTCTCACCCCGAACGGGCAAAGCACGTCTTGGGACTGATACCTCAAGACAATAGCATCCACTATCCAGTGGGCTAACCTCTGCTTGGAGAAAGCCTTTCCCTTCTGCTGACCTCCATAACAGACGAAGAGCTGGTCTGAGGGCCTGAAGCTTTGTGTTTCAACTTATGCTGCAGGAAGGAAAGCACAGTCCTGATCGGGATTCTACGGGGCACTTCCCGTTGGGAAGAACACCACTCAACGAATAGGTTCCCCTTCAACAGATAGAGGTGCCTCATAGAGGAGATATAGTGTCTACCAGCGCTTGGGGTAGGTCACCTAAAACCTTCGGGTGCCATTGGGTGCCCAATCTCTGATAAAGTAGATCCTTCCTCAGAGGAATGCGCCATGGGAGGGGCTGTCACGAGGAGCATGAGTTCGGGGAGCCAGGTCCGGTTGGGCCAGTACGGTGCAACTAGCAAGACCTGCTCCTCGTCCTCTCTTACTTTGCAAAGTGTCTTTGCGAGAAGACTGGCTGAGGGAAGCCTTCAGACGCAAGGCGACAGGGACAGCCCGAAGGAGAGAACTTTGTACTGATATGCCACCCCTCGAACACAGAACGCAGAAACGGTATGTGTCGAGGGAGAATCGAGACATGAAAGTACATGTCCTTCAGATCGATCGCTGCAAACCAATCTCGGGATGGAGATAGAGCGAGGTCTGTCGCTGTGCGCAGTTCCTGCATAACACCTGGGTGGGAACTACCCTTGTGCAATTCCATGAGCGCTTTGGCCTGGTAAACCTGCAGGATCGCCATGGAATGCAGAGCGGAAGCAGCCTCTACACAGGCTCTATAAGCCTTGCCTAAAAGAGCAGATGAGAACCTCCCAGGCCTTGGAGGGAAGGCGCGGATTACCCCTCCAAGTGTTGGTGGTCTTAAGACACAATTACCGACCGCTCCTCTGGGGCTCCTCTACGTGGAGTAAACCTTGATTGCTCCGCCAAATAGTGAGGGGGGAAGAGGCACCAGATCGGTTTCGGGAAGTTAAAGGTGCCACGATCTGGTAACCTCCTCATGCACTTCCGGAAAGAAAGGCACTGGGGCAGGGCGCTGAGAACCAGTATGGCCCACCCCAAGAAACGAATTGTCCAGCCTTGAGGGTCCGGGACACGGTGGAGGGTTCCTCTCGAGCCCGACACTCGTGGCTAACTCTGGGTCTGACTCGGGCAATGCTACAGTTCCCGAGGGGGTAATGTAGCCAAACCTTCATCCCTAGAGTCAAGCTAACCCTCCGAAGCAGCAATCAACATGCTTTCATTGGGTGGAGCCCCAAAGGTAAGAGGGGCCAGCGCGCTCCCTTGGAAGCTCCAATGGTTGCAGTGCACAAGAGGAGTGAGGAGCCCGAGGAGGTGGTCTCGTCGGTGAAGCCCTGACTGTTATCCTTAGATCCACATCATATTAGCCGAAGTAGACCGGATCTGGTGGCCACCAGATTCAAAACTAGATCGGGGAACAGGCAAAGGGACTTCAAGAGATTATTCGAGAGTATTCGAGTCTCGATCTCAACACCGAGATGGTCATGTTCCCGTCACAACATGACGCATCTACGAACGCTACCTCAGTGTGCTTAAGACCCAGACACTAGAGACAGTGATTGTTACAGTCTCTAATATAAATGTCTAGGATTCAAGGGACACATAACATAAGAGATGGACAACGACAAGCGTGATACAAATAAAGTATATATTACAACACAAACAACTCACATAAGTAACCAAAAATGAGAGACGGGGAACTCAGCAACAAAAAGGAAAGACAACCCAACTAATAAAGTCAACTCGCTCCTAACTAAAGTTACAAACTAAGAGTAAAAGGTAAACATGACGAAATGTCGTTGAACAAGCTGGCTTCCTGCCAAGAGCCGCCTCCTTCCGCGTTATAGCCTGAGTTCCCCAGCTCAGCCAATAGGAAACTAAGGAAGACAGAAATATGACAACATTACTACAAACAATCATTGGAGGGGCGGGGGCGGTTGCGAGACACGCATAACATTGATTATGACCAGCCGGAGCCAGATGACTACTTGCTCTCTCTGGTGATGAAGCACACAGGGGAGGTGGTCGCGGCAGGAAATAGTGCAGCCAGCTGTGTACTCACAACTCTTTGAAGGAGCAACCTCTCTGAAGAGCTGTGAAAACAGCTGTTAGAAATGCTCTTTTGAAGTAGCAATCTCCACTGAGAGCACCGTCATACCAACACCAACCGAGAAGCACCTTCCAGGAAATTAGCAGACTCGTAGAAGTACACTTGTCTGTGAATTTGGCAGAGCGGAACACATGCAGGACTCGGCTCCGAAGCGAAAGGCAAATATGCGATGCATCCGCTTTCATATTTACACCCGCGCTGAGGGGTGGAGTGTCGGATGCAAAACCCACATGCAATGTGCATTGGCTCGTTTAGTTACACTCGAAAGTTAATTGGTCTTTCAAGCGAGATCCCAATACGTCGGTTCAACTTGACCCGACGTGACATCGGCAGTGACCGACTGAAAAGGAACTGCACTGGAAACAGTGCAAAACTAACAGGCTAACAACTCAAACAAAACTCAAACCTAGAAACAGACGTAGTGGTAACATTTGTTCATCAAGATATTTGAATGACGGCATCTGAAAACTAAGGGTAGAATAAATGTTTTGGTAGCACTTTATTTACACTTGTATTTACAGCCCTGTTCCGCATGTACATAACATGTACAATAAATGGGTAATAACTAGGTACCTTACCTTACCATTTAGTGTTTAAGTCAGAATCTACAGATAAGATGATGGGCTTTAATAGAGAGCAGGATGAGTCTTCTGACTGGCGTATCCTGTGATGCTGCTGGGCCCAGTTGTACAAAAAGTTTAATTCTGGATAAGAATAAATTTGGAAGTCCCATGTTTGCTATCCAGGATCATCCATAATCCATTTTACTTTTGTGTCGTTTTTTCTTTTTTTTTTAAATAGGGTTGGATCACCCTGATCCATATACAAACTTTTTCAGATTACCAAAGAGAAAGAAAACAACAAACAAACATCCCCTTCCATTTTCAATTTCCTTTTAACAACCAGACCCCTATGGAGGCACTAAAGGGACAAATGGGGAGAAAAGGAAATAGGAGAAAAAGTATATATTTGAAAGCATTTTGAATGCATTCTCTGGCAAAATGTTGCGTTCCCCCAAGAAACATTTGCAAAGAACTCAAAAGTGTTGACAGTAAACACTCAATTTATTGGGGGAACACAAAACATTTGCGAGAAAACGCTAAAACATTCAAATTAGTTTTTCCTCCCATCTTTCTTTTTTTTCCACTTTAAGCACTGAAACTAAAGAAAAGTCTTTGGAACTGGTGAATTACTAAGAAAATCATCCTCAAAGAGCAAAACGAATAAAATGTAATCATAGTACGATCCTCCTCTTTTGATTTGCGATTTTGGCATTTCGCTAAAGCTAATTTTTCACGTTATTTTTCAAATAACACTCACAGCAAAGCTCAAAGTTTTTCTCTTGACAAAACGAGCAAACCCTGTCAATTACTGCTATTACTTCTCTGTTCTTTGTCCATTTAATGATTGGTCATTCCCATCGCAGCAGGAACGGGCCTTTGGCTCCAAAGTGCACAAGGAACAGGCAGTTGTTCAACCGTCCAATATCTGTCCTCATCATGTTTTAACTCAAGTCTTTCAGCCTCGCCTGAGCCTCGGCCGGGACTCATTAGGGAGTTCCTAATAACTTCTGCCTGCCAGCTGCAATTTGGCTCTAGGCAGGACGTCCCAGATAGTACAGTCAATATGGTTTCAGTATATCAAAATAGAGGCATTTGTGATCTGGTACTGGGATAATTTGTGCCACGTCACCATTCGATGAAAAGAGTAGGAAATTATATAAGACTCAATGAGCCCCAGTCAATAATGGGTAAGTGGATCAGTTTCATCAGTGTCTTTGTGTCTGTCACAGTATTTCCCACAATGTTGCTTAGCGATTGCTAAAGTATCTGGGCACTTAAACCTGTGTTGAAAATCCATGTGGTGTTTTTAATATGCTTTAAGACAAACCATGTGCAAATAGAGGGTATGCATTGACGTCACTTTCCCGCTTGAACACGCCCCCTCAGCCGGACTGAGTGGCAAAAAAGCCACTTGTTTCAATGTTATATATATCATCATATCGTCCAGCCGTAAAACTTGTATAGTTTTTTGTCAGTGTTTATTTAAAATCATATAAGAATATACAATGGTAAATATTGAATTGATGAGTTGTCAAATACAATATATAACAATAAAATACATAGGGTATGATTTTACCCCTAAATTCAGCATATTGCACAAAACTGCAAATTCCCCTTTTGCTTCCTGGAGTCCAGTTGTTTCTTTCAATTGCAGCAAATCCATTTGCTTCTCTGTTCTGCAGCTTTTGGCAAGTCTGTAAAAATATACCTCAGATAATACCTCAGTCAATCGCAAAGCTCTTTCCCATTTTAGATGTGTTTTGTGTGTTTCCCGCGGCATTCACGCTGAAAACAAATGCTGCCGCTCAGTCTTTCTGCAACTCAGTGTGTGTAACCGCAGTCACTCCGGCCGATGGTCACGTCATACGCATACACCATTGCTGAGTATTTTCTCCTTAAAACTGCAGTGAACCAAAGAGAGTCTCAACAACGCGGTTTGAAATCGCTGTTGTTTCTGACATCACAAACTACCTTGTAACCAATTAGGTCAATGTGTGATCGTCAACGAGTGGATCTCTGAGCTGAGTGAGTCAGTGGAGGCGGGGCTCATTTGCATATTAATAGAACCACATATAATAAATGAGGTAAGGATGTAGAGTTACATTCAAGCTATTTTAAGGCTCAAATACAATTTTTTAAGGACAAAACGTTTAAATATGTCAGTTTTTTTATTAAATTATTGACTACAGGGGGACTTTAGATACACATAAAATGTAACCCAATGTCATGTATTTTGTAAGTGAATCAGGATATTCAACAATAAAAAACTGTAGACATGGGACTCAATTTTATTTGCTGGGATTTGATTGTATTAGTGATGGAATATTACAAACATTCCTTTGGAACAACACGCACCATTGAATTATTCACAATTTTTTTTGTTTTTATCTTGATTTTACAAAACGTTCTAAATTATAAAAGAAAGATGGACTTATGTTGGGTTTGAGATTATAAAAACAATAGATAAATAATTCAAAATGGAGACAAAAAGTGTTTGAACATTTTGTTGAAACTCTTGTTTCAAATGTCAAGAGGATTTCTAGACCCGGATTATGCATCAAGACTTTCAATATCTTATTAGCATTCTCTAGAGATGATTATGGAGCAACTGTTGCAGCCCATACATGAAGCAAAAGATCAAAGGCTTTATGACTCTGAATTATTAATTCAACCGTCAGTACTGCTGCAACGTGATTAGGAACTTACTGGCATAAACACCTTTCTGTTCTCTCAGAAGTGGGATGACTTCTGATGTACAATGCAGGTGGTACATAGTTTTGTTTCCTCTCTTAAATGAAGACATTATTGGTTTGCCTACTTTTCGAAGGTCTTTTGCCAGAAGAACATCCTCGCATTTGATTTGCTGAGCAGCTTTCCAACAGTCTTGAGATAAATGGGACTTTTTTCCCCCTGTTTGTAATATCACCCAGTTATGGAAGCTTGTTTCCACAAAGAAATAAAAAGGTAATTGCAACTTTCTATCTCACATTTCAGAGCTGTGAGATTATATCTTGCATTTCAGACTTTATAAATCGCAGTCGCAAGTCTATATCTTATAATGAGTTTATAGCTAAACTCGCAATTGCGAGAAAAACGTAAAGTGATAAAAAACAAACAAATTAAAGGCGGTATGAAACGGAAGTTGCGCTAGTCTTTTCTTCCCTATTGTGACTTATATCAGAGTGAAACGGCTTCTGGAACAAGATCAAATGTAGGGCGGGGCTTGATTTTGTCTGTGGGGAATTCATTGGATGGTTGTGGTTTGCTATTGGTGGATCTCATGTGATTGACAGGTTGCCCCGCCCTCGTGTCAGTAAACACATAATCAGAGAATAGATGTCACTGCAAGCGGGAAGGGAAGTTATTTAGTTTACAAAGCACATCAATTTAAATTTAAAAAATAATGACGTGCATGGTACTAAGATCATAAGAATAAGAACTGTCCATTTTGACTTTGGAGACTTTAACATTATCTCTCTCTCACAAGGACGGGCATCTGCAACATCAATATTTGGGATTAGGGATCGGGGTGGCTCCGACTCCATCGGGAGCAGTAAAATAATTGTAATGACACCACGGTTGTGATCATTGGTGGTTGCAAATCAGCCCAAAATTGGGCTTAAAATCTTCAAGTATGTGGCCAGCATAATGTGTGTGAAACTGACATGAATACATTTTGAGCTGTCTGTGTGGCAGCTGTGCTATCTAGTGGTACGACTAACATACTGCAGTTGTTCAATTCATAATTCCTATTATTGTAGTGTGAGCAACTACTGCATTATGACTTTATATCACCATTACTAAAATTGTTGTTACTAATCATATTAAGATTGTCTTGACTTTGTTGCAGTGCTTGTATAACTCACAGTCACACCCAGCTTCTATGCACATTTGGAAACTCAAATGTACATACACATTTTGATGCAACCCTTGTCATAATGATACAGGATTATACACTAATTTTGTCATTAGTGAAATTAATGATGCATTCATTTTTCAATGCAATTTCAGCAGACTTGATTTTTAAGAAAGACCGATACCCGCTTTTCTTTCAATATATACACTCACTAGCCACACTTTTTAGGTACACTTGCTCAGCTGCTCATTAATGCAAATATTTAATCAGCCAATCACATGGCAGCAACTCAATGCATTTGGGGATGTAGATATGATCAAGACGATTTGCTGAAGTTCAAACTGAGCATCAGAATGGAGAAGAAAGTTGATTTAAGTTACTTTAAATGTGGCAGGGTTGTTGGTGTCAGTCTGAGTATTTAAGAAACTGCTGATCTACTGGGATTTTCACGCACAACCATCTCTAGGGTTGTTGCTGACCATGTTCCCTTATAACCCCAGTTTATCATCTTCTGATTGCTACTTCCAGCTGAATAACGCGCATGTCACAAAGCTCAAGCCCGTTCGCCGCGGGTCCCGATGCGGTCGCACCAGTTGCACCGCCCTAAGAACGGCCCTGTAAATCGACGTCTTTTTAACGTTAACTATGGACGTCTAATTGACATAAAAGGTGAACGTTCAGAAGACGTCCACTGAGGAGCCAGGATGAAAGTTTTTGCAACGTCTTTTTTAGACGTCTTTTTAACGTTCATGATTGACGTACATAGTGAACGTTCATTAAACATCTTTTTTAAACGTCTTTTAAATGTTCATTATTGACGTCCAAGTGATATCTTTACAGGGTTCTAAATGAACGTTTTTACAACGTCATTTCAACATCCCTTACAGATGTTTAGAGGACATTCATACAAGTTTTTATGACACATTTCTTGAACTGATTTCAGATGTCACAAATCAACTGTATTATTTTAATTGTTAATGAGGCCTGTCTTATCCTCTAATCCTGTCTTACTATTAGCTTTAAACCATGTTTTGGTCATCAAACCTTCATCAGGTTCCAAGGTTGGATGACCACATGGTATTCAATAAAACTCACTCTAGTCATAGCAGTGTGCAGAACTACTGCTTTAAAATTGTAAATACATTACCTATCCCCGCACCGGTCTAAGATATGCAAATACATTTTAGTAGCCTTATTGGAAATAAGTGACATCTCATCTATTAAAGGACAAAAAAAGGACAAAAAATAAATAAATAGTTTGAAATGACAATATTTTTTTTTCCATCTTTAATGGTTTTCAGCCAAATCTGAACAGGCTGATAAAACAAATCTATTACAGTGAACTGGCAAGTGAACAAACAAAAAAATATAATGTCCCCTAAACTACACACAATTCCTACACCCCTGTATGCCCTCCCCCTCCCTTCCTTCCTGGCGCATGTTTGAGGTGCTCTGCAGCATTAAGCTTGATTGTAGCCTCTGTAGCATTTTTGTCCCATTTCAGGAGTGCAGCTGCAAGAGTTGAACAAAAACAAAAAATATATAAATATGTAAAGAAAAACAATAGCCTATAACAAGTTTCACTTACAAGTTTCACACAGAATAATAATATAAATAAAACGAAGCATAAAATTACATCACTTCTAGATTGTGTATACCAGGGACTCAAAGGCTTCCTTGTCCTTGAGGCGTTCCTCCTCTCTGTTAAACTACATGGGCAGATGACAGGGGAGGCTCGCTTCTTCCCAGCCTTCTGACCTCCATGTGGATATCCACTAATTTAGTCAAGACTTTTTTCTGAAACTCTGAAAACAAAAAGTACCACATATGTAAAAGTTTGCATGTCGGTTGAAACTGCTGGCAAGGAGCCAATAGGAAAATTATGCTACTGTTATCCTTAAACACATGTACAAAGTTAAACCTGCTAATGCTGTATGTCCCGTTCAATTACTTTTGATTGTTTTTGATACCAGCTCCAACACTTTAGTACTTACTTGCCATGGCCATTGAAAATCGTAGGTCTGTTTCCCTACGAGGCCCTGTACTGGCTTCATGTGCAGAGGACTGCTCTGAGAAAGACCTCCCAGAGTATCTTGGGATTGGCATATCATAATCTGAAAGACAAAATATGTCAACTATTACTTTATTGTTCTTAATAGTGGATATTGCTCTTGTAGCAAGTTGTGTGCCCATATGATTCATTAAGTTTGGATAACTCGAGCAATGCCAGTGCGCAGCTCCTGCCTCTGCTGTTTTCAGCAGTCAGCGCAAAGAGATCTATATACTTTTAGCCATGATGATACTTGATAGAGAATAAATTGAGGTCAATCATGGAGCTCAGAATGTTAAACACAAAACCAGTTGTTCAAAATATGCACTATAACATGACTGCTACTTTAGAACATTTACACTCTTGCAACAGTTAATTGCTTTCGGAGGAATACCGTCTCTAGACAAAACGCTGTGCCTGGACTGCTTTTCGTGTCCCATCTGTTCGCTGTGCCTGGACCGCTTCATGTGTCGGTACTGTTTGCTTTGCTGGGTTCTGTCACTGTGCCTGGATCCGTCGCTGTGTCTGGACCCGTCGCTGTACCTAGACCCGTCGCTGTGCCTAGACCCGTCACTGTGCCTGGACCCGTCGCTGTGCCTGGACCCGTCGCTGTGCCTAGACCCATCGCTGTGCCTAGACCCATCGCTGTGCCTAGACCCGCCACTGTGCCTGGAGCGCTTCCTGTGTCGGTAGCATTTGCTTTGCTGGGTCCTGTCACTGTGCCTGGACCCGTCGCTGTGTCTGGACCCGTCGCTGTGCCCAGACCCGTCACTGTGCCTGGACCGCTACCTGTGTCGGTAATGTTTGCTTTGCTGGGTTCTGTCACTGTCCCTGGACCCGTCGCTGTGCCTAGACCCGTCGCTGTGCCTAGACCCGTCACTGTGCCTGGACCGCTTCCTGTGTCGGTAGCGTTTGCTTTGCTGGGTCCTGTCACTGTGCCCGTCGCTGTGCCCAGACCCGTCACTGTGCCTAGACCGCTTCCTGTGTCGGTAGCGTTTGCTTTGCTGGGTCCTGTCACTGTGCCCGTTGCTGTGCCCAGACCCGTCACTGTGCCTGGACCGCTTCCTGTGTCGGTAGCGTTTGCTTTGCTGGGTCCTGTCACTGTGCCTGGACCCGTCGCTGTGCCTAGACCTGTCACTGTGCCTGGACCCGTCGCTGTGCCTAGACCCGTCGCTGTGCCTAGACCCGTCGCTGTGCCTAGACCCGTCGCTGTGCCTAGACCCGTCGCTGTGCCTAGACCCATCACTGTGCCTAGACCCGTCGCTGTGCCTAGACCCGCCACTGTGCCTGGACCGCTTCCTGTGTCGGTAGCATTTGCTTTGCTGGGTCCTGTCACTGTGCCTGGACCCGTCGCTATGCCTAGACCCGTCGCTGTGCCTGGACCGCTTCCTGTGTCGGTACTGTTTGCTTTTCAGGGTTCTGTCACTGTGCCTAGACCCGTCGCTGTGCCTAGACCCGTCACTGTGCCTGGACCGCTTCCTGTGTCGGTACTGTTTGCTTAGCTGGGTTCTGTCACTTTGCCTGGACCCGTCGCTGTGCCTAGACCCGTCACTGTGCCTGGACCGCTTCCTGTGTCTGTAGCGTTTGCTTTGCTGGGTCCTGTCACTGTGCCTGGACCCGTCGCTGTGCCTAGACCCGTCACTGTGCCTAGACCCGTCACTGTGCCTAGACCCGTCACTGTGCCTGGACCCGTCGCTGTGCCTGGACCCATCACTGTGCCTAGACCCGTTGCTGTGCCTAGACCCGTTGCTGTGCCTGGACCGCTTCCTGTGTCGGTAGCATTTGCTTTGCTGGGTCCTGTCACTGTGCCTGGACCCGTCGCTGTGCCTAGACCCTTCACTGTGCCTAGACCCTTCGCTGTGCCTAGACCCGTCACTGTTCCTGGACCCGCCGCTGTGCCTAGACCCGTCACTGTGCCTGGACCGCTTCCTGTGTCGGTAGCGTTTGCTTTGCTGGGTCCCGTCGCTGTGCCTAGACCCGTCGCTGACATCCGTCGAACTACTCCCATTGACCATATGCATATAGTCTCCCCTTGACCATATGCATATAGTCTAAGACAAATGAGCTAACACAAGAAATTCCAGCAGCAATGAAGGGGCTGGCACCAGTTTGATGGTTCTTGTACTCTACTGCACTGAAAGCTTCATATGTTCGTAAGGGGCATCCCTGTTCTTTGAATACCACTCTTCTTGTGACGTAACTGTGATAGGCATTATGATTCTTAATGCGCTTCAGATAAGCTCTTGCTGGTGCGTCACAGATTAATGCTTGAATATGAACAGTGTAGGTCTTCTCTTCATGAATTATCCCATTGTCTGTGAGATGTTTACACTCCATCAAAAAATCATCAAGATATTCTTCAAGAGGATACGGTTTCTTGTCTCCAGAAAAGAGAGCTACCACAAATGGCTCAAAGTTGTGAAACTGGACTTTGCTGCTTTTGAAGAGTGGGACACCATCAATATTAATGCTGAGGTTTATTGAATCATGATCATGTCTGAAAGACATTGTCTGAGTTAGTAAATGACAAATCCCCTTTTCTAACCCATAATAAATATATTGCCCGACATATTTTGGCTCAGATCCTATGGCTCGTGGTGTAGCAAGGAGTGTTCTAGCATGCTTTGGTAGCAGGTGTCCTTGCTTTCTCAATATTATCAATAATTCATTTAAGGATCTTTGTGTGGTTTTGTTCTTTGTAGACCATTGTCTTAAGTTCTCATCTAAATTGGGAACAACCAATTCAGCATCATCATTTAGAACTTAATTTTCTGAATCAGAAGACACATACTCCACATCAGTGTCAAAGTCTGATTAATCTGTTGTTGAACTGTCAGTTGCTGAATAAATACATTCAAAATGGCTTGCACTGTCAGCCTGGTTATGTAAGCCACAGGTTGATCTATCGTTAACTGATCCCTGACTTTCATGGTCATTATCACTGTCAGAATGCAGGAACTTATCCATTTCTGCCATGCTTTTAAATAAGCCATCTGTAATACATAGTTTGATCCTGAATCTGGGACATAGTCGGACTATAGCCTAAATTGAATTGACTTTACTTTTTAATTTCAAATTAAAACACAAAAATGTCATCAGTACTTGTTGGTGTAATGATGAAGAGGGGTTTGAGCTAGGGCACGCGCACATCCACCCCTTCCGAAGCCATAACTCTCTCAGCTTGAATGTTTAAACTGATAAGACTTAGAGGGATGGTTCGGAGTAAAATCAACCTAGGGTCCTTTGCACCATGACCTCGAGCCAATACCCCCATGGTTTAGTGCAGGCGTCATCATAAAACAAGGCATTGGAAAGTTTGTAAGTACATCAGGAGTTCATTTAAATAAAACTTGCCTGACGGCTCATGCTACCATAAATATCATATAATAAAGGCTAGATGTCTCGTCTGCGCTGCTGGCCAATGGAGGTCGACGTCCGCCCACGGCGGCCATCTTGCCACAGGGAGCTCGCTCACTCGTAACATTGGGCCCTATTTTAATGATCTGAAACGCAAGTGTCAAAGCGCAAAGCGCAAGTAACTTTGTGGGCGGATCCCGGCGCTGTTGCTATTTTCCCGGCGGATAAACGACTCTTGCGCCCGACGCAAATCTAAAAGGGGTTGGTCTGAAGTAGCTTCATTATTCATAGGTGTGGTTTGGGCATAACGTGAAATAAACCAATCAGAGCGTCCTCTCACATTCCCTTTAAGAGCAGACGCGCTTGTTCCACGGCGGATTGCTATTATAACGGCGGGTTTGCCAGCGCACGCCAGGAGCAGTTCACAGCCAAAGAGACCGATGTTCTCGTCAGGGCCGTAAAACACAGAGAAGTGACATTGGGGATGATGGGAGAAACCCACCCAAATTCGGTTACACAGGCGTATCATTTGGGTAAATGTGTAGCCTAATCTAGATTTATTTATTTTTTTAATCTAGATAGATCTTTTTCACATCTTCACGGACACAACCTCCCTCGTGTGTTAATATTTTTCCTTGTAATAATGTATGATTTGCAAAAATGAAAACTGCTGTGTCTGTTTATAATTATTAGAGAATCAAAGTGGATGCGCGTTAACACACTACATTATGGCCAAGCACGCGCCCTTAAAATACCACATCACTAACGCGCAACGCGCCACTGTCTTTAGACTGTTTTTATCCTGATCAGTGGCGCAATTGCTTTCTAAAACTGGAAAATAGCACCAGGGCAGTTTTGCGCCGGAACACGCCTCCTCTTTGCGCTGAACCGCCCCCGCGAGCGCAAGTTCATTCCCTAATTTACCGACGTGCGTCTGTGGAGGGAAAAGTCCGCTGTGCGCGGGTGCAAAATAGGAATGATACATGCGTCGGTGTTCAAAGTCAATTGCGCTGGGTGCAAGATAGGGCCCATTGTGTTTTAATGGTAATGTACTTTTTAAATAACCGTAACTTGCTCAATTTTCAAACGGTTTAGTTTGTTATAAACGTCAGAGATGTAGTTATGACACTGCATACGAATAATTATAACAATGGACTTCTGAAAATAAATCTGAAAATATTATAGCCACGTTATTAACGTTTGTAAGAAACCAAACCGTTTGTAAATCCGTCAAGATTTCAGCAAGATAAGAGGATTTGTGTTTGTGCTGATCACTCACCTAATTTCAGATACCACAGAGCTCGCCAGAAAGCTTCCCTGTGACAAGATGGCCGCCGTTGATGCCGTTCGAGACTCCACCTTAAGACATCTAGCCTTATATGGATATATATGCATGCTAACCGCTAAACTGGACGTCGACATCACATCATGATTTGGGAAAAGCACGTAAAAGTCCTGTCAGAAACCGATGCATAAGGGTGTAACAACGAATTATAATTTTTTCTGTAGTGTTACAATTTTAACAGTATTTCAAGTGTAATCTTTCTTTGTAAAAAGCATACATTTTATCATACGTATTACAAAGGTAAGGAATAGTTTGAATTGGAACAAACACTATAACATTATAGTTGATAATTCAATATAACGTTTCCTACTTTATTTTTGACAAAAGAGACTAAATATATATAGTCTATTTTACAGTAATAACTTTATAATCTATCCAAAACTAGTCAACGAAAATTGAAAACATTCATATTTGGTCTATGATATTAAATTAATATAGGGCATATAAATGTTAATTTGCAGTTATACGTTGCTTACATTAAGACATATTTAAATGTTGTGATTTATACTTAAACACTCTTTTTGTGGTTTTTCAGACATTATTCCATATCGCGATTAGAATTTAAGAGTAAAGAATTTCCTATTCACAGCTAGATCTATTGTAGCCTGACTACGTCAGACTTCGTACTTCCGCTCAATTTCATTTCGCTTCTGTACTTAGTCTGAGACATCGTCATGTCTCTCAGTTTTCCTCCGGCCTAAAAAACAGCCGGCCAATCAACGAACAGAGGGCGGGCTGAGAGCCGTGACGTAGACGGTAAGCGCCGAGTTTGGGATTGGGGAAATCTAAAACGACCGCGGATATGGAGACAAGGGATGTAATCTTGCAATTAAGTTGCAGCATTTCCGATAGACTCGAAATGAACAAAGAGCTGTGTTTGACAGAACTAATCCTAACTTTGACAGTTGGCTGCAAATATTTTCCTGTTTCTCTTTACTGTCAAATAATAGTTTAGAGGCCCCGATTGTGCCGTTGATGCGTAGATTTACATCACATAATCTACAAAAGTCGTTGACATCCATGTTCACTCCGGTATTTCTCTCGATGGTTTCGTTTTTGCATTATTTATAATGTGTTTACAGTGGCAGTTCGATGCTGCTGAGCTGGCGCATAACACACGTCATAACCAAACGTTATGTGATTGGCTTACGGGTAACCAATTATTTTATACTTCAGACGAGCGCCCCCGCGCGATAAAGAAAACACTTTTCAATGATGCCATGCCAGACTCTGTCTATGAAGCAAAGCGAAGTAGCAGAGTTTGTTATTACCAGGCTAGATCTATTGCTCCTCGAAGTGAAAATAAACCAGAACTTCTGAGGTCAATTTGTCCAGGATTATATTAGGCTACATTACGCTATCATTATTCCCCATAGCGTCACAAGACGACGTAAAGTACATGAATCTGATTCAATTTGATATGTTTTACAGAGCTGATGTGGACATTAACAGGGTTTCATGGATTGCCTCAGAACATTTGCATTTGAATAGCGCGTGCTCCACGTGTTCACATTAGCAGATGAGTTGCCATGAGAATATCTCTCTTTTCATACAAATTACATAAACAGAGAATATTTATTTTCGTTTTGAATTCGATCATTTAAAAGTAGACACTTAAATCATTATAAAAATGTTTTGCTTATGCCTGTGTTAACTAAGTTTTGTTTAAGACACGTGCTCCAGAAAAAAAGTTCACGGATGGTCAGAAGCACACCTTGTTTATTTGAGCACAATGTTTTGTTTCGATTGTAAGTGGACACAAAAAAAAGTAGACATTTAACATTTTTTTTCATATTTCGTAAGTCTGTATGAACATAAATGACGGAGTATTTTAATTTTGCTGCTATGTGAAAAAAATCCAGCAAACGCGCCGGCGTGTTTGTCGACCCTGCGCAAAAAGCCGCCGTTTTAAGAAGTATTTCAAGGTATTAAGGGGCAAAATGTGACTTAATTCACTCTGACTTCAACTGAAAAACATATTAAATTGATGGTTTTTTTTTTACTTACCTGTTTTTGGGATTTAGTTCCGTAAACGCAGAGTCTCTGTATATCAATGTGTCTGCAGCCTCGGCAGGATACTTTTCCTGGTGACGTAACGTTGCAGTGTGGCGTGGCGATTCTTCTTCTTCTTAAGATTTTTTTTTTTAACGGTGGTCGCAAACGGTTTTTGTGCATTACCGCCACCCACAGTTTATGAATGATCTAATAATAATTAAAAGAATATATATATTATTTTTATTTTTTATCCAGCTTGGTACCTCTCAGAAACTAAAATAAATATATTTAATTATTTTTTGGCCTGAAGATTTATTTTAATAAGTCTCATTTACATTTACATTCATTTTGCAGACGCTTTTATCCAGGCAACTTGCAAATGAGAACAATAGAAGCAGTTAAACTAGTAGGACAACAATATGCAAGTGCTATATGCAAATATGCAAGTGTGCTACAATATGCAAGTCTCTCCCATGTCCTCAATTTTCCTCTTGACATATTTGTTGCATATCATAACAACATGCTCTGCTGATCAGGTACATTGCAATTATTACATATCATGCTTGCCTAGATGCAGAGTTTGTCCTAACCAATCTGCAATGATGGTTTCCTCCTGCATACCCCCATGTTACCCCAACCTGAGAGTTTATAAAATATTCCCCTTTGCTTTCCTCTATTCCTGCCACATTCTCATAACTTATTTAATTATCGATTTAGCTTCTGATTTTCCTACTTGCTGTAACTTGCTGTATAACTTTGCTGTATAATGAAATATTTTGTGCTAGGGTTAACCTAACCCTAACCCTAATCTCACACATATGTTTGCTATATTTTTTCATCAGTACAGGACGTGTCCTCCAATGACATGGTCAAACTAATATTAATAATTGCAGTGCAAATGCACATATGATCTCACTCCAAGAATCTGTAAAATTTTAAGCCCATTGTGGGCTCAACCCTGTGTGCAAGATCCAAAGAAGTGTGCTCTGCACCGCTTGATTGTAATTGCACTGAATTGCTATTAATTCTGGAAATTACATGCACTGAATGTGCAAGTTCGCACTTAATTTAAATAGGGCAAAATTGTAAAAATTAAAAAAAATCTGACAATTCCCAGAAAATGTCAATTTTTTAATCCATATATTAAATAAATTGTAATTTTGCAATGATTGCATAATATACAATTTAATATGTAATATAATTTGCCATTTTCATAATAATGTGATTATTTTTATTTATTTATTTAACAGTACTTTGTATGACTATTTGTCAAAAAACATCTTGCATTTCACAATGACACGTTTCAGATTGGTTCAAACACTGAAATAGTCTTCAGTCCTAAAGGAGTCCAGGCTTTCTTGCACAAACATCCACAGTAAGGGTCCCTATTCAGACGGTCAGATATTGAACCAGTTTTGCACGTCCACAGACGCAAAAGAGTCCCTAGTCAGACGTTCGGATTTTGAACCCGTTTTGCACGTCCACAGCTACCTGAAATAAAATTAAACCTTTGTTTTTTTTCTTGATATTTTGTGACTTTTTCTCATTTATCATCATGAACATGCATGCAAAGTTTCAACATGCTGATGTGTTTTTTTGACATATAAAAACAAAATGACTATACGTTTGTACTATTACTAAGTGTCAATTTGACCCTCATAGGCAGCTATTCAAAAGAAACTGTACAGACACAAAATAAAAACATTTATGTTATGTATGGCAGGGCACTTGTGATGTGAGGTGTGTCCATCCAAGTGCGAGAGCAAAACCAGCACCGTGTGTGAAGTGCAAGAAATTAATATGCAGAAAACACACACTTGCTGTGTGCTCATCATGTCAGAAGTAACTTCTCGACTTTATGAAATGAGTCTACACAAAAGTTGAGCCAACTTAGGAAAAGTAAACATTATTTTCATTATACAGCTCAATTTAATTGTTCAGTTATGATGTTCTAAGCATAAAATGTAAAAACTGTTAAACAATATTAATAAAATGTTTTAAAAAATGGTTAAAAAACATTTTAATAAATAATATGTTCATATATATATATATATATATATTGTAATGTTTGACAAATGTTGATATTAAAAGTTTACAATTTGTACCTGAATCTTTGTTGTTTTTCATAGTGTGATTTTTGAGGAATTGTATTGATTCCAATTAGGGTCAATTTGACCCGCTCCATAAAGGGTGTACACAGATATCGAACAGTGCACAAGGGTTAAACCAACTGAAATGCCTTTGGAGGCTGTAAGACCTTTATGCTTGTGTTTTTTCATAAGTTCTGTATCAATCAGCCATCAACAAGAAGACAGTTTATTTCATCAGTTCATTATCACAGTTTAATCCTCTAATTTGATTGATCAACCAGAGTTCCAAACTTTGTTGTTGTTCTTTTTGCTGAATGTTTTGCTTTAAAATGCACTTTTCAGTAAGATTTAAACCATGACCTTTCAATAATACTTGATCTGTGCTGTAAAATAAAACCTTTGACCGATCAGATAAAACACTGCAGTCAGCAGTTTGTTTATTCATACCTTGAGCAGTAAGATTAGGCAGTTCATAAAGGTTTATAGGACCTTTTGTCACATTTCGTCATTATATGATATGCAATACATACATAATACTTGAGTGATCATACTCTATGAATTGTGCAGTGTTAATAATGTCCTGTTTTGTAGAAAATACTTTCAGAAGGGTTATTTTTTCTTGGATGAAATAAAGGCACTGAATAAAAATGAAACAAACAATTAAAACTAATACAAAAGTATCTTGATTTCTCTTCAAACATAAATGTGTCCAACTTAACCCTGAAAAAAAAATGAATTGGTCCACCATTAAAAAATAAACACCTGCTGCTTTATTAAAGAAATTATAGTATGCATGGTATTTTTGATATTAGTTAATTTTGTGCATCATGACTGTTCTCTCAAAAAGAATCATATAAGTAATCCTGGAGTTATCCTGTGCAGTAACAATTTAATCTAATGTTTAAGGTTTTCATTTACTATTAATAATTTTTGACATCAAAGAAAAAACTGTGTGTACATTAAAGTGTTAGCTTGTCTCAAATTTAAAATGGTGTTATAGTTCACTCATGCTTTATTTTTTGCTCCAAACCATGACACTTACTTTTATCCACTGCTCTTTTTCCTATCGTCGATGTCGGGTGGAAACCTTGAATCTCCAGATTTTATATTTTTCTTTCTTTTCCATGAATCATTACTATTGGTCACCCTTTACGTCTGTCTGTGGGTATGGAAGCTTGTTTCCGCCACAGAATAAAACATTTTAACAAATCATTGCGAATTTTTATCTCACAATTGCGAGTTAACATCTCACAATTCTGACTTTATTTCTCAGAATTGCGTGAAATAGTTGCAATTGCGTGTTATAAAGACAAAATTCTAACTTTATATCACGCAATTGCGACTTTATATCATGCAATTCTGATTTATAACTCCCAATTGCGTATTATAAAGTCAGAATTGTGAGATATAAACATGCTATTCTGAGAAAAAAGGTCAGAATTTCAAGTATATTTCTCGCATTTGCGATTTTATAACACGCAATTCTGATGTAAACTCGCAATTGTGAGGAAAAAAAAGTCAGATAAAAAGTCGCAATTATCTTGCTCTGTGGCAGATACAAGCTTCCATAGTTTTGCATATATTTGACCAATTTAAATAAAGAGTGTGACGAAACCTCGTAACTAGGGCTGGGTACCGAGTTTGATACTTTTTAGGTACCGACCGAATTGCCTCGATACTATCAAGTATCGAAAAATTACTTGTTAGGTACCAGATTTCGATACCCAAGGGGTTAACTCGTCAACGTCAGTGAAACACTAAGCATGTAGTATGTATGATCTGCCCAACTCAAGTGCTGGCTGTGACAAGGCATCCAGGAAAAACTCTAGTTTACGCCGGCTTGATGGCAACAACGCGCGATCACCGTAATACAATGAATGCGTCGCACATGCGGTGTAGTAAAGGAATCCGCGGGTCTGGACCATTCATTGACGCATAACATCAAGGATTCATATTTAAATAGTCCCTTTACGGTATAATATTCTCACTTTGACAACATTTCATTTAAAAAAAACTATCATTTAAATCACAGAAGGTGGTCTTGACCAAAATAAATTTTGGTTTAACTTAAAGAAACTGCGATAGAAATATATTACTCTTGTACAGTATAACGTTCATCTTAATGTAATACTATAATAATTAGAGCCGGGACTTTAACGCGTTAATTAAGATTAATTAATTACACAAAAAATAAAGCGTTAAAATTTAACGCATTTTAATCGCACTTATTTTTGTACCGCGGAACGTTTCTCACTGGATGAGTTTAGGCGGACCGATTATACTGGAGCACCAATAGCGTTCATAACTTGATAACTTCAGACAACAACAAACCACAGAGAACATGAACAAAGAAGCTGACGAGACCGCTTTGGTTGGCCCCGTGGATGGAACGGATGGAAGCGTCGATAAGAGCATGGTTGTGAGCAAGCTATGCAACAAGGAATTCGGAACGGCTATTGCTACACTTAATGGCAAAAATAGCACTGGTCTGCTGGACTTGGTTGAACAAAAATAAACAATATTTTGTTGCTTAAGCTTATGTATTCAGTCATTATTCAATGGTATACTAATAATCCATGTGAAAAAAATTACTTCTCACTGTTCTCAGGTCAAATATTTATATGCAATTAAAATGCGAAGCCTCTAATTAATTAGATTAATTTTTTTAATCGAGTTAATAATAATAAAATATTATTTTAAAAAAACTTCCATGTTATAATTTTAACAGTAAACCTCTGTTGTGTAGCACTTGTTTGTCAACAAATTAAAGAGCTTGTTTAATTGTAATTTTAATAAAAATTTAATTAATGTTGTATGCCTTTTGGTTACCATAAAGAAAAAAAAGAAAAAAAATTAGGGCCCTATTATTGTTTACAAATTAATTTGTAAAGTTGTTTTTATGAATTCAATTAATTAGATATGTTTTTGATTAAACCATTAAATCAGAATATAGACTAAATTACACGGAAAGCACAGAACTGGGCAAAAATAAATAAAAAACTGGGTTTTGTTTAATTACGCAGTAAACTAGGCATCTTGTAGCCTGGCAAGCCAGACCTACATCAAGATGTCAGGTCTGGCAACTCACCATTGGATGGCTCAATCCGAGGGGCTGGATAAATGATTGTCTTTCAATTTCCCTCTGCACGCAATAGGATAGCGCTTAAACCAACCAGAGCAACGAAGAAGGTGAAGTAGTCAGAGCGGCAAAGATCCGGTCCGGCAAAACTCCGAACACTTCTTCCTTTTTTAAGAATGACTTAAGTGCCGTTCTTTGCTCTTTTCTCAAAGAAAAATACTCCAAGTCCTCCAGAGTCGCGGCCAAAGTCGATTCAAAAGACCACTGTTCGTCAGCAGCAGCCATTCTTTGTTTTCGAGTGGCAGGGAACCGTCGCAACTCTGTCGTCATTATGTTAAGCCCGCCCCGCCTACCCTATACACGATGTGATTGGCCTGAACCAATTTAGGTTTTTCCAGCTCGAAAGTCAACAGAGTTGCTAGACTACCCTGGCTACAAAATAAATGTTGCTGCCGCTAGGGTGCGTCTAGATTTATAGGCTAGGCATCTTGTAAAGTGTGCTTATCCTTAAGGTTAGCTGCAATAACAGTTTACAGCTCAGTTCTTGTTTTCCCTCTGTCACGAAACACGCACGGGAAAAGGGAGATCCAAAAGCAGTATCAGTAGCCATTTCACCCTGTAGCCCAAGACTGGTTTCCCACTGAAGCTAAGCGGGGCTGAGCCTGGTTAGTACTTGGATGGGAGACCTCCTGAGAAATCCAGGTTGCTGCTGGAAGAGGTGTTAGTGAGGCCAGCAGGGGGCGCTCACCCTGTGGTCTGTGCGGGTCCTAACGCCCCAGTGTAGTGACAGGGACACTATACTGACAAAGAGCGCCATCCTTCGGATGAGACGTTAAACCGAGGTCCTGACTGACTCTCTGTGGTCATTAAAAAAAAAACAGGATGTCTTTCGAAAGAGTAGGGGTGTAACCCCGGCATCCTAGACCAAATTTGCCCAGTGGCCTCTGTCCATCATGGCCTCCTAATCATCCTATATATACTAATTGGCTTCATCACTGTCTCCTCTCCACCAGTAAGCTGGTGTGTGGTGGGCGTTCTGGCGCAATATGGCTGCCGTCGCATCGTCCAGGTGGATGCTGCACATTGGTGGTGGTTGAGGAGATTTCCCCCTTCTATGTTAAGCGATTTGAGTGTCCAGAAAAGCGCTATATAAATGTAATGAATTATTATTATTATTATTAGTACTTTTTTGAGGTAATCCGTACTCACAACCAATCCAGGCAAGGGTCAAAATCCATTAAGACAGTCCAAAATTGCATGAATAGACTTGGGACCAGGGACCACCAGGCTTGGGACCATCGAAGTCGGGTCCTCCGGGACCACCAGGCTTGGGACCATGGAAGTCAGGTCCTCCGGGACCACCGGGCTTGGGAACACCGAAGTCGGGTCCTCCGGGACCACCAGACTTGGGACCATCGAAGTCGGGTCCTCTGGGACCACCAGGCTTGGGACCACCGAAGTCGGGTCCTCCGGGACCACCAGGCTTGGGACCACCAAAGTCGGGTCCTCCGGGACCACCAGGCTTGGGACCATGGAAGTCAGGTCCTCCGGGACCACCGGGCTTGGGAACACCGAAGTCGGGTCCTCCGGGACCACCAGGCTTGGGACCATGGAAGTCAGGTTCTCCGGGACCACCGGGCTTGGGACCACCGAAGTCGGGTCCTCCTGGACCAACGGGCTTGACCCGGTCTCAGACTTGGGACCGCTGGACATCTCTGGTTCCGGGCTGAAGAGAGGCCGAAGCGGAGAATGGTGTCGGGGTCCATCTCGACCACGTCCTCTTCTGTGGCCTCCACGGGTCCCAGGAAATCTGACCAGACGGGTTCCCTCAAAAGATTGTCTATGGACAGGGGAGTTAGTAGACCCGGCATCTGCTGTGCTGAGGGAAGGGGGCTCAGGAGAGCTGACCGCCATGGTCTCCTCAGTTCTATGGGCCCACAGCGCGAAACAATCGAATAACGTCATCTGAGGCTCTGACTCTCCAGATGGCGAATTCCCCTTCTGCTGTCTCCTCTCCTTCGTTGTAGTTGGGGGAGAGATACGAAAACCCCTACCGCTGGATCTGAACATGACAGAGTCCTTCTGTCACGAAACACACACGGGAAAAGGGAGATCCAAAAGCAGTACTTTATTGAGGTAATCCGTACTCACAACCAATCCAGGCAAGGGTCAAAATCCATTAAGGCAGTCCAAAACAAGAAACAATACAAAAACAGGCAAAGGCAGAACATCCAGAAGTGTGGTGACATCAAACAAGGACTTTGTGACAAACACTGAAACAAGCAGGAATATATACACACCTATACTGACAAGGTGGCGGGATACAACTGTGTGCAATGAATCAATGAGTGACAGAACAGGATGATGGGAAATGTAGTTAAGAGTGAATGACACCGTGGGGGAAGAGGACCTCTAATGGTTACCCAGGGAAACACAAACCAGACACTGTGACACCCTCTTCACATTAATGTTACAGCCTCTGTTATAACATAATCTGTTCATGAAATTGGTATAAAAAAAAGTATGGTTTAGGAACCGGTATCGAAGTCATGGTATCGGTATTAATATCGAAATTTTTGGAACAATACCCAGCCCTACTCGTAACTCCACCACCTGCTATGGTGAATGAAGTTCCTCACGCAGTTTTGACCATCTTTAATTATAAAAACAAATAGTCTTTTTTACATTTTCCTGGAAAATAGTGTGTTTGAAGATATGAGGTTTTCACCCGACAGCGACTGAAAAGAGCCAAAAGCACAATGAACATGTTATTGAAGTGCATGTTTCATATCACCAGAGGTGTAAAGTCCAGGTTCACAAAGTAAAAGTCCTCCTCAGTATTTTGTTCCAATCACCTGGATTTGCTAATTAGCAGTTTTTCAGCGAGGAGATTGAACTAATTAGTGAAATCAGCTGGCTGAGTTCATGGGTGGAATAAACATATGGCAGGACTTTTACTTTCTGACCCCTGGACTTTACACCTCTGCGTATCACCCTCTTTCCCAACAAAGTCACCATTTGACATCATCATTGATTGCAAGTAGGGCTGTCAACGAATATTCTAAATTGGAATATATATTCGAATAGTTTTAAAAAACAGAATTTCGAAGGTGAAAATTAGTGTTTGAATGGAAAAACCTATTTTTTTACAGTCTATGGGAAAAACACACCCACGGTAACAGAGCTGCGGCTGTCTGCTTTGCAAGTGGGCGCACGCTACCTGAGACAAAAAAAAGTTGACTTGCATGGAAGATGGCAGAAAGTGCAGAGCCCAACTCGACCGCAGCAGAGAAAGTGATTTTAACCCCCCAAAATCTAAAAAGCCATGTCTGGAAGAACTTTGGATTTTGGTCGGTAGAAGGTAAAATTGTGGAGCTGCGAGATAGTATGCAAGCTATGTAAGATACATTTTGCATACCATTCGACCACTAGCAATAAACAGAAACATTACTAAAGTGTAGGCGACTGTACTGACTAAATGGATATTGCATGAATAAGGTAGGTTAGATACAGCAGTTTCATGCACTGCTGGCTTCCACTGGTTTGATTATTTACCGTTTCATGTCAAGGAAAAGTTCCATGTTTACCACAGCACAGCTCGCTCGGAGCGTTCAATGTCGGTTCTATATACTGTAAAACTTCAATTAATGTTAATATTTGTTTCAATCACTGAATGAAGCCTGCTATATTTGGGACAAGAGTCGCGACCTTAAATTGCTTGCACAAAACTCTTGATCAGCACTCAACATTTGTTTATTGTTGTTCATTAAAACCGTTATGCGCAGAGAGCGTGAGGGCGAGAGAGAGAAAGAGTGCCTGCCATTAGTTGATTTACCTGTTTTTGTGTAGTAATACGTTGTCGAATACGTTTAAACTTAAATAAACGACCTATACAAGTAGTTATGTCTCTTTGTATTAATTTGTTCTGTTATTGATGTTGACAAAATGCGCAACCAGATGTTCGAATAGTATATGTGTTTTTTTAGAGGGAGTATTCGAACGTCATTTTTGAGCAATTTTGACAGCCCTAATTGGAAGTAAATACTTTTGGGCCACTTTTATGGTGAAGTTTTGGGCATTTTGGGGCTTGACAGTCCCAGTCCCCATTGACTGAAATTTTAAATAAAGAGTTTGTCTTCCATGGAAGAAAGTTGATGGATTTGGGTTTATATTGCATATATTTTTGGAGCAAGCTGTCATGCTGCAGTGCTCAGTCAGGGTTGGCTGAACTGTGCAGCACTCTGGGACCACACTCTTTCCACATACTCTTTACCCAGCTCCCAAAGACGACTGAGGTGCTGCACACCTGTCCTGGCCGTGATCATCAAGTACTCCTCATTCTCTGGCTGCTGGATCACAGCGTGCCGGGCCAGAACCAGGGACTGGCAGAACCGACACAGAACCAGCAAATACAGCGAATCTCTTTCTGCCTCATTGAGAGGAAAAACACTTTCCCATCCAGCCACCAATGGCCCTCCCACATCTACCGGATTGGGATTCTCAATCATCATGTACATGATAGTTATGGCCAGCTCAAATATAAAATACCCACAGCTCATGTCTCCAAAATCAAGAATCCCGGAGATCTTGTACTTTGAGGGTCCATCAGGTTTCACCAAGAGATTGTGGTCGTTGAAGTCTCCATGGTTAATGCCTATAATGCAATGAAAATGTTATAAGGACTGCGTTGACTTCAGAGTGAAATACTTTAAATTAAAATATTGTCTTACACTTGCGAAACAATGGTAGTTTTGGCATGACTTGGATCTGGTACTGCTCAATAACGGCTTTAACAACCTTTTGCGCAGGGTCCCCATCCATCACATGGAGATACTGATTTAAGAGGGGAACGCTGGTGAGATTCCATATAAAGTTCTCTCTCTGAAAGGCACTGAGGTTTGGATGCTCCAACTTAACAAGAAAATAGAGACAAAACAAATGCCTAAATACAGGAAATAAAATGATAAGCCTTATGAAAAAATTCAAGGACAAAAAAGGGCCTTTTCACACCAAGAATAACTAACCGTACGGTCATATTAGCATATTGCAGCGAAATTTTGCGTGCAAAAAAGGTCTGTTGTCTATAGTGTAGTGATGTATGAAGCATATAACTCACATGGAAGTCACTTTTGAACAAAGAAGCTTTCTGTTAAATGTGGCAAATTCACGAGTCCTACTGGAATTACTGGATTTCCCCAAGCAAAATTTTGCAGAGCTTCGGTAAATGTAACCACACATTAACTCAAACTATACCGACACAGAAGACCGAAATTGTTGAAATCGCTGTCTGAACAAATTTTTTTCCAGTTAAAAACATTGACAGCCATTAACTGCAGCAGTGCACTAATAATAATCAACAGCCCATAATACGATGATTCGTAGAACTGTTTTTAAGATCTACACTTAAACTTTTTATGCGTTTTGTCGGTTTATTTACACGACTATGGCGTTTGGGGGCCTGAAAGTGCACGTTTTTGAAAACGATACAGTTATCGTCTGTGTAAAGTACAAAAACTTGAATTTGTGAAAACGGTGATGTCATGCACATGTGTATTTTGTGTTCAGTCTAAAGGCGTGTAGCGTTTCTTTACAAAGTGACATCGCCACCTACTGGCCTGGCATGAATACAGTGTTTTTAGTTGTTTTCACGGATCCGTGTGAAAGGGGATCGTTTTGACAACGTTGTTGCTTTTGTGCAAAAAAACTAAGGCTGGTGTCAGTTCGTCTGAGCGCCCCCTCAATGAAGCAAAAGGCTCTCTTGGGAATTAACACTTGAACTGAATCTCGCATATGCAACAGGACACAGCTCACACCACACACACCATATCTCCCTTCATCCCCCACCTCCTCACCTGAAATACACTGAAAACATATGCAATGTTATGTGTACGAAAAAAGTAACTATATATGTTTGGTCTCATTTAAAGTGTCTCAGTGCGCCTGGTAAAATGGTCACACTCTCCCATTCATAATGAAAAGCTAAAAAAAGTTCAAAAATATGAAAAATGTGACCAAGAAGGCATTTGGTTGCAAATTCTGATCTCACATTGGTGAACCCCTCAGTAGGGGTCTGAAATCTAATTATAATGACAGATACCACCTATGGTGGATTTCTGGGTTCATAAGGAAACAGGGCAGAAGGTTCTGGGAGTCTGTAGGTTGACTGCCCACACAAGCGATGTGTGTAATTTTGTTGACAGGTAATAATTTCTACAAATTCTGTGATTTCTGAATTATTGTTATGATATGCTTACCTGATGATTTTATCCTTTTGAATTGGACTTCGAACTATTACTTCATTACCTGGTCAATAAATCGTAAATGTTTGATTTTATTCTGACTGACTCTGAGACTGCTTTTTCCCCAGTAGATTATCGGATTCGTATATTTCCTTGCGTCAGTTTTAGCGACGGCTGAAATATCTGGCATCTCTTCAAGTGTACTTGGTTGCAGAGACGGGAATTTCCGTTTAGTAATAGCGAATGCTGTTTGATCAATCTAAATTTGGGTACGTCTACAGACCTCTAATCTTTGATTTAATGTTACTTTAAACAAGTATACGGGCTTGGCCAATCCAAAACTATTATAAGTGTGGTAAATTGATCTGCTAACATTTTTAATGGTGGCCAAAAACCTTTACTAAAGTAAACGGTTGAACGAAGATTCTGAGGGGGCATCCAAGGGGGTTTTACAAGTGTCTCTGATTGTGTACATGATTACACGTGATTAACGGCAAATCTTAGATACATAACCGATATTACCTCTGATTGATGACCGAGTCTGGCGAGATTGCGCCGGGAGATCTGCGAAAGAGCAGGGCCTCTAAGTGATATTGTCTCCTAAATCTGAGCGGGTAAATTATTCTTAACACTAAAAGTCCCAAGACGGTCATTTTGACAGTTTTTTAAATTTTACAGTGTAATAACTTTGTTAAAATAAAATCTATTTGGCTGTAGGACTCTGACTTTTCCTAACTATGTGTATATTTTATTATGACACTGTTATTTTATTAAAATCACAAAACACAAAACAGTTCTGACTATTTCTACCTAGAATGGCCATAGCAGCCATTTTGACCGCACGCATTATTGATACATAAATCCGCTACATTTCCTGCCTATTGGTACCCGTTTGCGCCGTTCAGATGAACCCACTTGGAGGAAGACGTGTTAACCTTTTGTTTGTTTCATATTTTTTGTTCACTGAAAATCGTTCTAAAGCAGTTAGTTTTCTTGTTTAGCTGTTCATGTTTTTTCTTAGTCTGTTTTTGTGTGTAAGTACTGGATTGTGCTGCATACGTGTCCATGAAAGTTTTTAATGTATTAAAATGTTTATAGTGTTTTTGTTATTGTATACATGTTATAAGTTATTGTATCATAAGATTTGTTTTTATTGTTTAAGGAAAATATTTATCAATTAGGCTGGAAAATACATTTTCACATTTGAATTAAAATGTTGTGCCCTTGTCTTTATTATTAGCCTACATACCGTAACATTGTAGATCGATTTTGTATTGATTATTAAACTTATTTACAAACAGGGCTGTAGGCTAACGGTATGAAGCTTTGACGTTTCCTAACATTTTTGCATGTCTTTTCAAAAAAAAAATTTACGCGAAACTTTCCTCACACAGAGAGGCAGCACCTATCGGGGCAATCTTTATTTTGTACTTGTTTTAAGAGCGACAGCGTCATAACATGATGACAGGAATTAAAAGCTTCATTGGAAAACTTAAAAAGAAGGTTTCAATGTAGATATGACATGACGAAAATGACGTTCAGTACGGCCATATGAACGTCAAAGTATGAACGGACAAAATGTCCGCTATGGTCGTTCTAGTAGTTTTGGAATTCTGGTAGTTCTAGTGTTAAAGAGCTGAAAAGAATAATCAAACTTTAGTTCATGTTTAATGATGCACAGATATCATTAAAACCTTTTTATTTATGGAGTCAGATAAAATAACGAGAAAATACATATGAGAATTGTGTTCCATTTCATCGTTTTGTTGCGTAAAAGGAAAGACAGTAACCCTGAGGATCGACTACCCTCATTGGTTCAATTCAGACGGGTTTTACAAAATGCAAAGTAAAAAACCTTTCTGTTTTTAGTACATCGTTGTCTTGTAAACGTTTCCTAAATCAGCAGGTTATTATTATAAAAGTAAAAAATATCACTTAATCTAAATAGGCTACATTCATTTATACCAGCAAAATTACTTTACATGGGTTTAATCTGATAGAAATACCTCGTTAAAGTAATAATTGTAGGTTACCATTGTTTGCACTGTAATGAGGCTTACGAGGATTTTGGGAAACGCAGCCCATGAACGAAATAACTTAATGTGTAAACAATGAAAGAACAGTCATTTTTGTGTTAAAGGGGTGGTTGAGTATGATTTCACTTTTCTAACTTTAGTTAGTTAATTTCTAACTTTAGTTAGTGTGTAATGTTGCTGTTTGAGCATAAACAACATCTGCAAAGTTACAACGCTCAAAGTTCAAAGCAAAGGAAGATAGTTGCTTTTAAACATTTGGCTGCAAACTTACTAGTCCTTAGAGCCTAATTTAGGCTGAAAAGAAAAGGACTACAACAAACGACTGGTAGGAACTACACGACATTCCTCCCGGGGTTAGTTCCCCCGGGAACACACAGTCCATGTTGAGAAGAGAAAGAGTTGTTCTAGTCGAGCACATTTGTGAGTCGGCTCAAACTTTGGCATCCATCTTTTCACATGCAATAGAAAGTCACTCTGTGTGCATCTGTGAGATTTATAGATTAGCATGACAGAATATGCTAATTGAAGATAGTTAACTCCACATCAGCAACATAAATTCATCAACTAACCATTCAGAGACGTCCTGTTGCTTTCTACATGTTGTCACTTCTTGAGTCTCTCCATCTTTGTCGGACTCCGTTTTAACATTAAAGACAGAACGTTTCTGTCATTTTAGTGTGTCTGCGTGAGGTAATCGCAGCTGCTAACACACACAAGCTCTTGGAACCCCGTCCTCTTTTGCAAACCCTCAAAAAGTGACAACTTTAACATGCTATATACAAATATCTGTGGGGTATTTTGTGCTAAAATTACACACACACACACACTCTGGGAACCTCAGAGATTTATTTTACATCTTGTGAAAAGGGCATTTTACCCCCCCTTTAAAGTTTACAATTAACAATGTAACGTAATGGAATTAAAAGATTTTACTTGCAGTAAAACTGTATCCAATGTGGCGGCCATTTTTCCAACATCGTACAAGATCCGAGGACTGCAGGTAATCTTGGATATGGTAGTGCCAGGCAGGTAGGCAAGTAAGCGCACTAAATATTTCTGCATGCCAAAACCACAATCTGTGATGGCAGAAAAAAAATAAAAAATTGTTAATTAGCATTTGATTTACAATATAAATCCATACACCTTTCTGAAAAACATATTTACTCACCTTTAACAGTCATTTAAAACACTAACAACAGGCCCTAGTCTATTTCAGGACTTAATATTTAATTGAATTAATAACTGACAGGTGTCATGATATGTAATAAATGAGTCACCATAGTCACCTATTGCCACCCCTAAAGTCTAAATGTAATGTTGGGTTGAGGGGCGGGGCTAAGACAGATAAAACGGTGATTGCTAAAACCTAAAACGTGTCTCGTGTTTTTCTACACATCGAAACATGGTGTCAGAAGTAAAGTAACTGAAGAAAATAAATAGACAAAAAGAGTAACGAAGATGGAAGGATTAAAGCCACCTGCAGGACTTGATTTACTGCACGGGAATTTGTCAGAAAACTGGAGGAGATTTTGGCAAAGATTTGAGCTGTATCTAGACGCAACTGGAAGCGCTAGCAAACCAGCCAAGGTAAAGTCCTCACTATTTCTTCATGTAGCCAGAGAAAAAGCGGTTGAAGTGTATAACACCTTCACGTTTGAAGAAGACGATGATAAACAAAATCTGTCTAAAATAATGGAGAAATTTGAAGAGTACTGTAACCTGAAGAAGAACATAACCTATGAGAGGTATAAGTTTTTCACGTGTGTGCAAGGGGACATGCCAATTAGCCAGTACATTACAGAACTAAAATTAAAGGCGAAATCATGCGAGTTTGGACAGTTGCAGGAATCTCTGATAAGAGATCGAGTTGTCTGTGGAATCACGTCAGATGCAATGAGAGAGAGACTTTTAAGAGAAGTTGACATTAGTCTCGAAAAAACTACTCAGCTGTGTATCGCGTCAGAAATGACAAAAGCTCAGATGAAGCAAATGCATGACGAGGATAATGCACATGCCTCTGCACGTGAAAGCAAGCACGTTGATGGAGTGAAACATAGGCAGACACGCAAAAACGAGCAACGAAATGAATACAAACCGAATGAAAAAGACAAAGCAAGCACTTTTAATTGCAAAAGATGTGGAACGGAACATGCGTCACGCAATTGCCCCGCATATGGCAAACAGTGCAAGAACTGTACTAAAATGAATCACTTTGCAAAGATGTGTAAATCGAAGAAAGTGCATGCGGTTGATGATGACGTCACAGATCAGGGACCTAGTCTGTTCGTTGGTGCAGTGCAAACGCAGACAGGGAGAGATGAATGGACAGTTGACTTGAAACTGGAGCACAAACATGTCAAATTTAAACTTGATACTGGTGCGCAAGCCAATATAATCCTGTACAGCCTGCTGCAAAGAATTGGGAAAAAGAACATACTCAGACCCACAAATGTGAAACTGTCAACTTACACTGGAGACAAAATACCTGTGAAAGGAAAGTGTAACTGGACTGTGAAATATAAAAAGAAAACTCATGTACTGGAATTCATTGTGGTGAAGTCAGATGCTAAACCAATATTGGGAATTAATGCATGTGAACAAATGGGGCTCGTACAGAGAGTGATGGAATTGAACAAAAGTGACAAGATGGATATCTTCACAGAGTATGCTGATGTGTTTGAGGGCATAGGTTGCCTGGAGGGTGAGCACACGATCCGAATAGATGAAAAAGTGATTCCGAGAGTTCATCCACCCAGGAAAATTCCAGTGACCCTGAGAGAAAACCTGAAAATAGAATTGAATAGAATGGAACAACTAAAAGTAATAGAACGAATTGAAGAGCCCACACAGTGGGTTAACCCCATAGTGATTGTGGAAAAGTCTAATGGAAAATTAAGAATATGTTTAGACCCCCGAGATCTCAACACAGCGGTAATGAGAGAACACTACCAGCTACCAACGGTAGAAGAAATAACCAGCAGACTCTCAAAAGCCAAATACTTTACAGTGTTGGATGCAAGTTCAGGTTTTTGGCAACTCAAATTAGATGAAGCCAGCTCTCGCCTTTGTACATTCAGCACTCCTTTTGGCCGCTTCAGATTCCTTCGACTCCCATTTGGGGTGAACTCAGCTCCAGAAGTTTTTCACAGGACGGTGAAACAACTTTTTGAAGGAATTGAAGGTGTTGAGACATACATTGATGATCTTTTGATCTGGGGAGAAACAAAAGCAAAGCATGATTACAGACTGAGGCAAGTGCTAGAGAGAGCAAGGGTCAAGAACTTCAAGCTGAATAAGGAGAAAATCAAGATAGGCCTAGAGGAAATTAAATATCTCGGTCACATCTTCACAAAGGATCTGAAGTCACAATTCGCCAGACATGGAATTCCTGAAACCGTAATTTCAGACAATAGGCCACAGTTTAGCTCACGTGAATTCCAAGTTTTTGCGAAAGAGTGGGAATTCATGCACAAAACCTCTAGCCCCCATCACGCACAGTCGAATGGAATGGCGGAAAGAGGAGTACAGACTGTCAAAAATATGCTAAAGAAGGCAAAGGCTGATGGAAAAGATCCTTACCTGTGTCTACTGAACCTGAGAAGCACACCCATGGAGGATATTGGAGTATCTCCAGCCCAACTGTTGATGGGTCGAAGACGAAGAACAAGACTTCCGATAACATCAGAGTTGCTGAAGCCTAGCATGGTAACTAACCCAGTACAGCAGGTGTTAGAAAACAGGCAAAAGAAGCAGAAGGAATATTTCAACCAAAGATCCAAACCTCTTCAGAAACTTCATGTTGGCGACAATGTAAGAATATGGCAAGATGGCACATGGAATCCAGCTGAAGTTACTGGACTAGCAGCCAAGATATTATGTTGTTAAAGGGATAGTTCACTTTAAAATTAAAATTATGTCATCATTTACTCACCCTCAAGTTGTTTCAAACCTGTATTAATTTATTTTTTCTGCTGAACACAAAGAAAGATATTTTGAAGAATGTCAGAAACCAAACAGTAGTCTGTACCCATTGACTTCCATAGTATTTTTTTTTTTTCCTACTATGGAAGTCAATGGGTACAGACTACTGTTTGGTTTCTGACATTCTTCAAAATATCTTTCTTTGTGTTCAGCAGAAAAAAAAAAATTAATACAGGTTTGAAACAACTTGAGGGTGAGTAAATGATGACAGAATTTAAATTTTAAAGTGAACTATCCCTTTAAGACACCTGAGGGGAAGGTGTACAGAAGGAACAGAACGTTTTTAATGAAATCAAAAGAACAAAGTGACACACCAAGGAAGGACACGGATAATCAAAATGTGACTGAACAAAAGTGTTGTGACAACACAGAGGAAAAACAGGAAATGGACACTCAAACATGGAGAAGAGATGTTAGTCCCACCGAGCTCTCAAGTTTACCTGTGAGAACTGCCAGTGGACGAGTAGTCTCAAAACCAAGAAGGCTTATTGAGGAGTAGTTCTAATATTATTTTTCCTTAAGCTAAACTATGCCACAGTTCAAAGGACAGCGTTATGTTAAATAAAAACCTGTCAGATGTAAAAAAATATATATATATATTGTGTGCAGTGATACACATTTGTTTCGTAATGGTGTGTTATATACAAGGTGACTAAAGTTATTTTAAAGAATGTAAAAAAAACAAAACAAAGGGGAGATGTCATGATACGTAATAAATGAGTCACCATAGTCACCTATTGCCACCCCTAAAGTCTAAATGTAATGTTGGGTTGAGGGGAAGGGCTAAGACAGATAAAACGGTGATGGCTAAAACCTAAAACGTGTCTCGTGTTTTTCTACACACAACACATCGAAACAACAGGTACTCTTACCAATCTCCTCCAAGCTCATGAGTTGGCCAGTCAGAGTGGGGAAAGCGGTCTGGGCAGGAAGGCCTCGTTGGTGTAAGAAGTTCATAGAGTGTGTTTGCAACTCAATAAGGGCGATGTTGTGACTGTCTGCTGAGTTCATCACCTTTAACACATATTCTCCACCCTCACTGGGGGCCACGTAAAAGTTTTGATCATCATAACTGGGCAGCGGTCGAATGATGGACGCGGTCAAGCCATAGAGTCGTTTGGAAATCTCTGAGACCTGGGAATCGCTGAGATTTGGCTTTGATTCTTTTGCTGACATGGCTGAGGATGATGGGGGTGAAATTGGTTATTGGCAAATTAAGAGCAATACAAGAACAATGATAGCAATAAGAGGTTAAAGGAATTGTTCACCCAAAAATGTCCATTAAAAGAAAGTTACAGATAAAGACATTTACTATGATTATAATGACAGAAATGTTATTTTGGGGTAAACTATTAATTTTATTTATTTAGACAGTTAAAAAATAATAAACCATACTCACTTAAAAATTACTGCTAGAGCGAATGGACTAAATAAATCACCTGAATTTTAATATTTACCTTTTTTATTACAATAACGTTAAATCATATAATGTCGCAGGGTTTTACCGATTGTAATTTCGATGTATCCTGTCGCCTACATTAGCAGCGTAAATTATCAAATTAAATTGTTATTTCATGCATACGGTACATTGAATTTATTCAAAGTCGAAGTCTCGCGCTTCTGACTAAAGTTGTATTCTTTGGTCTCTGATAGAACAAACAAGCGCGAGCCGAACGGCATGCAAAGAGACAGTAGCAGTTTTAACATTTACATTAAACAGTAAACACCGATTGACAAGAAAGCACAAGATACAGTAGTACCTGCAAAGGAATGTTGCTGGCTGGTCTGGTCACAAGTTTGAAGCTAGTGCTACTGCTAATGTGTGGAGAACGGTCTCTTATAATGTCTATGTGAACAGTAATGTATTATAATTACGTCACGACACGTCATCTGCGAGACGAGTCATCTCTGTCTTGACTCGGTTCTTTTGAACGGTTCACAAGGTAGGCGGACATTATTACGTTACACATTATTACATTATTAGTACTATTTATTTATTTAATGTAATTTCGCGTGTAACAGTGCGATTTGTTGCAGCCGTAATTTAAAGTTTTTCAAAGTTTAAATAAAATGCTATTTCTCTAACACTGAATCGTTCAGAGCCCCTAAGAGAAGATGGTAATTTTAACAAAATATCTGCCCTTTTTCTCTACAAAGACATATGCTACTGCACAATACGTCAGATAGGCTATGTTAACCAATAACCTTGTATATGGTTTGATAGAGGTGTTAAGTTTTTTTTTTTCCTGTAGTTAAACTTATAAATAGTCTAATGCTAATTCGTTTCTACATTGTTTTATTTTGTCACAAAAATATAGGCCATAGGCTATTCAGTATCCTAAATTATACATTTCCTCATGCACACACTTAAGATTTAAAAATGTCAATTGTATAGTAAAATTCCTGACATATTATTCATATTATGGATTAAGAATTTTAAATGAGGGAAAAAAACGATTTTAAATTCATAAATCTTTTTTTTTTTAAAGGCATACACATTAATTTATTTTTTAGTGCAGGTTTTTTTTTTTTATTATTGTTATTTTATTTGATTATAACTTTATCTTTATCAAGAAAATGCACAGATCCATTGGATAACTGTCATTTTTGGTGTAGTTACAGAATCCACCAGCAGGGGTCAACATGGCCATGCTAATCAGCCAAACCAGTCTCTCGAGACCCATGAACAAAGAAGACAGATTTGAAATAAAATGTGACTTATGACAATGCTAACGGGTATTTTTTCTCCAGGCTGCAGCAGTGTCATTTGGTGGCATTAATGTTTGATCATTTTAGTCATGTTATTTTGACCTCAACTAAACAAATAAGTGCATACAACAATACATAATCCTAAAGACAGTCAGTACAATGCTGATTAAACAATATAAGTTTAGCTTTCTTAGATCTGCTGACTGTGCATTATTGTGGTTTTGAGGCACATTATTGAGGTTGAAGGTTATGGTTTTATACCAGAATGAGAACTGGGGTTTTTTCCCCCAGTTTGATCATAAGGGTGTTGTTTGTAGTGTAAACTATTACTAAACATTGAAGGTGGGATAAAGCGGTGGTTTAAAATAAACCAGAACTGCACGCATATTTACATTTAATAAATGTATTTTTTTATTTAGTTATTCATGCCATGCCTTACAATAGGAATAGGTCCTTTAGATGTATTTGAAAATGACATGCTGTGTTAGTTTTATTCTATGATTATTATTATTATTTTATTTATTTTTTATAGAAAAGCCTTTCTAGGGACCCGAGATGCAAATTAGCTTATGCTATACTCTCGATGTGCAATGCATATTTTCCCGTTTTTGACTAGTCTGGGATCATACTGTCCCAAATAAACGTAGGCTAGATAAATAAATACAAATAAAAAACAGAAACCCATAGGAGGCTACCTGATGATTTAACTGAGTTAATGAATTATTGACATGTCTAATGGCTAATAACTTAAATTCACTAAAGGAAAACAAAAAAAAGCTTTATTAAACTGTTAACTATCAAACCTATTTTGTTTCCAGCGTGCAGAGATGAGGAGGCCAGAGCAGGTCTTAGGCTCGTGAAGGGAAATGAGTTGGCGGCAGGCGGGCTCGACTTCTGAATATACAGAGGAAGAATCGCATGCACACGCACGCCAGAAGCGAAACAGCAACTCCTACATGTCAAAGGGAAACGTTATCGTCTTCAGAAGCGCGTGAGGCTCAGCATCCTGTGAATGCGCAGATACAGCCTGTGAGGCTCGCATGCTCAAGTCTTACCAAAGGTGACATGAACGCTGCATGAATGTGTTCGTGCGACTTGTTTATCTTGACACTGAAAAATAAGAGGTTATTTTCTGGCATCAACGGTTCTATGAAGAACCTTTGATCATCCACTGAACCTTTCCATTCCACAACAGGTTATTTATAGTGGACAACGGTTCTTCACATTATTAAAATGTTCATCAAACTAAGAAGAAGAAAAAAATTATTTTAACTGGTCACCGAAACTCTCTTTGGGGAAGACTTAAAATCTGAATTTTTTTTACAAAACCCCTGGAGCTTTGAATAGAGCTGTCACTTTTGCTGACAAATAATTGAAGAATTTAAAAGGATTGAGGAATTTCTCAGTCCAGGTTGCACAGAGAAATAGTAAACATTGTTATTGTAACAATACAAAGCAGGTTGAAACTTGGCAAACTTACACTTTAATGCCTGCTACAAGCAATTTCAGCAATCCTATAATATCATTACAAATCTCACTGTACGACATGGATCTAAAAAATGGTATTTTTATTAGAAGATATGAAGGTCCATGGCTCTACTACTATCACGTGTGCCTTGATAACCAATCACTTTACAGCCTTGAAGTCATTGAATTTTGTTCACTGTTTGTGAAAACCATAGAAATGAATAAGTTCTGTAAAAAATCACAAAATTTTGGCTGTGAAATTTTTTACTTTTCTTATTAAAGGTACAATATGCAAGATTTTCTGGCGCTACATTCCAAACAACAACAACAGCGGCGTAGCTTGATGACGATGTGAAGGAGCGTGGCATGATGGGAACTGTCGTTTTTTAACTCCACCGTGGATGTAAATCAGTCAGACGGGAATAAAAAAATCATGTTCATGGATGAGGTAAAGTTCTATTTTTATAAATGTTGCGTTTAATGATATGCTTTTATTTCATTAAAATGAATTAACCGCAAGAAAAGTCAGGTTTAATACTAAATTGGTTATCGTAGATGTTACTGTATTTGTCGAATTCATTGTTGTGATAACACTGCGCAGTTTTACGTGTTCTAAACAATTGATGTAAAAGTACATTCGAACATACCCACATCATTTGCCAAAAGACTGATTAATCTTTATGTATAACACATGCTATATTTATTTACATCGCCATAAACACCATGATAAACAACAGAGGTGTGGACTCGAGTCATGTGACTTGGACTCGAGTCAGACTCGAGTCATGAATTTGATGACTTCAGACTCGACTCGACAAAATGTACAAAGACTTGCAACTCGACTTGGACTTTAACATCAATGACTCGTGACTTCACTTGGACTTGCGCCTTTTGACTCGAGAAGACTTGCTACAGAAAACTGGGGAAAAAAATGTTCACACGGCCGCGCCGCTCTCTGTTTATCTGCATCTGTGAAAAAAAAAGTGCACCACCTGAATGCATGCAGAGAGCGCGCGCGCTGCCTGCACGACATCCAATCACTGTAGTCCCACATTGTTTTGAAAGACAACCGATGAAGCGCAACAAGCAACAACGCGCCAGTTGGCAAAAGGAACAAATAAGTCGTCGTAAAAACAAATGATTTAGATCAGTGGACAGGGCGCATATGAACGAGCAGAGACAGAGGAGCCCCGGTCGCGCGCGCGCTCACTGTCTTCAAACCAGGGGGGCAGTGTTCCGAAAGATATTGAAGCCGACCTGGGCGCCGCCATTGGCTAGCGGACCCCCACCTGCTGTTAGCATTGCATTGACTCCCATTCATTTTGGCGTCACTTTGACAGCGAATAACTTTACATCTGAGGCGTTTAAAGACACCGTTTGTCCATTGTTTATTTCTAAAGAAACACGAAAATGTATAAAAGGCTCCATTACCTTGTATCTTACGTTATGGCCCCGTAGAAGCAGTTTTTGTAAAAATAGGCTAACGATTGCGTCATACCCGCGCGACTCTGTCGCACAAGTCGAAAAATTACCGTGTGGACAGGCAGAGAAGCTCGCAAGCAATCGGGAGGACGTGGAGGCATAAAGTCAAGGGAGAAGCTCATAGAGAGTGATAAAGTTGCTCCCGTTGCTAGCTCATGGACAGCAAATACCCACGCTCTCCGTCTCTGCGAGATTCGGAAGGGAATGATTCAGATTTCTCTCGGCACAGCTACTAGAAGACCTACAGGTTGCTCACGTCACATCTACGTCGTCAAGCTCAGTTTGAGCCTGCGCAGTTCGCCTTGCGATCAGGAAGTAAGTGCTTCTAATTGACTTCACTTCTCTCCGTTGAAACCTATGGGGTCGCTGTGTCCAGTTTATATACTGTCTATGCTTCAAACAACACGAGCGCTGTATGCTCTCTCTCCCTCGCGCATATCAATATATACAATAGTAAAAGGTAGGAAGACCAATTGTGTTTTATAGATCAGTAGTTTGCTCAAAGAGTGTTTGATTAGTTAGCAAGTAGCCTACATGTTCAGGAAAGCAATAATACAAATAGTATGGGTTAATGTAACGGTAAACGGACTCTGCACGAAGCTCTTTTGAAGCTGTCAAATGGTGTTGCTATTGGACACTTAATTGTGATTATTGCTGCTCTGAGGTTTCTTATAGGCTACTGTTAAATCGTTGTTGTTGTTCTTGAAGAAGCATTTGTTCTTGCCTCGGAGAAAACAACACGGGAATAGCGACAATTGTGCATATAAATTACTACATATGGCTTGTATTACAGCCTGTCGGCAATTTCTACATCCTTTTGTGAACGTCGTTTTACACTTGTATGCTGCACAGCGGGTCATCTTAAAAGTGCTGTCGGACTCGGAGCTACCAATCTCTGTATATAACGGCCGTCGGTGCCCTCTGCTGGTAGGGAATTGTAAGATGGCCGCTCGAACACTTCCAGTGGCTTCACTGCCTGGTGGCAGTTTAGAACGTTATGAGCTATCCAGTCATTAGTGACCGTAACTTATTAGCTGCTGCATATTTACTGTATCAACGAGATGAGGCAGCAGTAGACCTGCAAATACAAGCATTTTTTGTGAATTTTTTTACTGTATTTGATTAATGTCATTGTATAAAAAGAGGTTTAAATAAATACAAATCTTACAGACATACATGATTTGTATACATTTTATTTCTGTGCTAAGAGGACTTGAAATGACTCGAAACTAAAATGGTAGGACTTTGGACTCGACTTGAGACTTGTTGGCTTTGACTTTTGACTCGACTCGGGACTTGCCTCATCTTTGACTCGACTTGACTCGGGACTCGAGGGCAAAGACTTGAGACTTACTTGTGACTTGCATAACAATGACTTTGTCCCACCTCTGATAAACAAGTCAATTAACTAAACACAAAGCTAAAGCAATAATACTTTCCTTACATAAGCATAACTATTACCGAATGCTACATTTGGAATATATAAAATTGACCCGTACGTTTATGGGACTTGTCTTTGACGACAGAGCCGGCTGCAATCGGTAAAGAATAATTGTGTTCCATAACGACTGCACGAAACAAGCTAACGTTTGTTACTTGACAGACGCTACCGTAGATAGGACGCTACAACTTCCGCATTTGTCCAGGACTCCATAGTTTGAATTACGGGGGGTATTGGGGGGGTCTGATACCCCCCCTTGTTGAGACTTGGACCCTCCCAAAAGGGATGAAAATAATAGTTTGGGGGGTACTAGTAATTGTGTAGGCTACACAAATTTGTGTTCGCTTCAGTCTTGTTATAATCGGATTCAGCGAGTTCTTTATCTTCAATCCGCAGCGACGTCGAGCAGAGCGCACGTCAGAAACAGAGGAGTGTGTTCATCTGAGCCTCATTGGTCTGTCACTGCTCGCTCGTCAATGTCAGAATATTTGAGATGACCAATCAAATCAAAGTAGGCGGGCTTGATGTTCACAGAAGCTGCTGAGCGCGAATTTTAGCAGCGCGAGTGACGCTTCAGTTTACGGTCAAGTGTGAGATAAGATTTAAGTAGCTAAACTAAACATTTCATATTTGACAGTTTTTTAGGTCATAAATGTTAAACGAATGACAAAAATAATCAGGCAAACTAATAAACTTATGTCTAATTTCGCCATTTTGAACTGAAAATAGGCCTATGTAACATGACTCATGTAATGTAGCCTAATAATTAGTTTACTGTCATTGTGAGGGGACAAGCAGACACATTAACAAAGCCGGTTTCACCATGTGTGTAAGCCTATCAAAAATGGAGAGTGACATCACCAGTCGAAATAGCTGTACCCCCCAAAGCTCACGGTATAATTCGAACACTGCATGACTCCACGCAGTACGAGCGGAAACCGAGGGTAACGCGGATATGACGCCACTGACTGGCGGCTTCAAGCTCACCCCTGCTCACACGCCACGTTTCCTCGGTTAAAATCGCAATTTTCTCACGATTAAAATATAGTTGGAAACATTTGGGATATTGTAAGTAATCAACTTAACAAAATATATAACACTGACCTTGCGATTTTGGGATATTTTAATGCAAAAATCTTACATATTATACCTTTAATCAGTATTTATTCCACCATAAACTCTAAAAATAGATCCAAAATGATTTTCTATTTATGTTTGAATGATAAGCTGTTTTTTCCACCCCCATAAAAGCAGTTTATTCAGCGTAGTGAAGCCTTTCCTCCATTGACATCTATTCAAACAGAGTTCGAACAGAGGCTTGAGTCAAAGTGGCTTTCCATCTCTCAGACAGCCTGGCCCATGTCATTTCCTGTTTGCAAAACCTCAAACAAAAAGATCAATGGGTGTAACATCTTGTACTGCCATCATTAGAAGTGCTGTGTAACACAAATTAGGAGCAGAGCAAAACTGCACATTTGTACAAGACACACGGGTGAAATTGAGAATTTGGAAAATGTATCTGTAATGCAGTGTCAACAGCTTTACATAACTAAGATAACATAAGTAGACAGATAATTCATCATTTGATTAATTATCTAATTTATTCCTTTGTAAGCTGTAATTCATTTTCCTTGTTCATTTGAAATATTTCTCCACAGAGAAAATAAATCCCATAATGCTCTTCTGCAGTAGTGCTCACTGTAAGAAATAAAGTGATGGACCATAATCCCTTGGGATTTTGATCATCTGGACACTTTTCAATTCGAGGATGCAACCATCTGAGAAATCATGTTTTAATTAAACACATTTAATTAATAGCACTGAAATCTGTATTTAAATCATAATTAAATACCAGATTAGCTGAGTGCTTCAGTTTACATTCAAAACATCTTCCCTAAAAATACAGCTTGCCTAAAAATGTTGACCTTGAACCTCCGAGCTCACAGTAGGAGAAACACTGTTGGGACCTTTGCTAATGCTAACACATAATTTCTGGCAGATATAGTGTCCCAGGCTATTCTTTAGGTCAGGACTGCAATTACTTATTTAGTTGTGAGAATGGCTGTGTCCTAACCAAACGCGAAGCGACATGCGTTAAATTATATTTTAACCAGCCGCGACGGCGAGACGCGACAAGAGATTCTATTTTTAGAAACTGTCTATTTCTGCAATGTTGCTGCTGGAACAACAACACACTTTGGTGAATTCTGATCTTGTATTGAATATTGTATTGAATCTACAGTGGGAGCAAAAATAGTGATTTCTGAATTTGATTTTGTACTTATCTATGTCATTGTGAATGCAGTGCATTTGCAGAGAGAGACTCAGTCCACATGCTCTCCTGATTGGCTGTGATTTTTGATTGATTTTGTCGCATCTCGTACTAGCTTGGTGTGGATGCATAATTTTTCCACATTTTTCCCACAAGGCAAAATTGCGCCGTATGACAGATGAAGCGCTTTTATTTTAAAATATTTACAAACTTGCTTACCATGTCATCAACTGTCTTCTATTCCGATTCTCAAATACGTGTAAGTGAGTTTGTTTTGTAGTTTAAAAACCTTATAAATGATCTTGATCTGTAACGTGAGATGGGCGCCACCATGTTTGTTTGGGCCGCAGTTCAGAGATTCCTGTCTGTTGGATTTATTACAGCTCGTGAATTCATTAGAATTCACCTGGTGTGGACAGATAAATTGCTTGTCGCCAGAATTTTATCGCGTTTGGTTAGGACAGGGGTCGGCAACCCGCGGCTCTTAAGCGCCGCCCTAGTGGCTCCCTGGAGCTTTTTAAAAAATATGAAAATGGAAAAAAAAAAATATCGTTTTAACCCTTTCGCACGTACAATCACACCGGTGTGATCAGTTTTGGCTGGTCCCTGGAGCGTACGATCACACCGGTGTGATCAGTTTTGGCTGGTCCCTGGAGCGTACGATCACACCGGTGTGATCAGTTTTGGCTGGTCCCTGGAGCGTACGATCACACCGGTGTGATCAGTTTTGGCTGGTCCCTGGAGCGTACGATCACACCGGTGTGATTAGTTTTGGCTGGTCCCTGGAGCGTACGATCACACCGGTGTGATCAGTTTTGGCTGGTCCCTGGAGTGTACGATCACACCGGTGGGATTAGAACGCTCAGTGCATCACGTGATCAACTGCTAACTTCAAACGTGCTTTGGCGCGTTGGCTGGCGCTGAGCCAGAGACGGACGCGCTCAGTGCTTGTCATATATCACAACTATTCAGTGTTTTCAACCACATAATGGTTATTTTAGGTTTAAGACATTTAAGAATCACATAAGTACTAAAAAAACAATGAATTTGATGTTGTAAAATATACACTGATGTCTATGGAAGCGGCAATAATAATCCTTTATAATATAAAAAGACGACACGTTTTATTCATATCAGATACACATTGTGTAAGTAGCTTTACATTTTACCCTATTCTTCTCCCAGTTCACCAGCCACTTACTTTCATGTATTTCGGGAGAAGTGGATGAATTGACATGTTGTAAATCCAACAGATAAGTTACAGCTCAACTAACGTGATCGTTATAAAGGTGTTTATACAACAAAACACATTCACATGCACATATTTGACAATCGGAATATCAGTGTTTCATAATATAGATAATAAATGTGTGAATATTTTTAATAAAAAAGGAAAATTTTTAATTTGAGTTAATATATTCACCTTATGTATGCTGTGCTTTATTGTGTAGCTTAAGTGCAACATGGAGCTTGAAGATGTAAAGAAAAAAAAAGAAAAACAGGAGAATTAACTTTGAGCAAGTTTGGAGGAAAGTTGGAGGTATTGAACCAATTTAAACAAGTCGTGGGCAGTGACAACATATGTGTTGGCTTTGTCGAGTGCATTGTGCGTGCGCTGCTCGCCTATGACAGCAGCGAGCGGGTGTTCAGCGCAGCTGGCCGAACGAGAGAGCAGAGGAGGAACGCTCTGAAACCAGCAATGTGGACGCAATTTTGTTTAAAAAAATATTCGATATTCTAAAACCTTGTTGAATTATATTAGAGTAGTAGGTCCAAAGTTCATTTTCTGTGTTCATCATTGTTCATGTTTTTTTTTTACATTTGTTCATTCGGATCCATTTGCGATCCATTCCATTCTGAATAAACATACAACGCAGTTTACATGTTTCGTCCTTTACATGAAAGTTACTTGTTGAATTGTTCATTAAGATAATTCTAAACCGATTTCTGTAGTTCAAACAACTCGGAATTGTAGTTGAGAACGTCAGTTAAAACGGCCCACATATTAAAAAAATGGTCGGGTTTAAATCGGGCTCGGGCTCATAATTACAGTTAATGTTACGGGCTCGGGTATGGTCGGGCTTGATTTTTTGGGCCCGATCTAACCTCTAGAGTTCGGTCCGGCATACTCTCACGTGATCCTGAGACCCCGGCCGGGACCAAGTTGTGAGCTTGCAAGCACTGCCTTGGGATGAGGCAAACCCAGCCTTGTCATTGCTGTGTCCAGTACACACCCTGCATGTTTACTTGGACCACACACATAGCTTTTGAAGCTCTGAGCAGCTCTTTGGCTGTTTTGGGGGACAGAAGGGGAAGGCTGTCTCCAAACAGGATGGCTCATTGGATTGTGGATGCCATTGCCTTGGCATACCAGGCCGAAGGCATGCCGTGCCATTTAGGAGTGTGCGCACACTCCAGGAGAAGTGTTGCATCCTCCTAGGCTCTAGCCAATGCCACCTCTCTAACAGACATCTGTAGAGCAGCAGGCTAGGCGACATCCAGTACCTTTGTGGGATTTTATCATCTCTGTGTTGGGCCAGTTTCGTCCCATGTGCTATTGGTTACAGACAACGGGCTGGGTGTACCGCTTGCACACAGCACCTTTCCCCTCCCTGAAGTGATAATGTGCGCTTTTCTATTTAAGAGTTCCCTGGATTGGCAAACCCTGGACGTGAATTTTCCCTCAGCATCCTGCAGCAGTCAAGTTCAGCGAAGGACATTTAAAACAGACAGTGAAGAGGCTTGTCTAATGGGCAGCAAAAAGCACGGTCCCCCCTGAGCTTACGCTTTGGTTTGGGCACATTCAGGAGAAGTTGATCAGCTGACCTGAGAGAACGAGTGGGTGTGTAAGGATGTTGCAACTCTGAAATGTAGGGTGGGGCAAGACTGTTTAGGAATTTAAAAGCCAATAAAATAATTTTAAATTGAATCCTAAAATGTGCAGGGAGCCAGTGAACTGAGGCTAACATGGGCGAAATGTGCTTGTGTATACGTGTTCCAGTTAAAAGCCGCGTCGCAGCGTTTTGTACCATCTGTAGACGGCCTATAGAAGACCCACTAACCCCCACATACAAAGTGTGGATTACTGTCTCAAAATGTTGCCTTTTGGCCAGCTGCCTCAATTGAAAAAAGCTTGATTTATGACTGCCCTGATCTGACTGTCAGAGTCAATTTTAACCCCTAGGTTAGTGATGGTTGGGTTGGTGTACTGGGCCAAGGCACCCACATCAACAGATAGGGTCCCATTAGTGCCACCAAAAAACACCACTTCTGTCTTTTGTGCATTGAAACATTGAAAAGTTAAGAGCCATCCAGGCCTTTATATCTTCAACACACTCGAGTAACCGTCTAACAGTGGAATGACATGCCTTGCTTTCTAATTATTGAATTCTAGTTATTGATTGAAGTGGGAGCAAATAAAGAGAGAAGAGAAGAGGGCCTAAAACTGACACAGTAGGGCCTGAGCCATTGCAGTGATATGCCCTTGATTCCCACTGCTCTAAACAAGTGATTTGGGGATCAGGATTTCATGGTCCACAGTGTCAAATGCAGCAGTTACATCAAGAAGCTCAAGAATAAAACAATCACCAGAGTCAATAGCTAAAAAGATATCATTAAAAACTTTTGAAAGAGCAGATTCTGTGCTGTGTAGAGTTTTAAAACCGGACTAGAAACCTTTGAGAATATTTTGGTATATTTATATCTTTTCAAGAATTAGTTTGGAGATAGGCCTAAAATTAAAGAGGTCTGCAGGATCCAGACCAGGGTTTTTTTTTATCAGAGGTGTCACTACTGCATGTTTAAAATTTGCAGGGACCACACCTGAGGAAAGACTGCTATTGACAACTGCAAGAACAGATGACCCTACACTGGGGAAACCCTCCTTAAAAAGTCAAGGAGGGACAGCATAGTGTGGAGAACCTGAGGACTTCAAATGCCCAACAACCTCCGGTAACACAGACAAAGTCACAGACTCAATTTTGACAAAGACAGAAGAGCAGGGGACAGAGACTTAGGGGTCGTAAGCAGAAGGTGAGATTAGATAGCCTGGTTCTACCAGACTCTCGTACATGTCATTTGTACAGAGAGTCTGACCTCTCTCCATTGACAAGCGTTAACTTCCATGAAGGCGGGTCCTCTGTTGAAGTTTAAAACTATTGGATCTGCCCAGAGCCACTCTGGATCTGCCATAACCAATCGCTAACGTTTGGTCGTGACGTATGACGACTCAAACTAGCGCACAACCTCAACGTCATCGTTCTCAGCCACTCCCTCTGTTCGCTGATTGGACCGGTAAACAATTGACCGGAGAAATCCAAAGTATACACCACAATCCCAGACGAAGTACTGAAGGAAAATTAAAATTGAGCGGAAGTACGTAGGAGGGCGGAGCCAGGTTAGAGATTAGAGCCCTAGTGGAAGTGACCTTGTCAATAAAAAAGTGAAGAAAGTTTTCACAGACAGCAGGGGAGGCATCAACACAGATAATTTGCGAGGCATTAAGAACTGAATCAATAGTTTTGAACAAAACACGAGGCTTGTTACACTTTGACAGAATCATTTCAGAGATATGTTTGAGACGCCAGCAGTCCCTTAGTATTTGAAATCAGATGGAAATCAATATGGTCAGAAAACACTGTGTCACAGATTTCTAAACCAAAGGATAAAACAAGATCGAGTGTGTGTCCGTGTTCATGTGTGGGGCCAAACACGGACTGCACAAGATTAAAAGAGTCAATGAGGTATATGGTAATCCCATATGATCTATTGTCCATGATACGGTTTTCCTAACGGTAAACCTGTCTCTTCCCCTAGGCAGAGCTCCTTCTCTGCCACCAATCACAGTTTTTGTAGTAGTCCCTTCCTCTTTAGTTTGGACCAACCTTAGAGACCTCTTTCCACGTGTGGTACTTCCCGGTTGGGAAGTCTTTGTAATATATTCTCCACATATTAACCTACCCTTAAGGTAGGATGTGGTCTCCATAGTGTTGTCCTTACTATCTAGCAGACAAAGCGTTTCCCCAGTGCCAATTCTGACCTGCACAGCTGAGAGTTTTATTGAAACAAAAGTAAGATAAAAGGTCAAAAGCCAAGCTGAAGGGACTTAATTCACATGGTTGGTAATGTAATCTCTGTCCCCGCGTGTTACGAAGGACTACACGGCTTGCGTGGGGCGTTGGGTAGGTTGTAATGTTGCGAGTACATTTGTTACCCGGCACGTGAGTGCTTGCCAATATCTGCACTGCCTCGTAACACGGTTCAGCTGCTGTGCCGTTTTCCCTGGGGACCCCTTATGAAAAGAAAATATATTTACCTATATAAAAATGATCAATCTATTAAATGGTTTAACTGTATATTTGAAATACAGAATAATATATCGTGTTAATATATTACAATATACTGAATAATACATAAGGACTGGCTGCTTTTCATTTATTAAAAAATATGTGACAATATATTTACTAATATATCATAAGCAATTTTATATTCAGTAATACACTTCTTTATATAGATATATGTGATCAGATATGGTAGCCTACAGCATGTGTAATATATTGCAGATATACATGCAACATAAACACACATATATAGAGAAATATATAATGTAAATTATATTTAAATATATATTAAACATTTTCTCATATTGTTTAATTATGCACATTTTAAAAGTTTCATATTTTCAAGCTAATTAAAGGGATAGTTCACCCAAAAATTTAAATTCTGTCATCATTTACTCACCCTCAAGTTGTTTCAAACCTGTATGAGTTTCTTTCTTCTGTTGAACACAAAATAAGATATTTTGAAGAATGTTGGTGACCAGACAGTTGATGGACCCCATTGACTTCCATAGTAGAAAAAAAAGATATTATGGAAGTCAATGGGGTCCATCAACAAGTAAATCACAAGCACACCTGCATGCAATAAAGTATTTAGCCAAGAGACTATCACTGTGCTGAGGAGTGCACAGCCAATTATTTTTAAAATATAGTACTTATAGTTTTAATGGTATTTGGCCAATCATCAACCGAACCACAGGCTCTACTCTTCAGCACCATGGTCAGCCCAAAAACTCACACATACCAGAAAACCTTTTAAATTCCAAAATAATAGAGCATTAAACACTAACACAGCGATTCCCAACCCCCGGTGGGAATCCCAACGGTGCCGGTTTGTGGACCCGTTTTTTAGTCTATATAATTGTTGTTTTTAAATTGTTTTTTTAAGTGCTATGCCATGTCATGTTATAAACATAAACAATAAATAGATTAAAAAGTGTTTATTTGAGTGACTTGCGATTGCTTAGTGTCTCATTGGTTCTGGACATATGGTATCTGACGGGATTTCAAAGCGCGGTGCACGTGAAGTGGCAGAGAACTATGTGGAGAGATGATCGGGTCCCAGCAAACGTCCATGGCCCATTTCATTGCGACTGTTCGTGTAAAAGAAAGGGCGATTACCAACTCGAAAATAGCGGAAAAAAGAAAAGCAAGTCAAGCTTTAATCGTAAATACGATGCCTCATATATTAGGTATGGATTTACGTCAACAGGCGATTCCGTGGTGCCAAATCCATTGTGTTGTTTGAGGTGAAATACTCTGCAATGAAGCCGTCAAAACAGTCCTTTTTAAATTTAGTTTTATCATATCCGGGTATTTGTGTGCATTGTTTTTGGATGCATATGTTTTTTTATGGAAGCCCAGGAAGAACAGCTTGTCTTGTGCACAGCTAAAAATACAGTAATATCAATAAGCAGTTCATGCTCACTAGGGTTGTGCTGACATCGTGATGGCTGACCGACCCCCACCCAGACACACACTAATCTTAGTCTCTAAACTTTGCAGGGATTGCTCTCTAAATTAAATTGAGAATATAACTAATGCATATGCATGCTATTTTAAATACTGCAGTCTATGCCAGAGACGTGACGTGTTACGCCCGTTTCACACACACTCCGTGTGCAGAGCGTATGCGGTACAGGAGCAGCACGCGCTGTAGTGCTTTCACACATGCTGCGTTTGCAGTGTGCAACTGATCCGTGCCTGTACCACAAACACATTTACTCACTACTGGTATTTGAAATCCAGAAGTTATCAGCAATTTTTATTTAAAAAAAAGTTGTCAGCATTGCGATTCTCTTTGTACACATATACACTCTTTAAAGGTTGTGTAGGTAAGAATTGTCTAAAGAACTTTTTTTCGAATTGGCTTAAACTGTCTTTATATACCAATACATAATTAAAATGTAAGTACTTTGAAAAAGAGAGTATAAAAATTTAGTGACTATAGTGTATTTAATAGGGATGTCCCGATCAGGTTTTTTTGCCTCCGAGTCATTTGATTTTGAGTATCTACCGATACCGAGTCCCGATCCGATACTTCTATAATACATACATAAAAAAAGAATAAAGAAGAGCGAAAAAAACTGATCCAGGATGTTCCTTATTTTTTATTTAATTCACCTTATTTTAACATTCAACAACGCTGTTAACAAACAGAGCACTTCTGTGAGGTAGCTTGAACAATCAAGTAATAAATAACATAAATTCTTCACTTTTGGTGATGTCAACAAAGTGATGTCATGCCGCACGCGTTGCTGTTTCTGTGTGGAGTCAAAAGGGTCTAACTCTGTGCCACCGCATAACTATAGATGTGTTAAAAAATAATGAGAATATACGTATATACATTACATTAGGGCTGCACGATATTGGAAAACAATTACATTGCGATATTTTTTCCCCAACGATATTGTGATATTGAGAGCCATAACTCCAGGCTAAAGACAATAATTACCATTCCATGATATTAATAATTTCACTAATAAGCAAGCTTCATTACAAGTGACAAAAAGGTCACTTAATTTTTTATTCCAAAATTAGAACATTTCTGTAAACACAAAAGCAGAACACATTTTTTAATAAAACAGCAGCTTTACACCAACCCCCTGATTTGTTTACAACAATATAACTTAAAATAAATATATTTTTTATAAATTTTGGTTCACAATCTTTTAAGTCAACTTTTCTTAGCCAAAGTGCCCAAGTTAAACAGTGTTGGTGTTGGTCATCATAATCATATGAAATAAAATGATATAAAACTTTCATATATTTTGTATTAAATCTTCTAAACAGATTAGAGAACATGTTTCTGTAAACACACAAGCCGAACACATTTAAACAGCAGCTTTACCGCCTCTGTCAGCGTCGCCGCTCCCACCACGCGCATCAAGAGCTGAGGGAGCACCAAAAAAATAGCCTAATGAAAAATCAATAATTCTAATGCCGATATTATTATAGATACAGACATCCCAAGTTCCGGGAGTCTCCCGCATATTGATAGCGGCTCACTGATGCCCGCGAATTAGTTAAAATCTCCGGAATCTAGAGCGAGCGCGCCCGTGAGACAAAGACTGTGCTCCAAACCGCGCAGCGCGTGCACGGCAGAGAGAGCAAGAGACCGCGCGCGTGCCTCATGAAGCGCGTAATATCTCCCGCTGGTGCTACTGTGCTACTACCCTTCACATTGCATGTTCCGGCGATGTGACTATCGCTCACTCGCACATCGCGATGTCGACGTTAAAATCGAATATCGTTCAGCCCTACATTACATATCTGAGTCCTGATCGGGAGGTAACGTCCGATTCCGATCAGTCTGAAACCACGTGATCAGGCCCGATTTCCGATCATGTGATCGGATCTGGACATCCCTAGTATTTAATCTTCAAAAAACACTGCTCATTAATTCCATTCGGGACGAAACAAGTGATTGGCTTGCGCGACTGTCACTCTCCGTCGCCATGACTACCACCGCTATTATTGGCTCTGCTCACGTGCGCACCCGTTTTTAGGTGGGAGTGAATGGAATTAATGAGCTGTGTTTATTGAAGATTAAATACACGAGTCACTCAGTTTTTTATACTCTCTATTTCAGAGTACTTGCATTTTAATTATGCATTGGTATATAAAGACAGTTTAAACAAATTTGAATAAAAGTTTTTTTAGACAATTCTGACCTACCCTACCTTTAATAGGCGTATTCACGTTTAAACACAATTTAAACAACGCATTATTCAGTGTATTACTTCTATATAGATTATATATTAAGTTGCTCAAGCAAGTGATCACATATTTAACCATGTACTTATATTAAAATCGCAAACATTTTAAATTAAAACTTAAAATTGACAAAAACAACAGACTCATATCTTTTCGTTTGCATAATTTAAATACAATAAATCTTGCATGTCACACGAATCTCGAGACGAGTGTCGTTAATTATGTCCTTGTTGAAGTAAATTGTAGTTTTACTTGCTTTAGCCCGGTCTTAAAGTAAAAAGATGACTGTGAAAAATAGTAGTATTTAATTAAATGCATTTATGGTGAAATTCATTATGTCAATCTGTGTTCATTTTGACCACGAACCATCCACTGTCACTTTAAAGGGACAGACTCCCATCTAGCGGTGAAATTGTATTTTGCATTCGTACGAATAGTGCTCTCTAGCTCCTCGCTTTTTCAAACGCGTGTTGCAACTACGGCCGTTATGTACCAATAAGCTATGACAACAATAGCCCTTCATCGAGTTTAACAATACGTTACATGTTCTACTGTTATGCTGTCTATATAATGAATTACACAACCAAGCAATGAAAAAAAAGCTTGTAATTTAGATCGTAACATTGACTTACCCGTCGAGAAGAAAGCAGGAAACTTTAGAGTCCCTTTAGAGTCCCTCCTCTCCTCTCTGCTATTACATTTCTTCAAGATGGTGGAACGACATGGAAGCCTCCGTGGAGTTGCCTGTCCCATGTAAATAAAGATAAGAAATTCTTCGCGTACGAGGATAAGTCGAATCATTTGGAGAGGTAATTGTACACCATTGAGGACATATTTATGAATAAAGACATTGATTTTAGTTAATAAAACGCTTAAAAAATACGTGCAGCTCAGCAGAAATAGACTCGGTGCGTAAACGATCGCTGCACTGCTGTATACACACCGCTCCTGGAACGGATCGCCGGACTGCATCCAGTGTGAAAATACCGTCAGGCTACACAAATATTGATAAAATACGTACAACACAAAAGCGCTGCGCAGAACTCACTCGAGGCCCACACTGAAGATAATGAATAGTGGAATAAACTCGTTAGTTTTGTTTGTTTTTTGCGCACAAAAAGTATTCTCGTCGCTTGATAAACATATGGTTGAGCCACTGTAGTCACTTGGACTATTTTAACGATGTCTTTAATAATTATTCTGGGCCGGCAAGTTTCAATCCCTTAGAAGCCTATGGAGGAGTGAGACAGCTCTCAGATTTCATAAAAAAAACATCTTAATTTGTGTTCCGAAGATGAACGAAAGTCTTACGGGGTTGGAACAACATGAGTGTGAGTAATTACAGACAGAATTTTCATTTTTGGGTGAACTATCCCTTTAAAGCTTGATCTATAATTGTATACTTTCAGAAAGGATTGGCTGAAATCATTGTGTTGCTATTGTATTATGAAACTGTCTGACTGTTGAAGCTGTCCGTTCTTTTCATACAATTAGCCTTTGTTGTCACCTGTTGGTGAGTGAAAACACTGAGTTGCTGTTGAAGTGATTGTCTTTAGTGGTTCTGGGGAGATTTGACAGGTGAAATGGGCTGGTATTTTCATACAATTTGCCATTCCTGCCAGCACTAGTGAGTGAGTGAGTGCTGTGTGAGTTGCTTTTGAAATAGGCCTAATTGTATGGGAGAAAAGGTAAACATTTTGTGAACTGGTCTTAAAGTTTAAAAAGATTGGTATATTCATACTATTAGCTTTTGTTGCCACCTTCCTTATATGCAAATAAATGATAGGCTGTTACTGTTTTACACAGTGCTATGTTTCAAAACGATGCATCTTAAAATTGAGGTAGGCTATTAATATTGACAACGGGTCCCTGGAATTTTTTTTATAAATATGCTGGTCCCTGGCACAAAAAAAGGTTGGGAACCCCTGCACTAACAGATCTCCTTAACACTTATTTTTAACATTATCTCTCCTTTAACAGTCAGAAGCAAAGAAGAGCATTTATCTTCAGCCGGGAATTCGAGACTAATATTAGTAAACTTCATTGCCAGTCACTGCCTGAAGTAAAAGAGGGCTGCCAACTCTCACGCATTGACCGTGAGACTCACGCAATTGTCACTTTTCACACGCTCTCACGCCACACATCAATTTTCTCACGTAACTTACCGAAATGTATATTCCTCATACATAATATCGACCAATCAGTGTTTTTTGACCGCGCAAAGAGGCCAATACAATTATGTCACATAACATTTACCTCAGGAAAGCCATTTAATGATCATGATATATAGCACGTTTTATTTTGGTTTAGTTATCATGAATAACTTTCTCAAGGTCATTAAAAGAAAAAAAGCTCTTTACCTTTGATAAAAGTCTAAGATTAAAAAAGCAGGATATGACCCAACATGGTCCCACTTTATATTAAGTGGCTTTAAGTACTATGTACTTACATCGAAAAATAAGTACAATGTACTTATTGTGTTCATGTTGTATTGCAAAACACTTTTGCTGCTATTGCGGTGTGATACGGGTAAGGTTAGGGACAGGTGTGCTGGTATGGTTAAGTTTAAGGGTGGGTTAAGGTGTAAGGGAAGGGTCAACAGTGTAATTAGATACATTAATTACAGCTGTAATTACATGCAGGTATTTTAAATATATAAGTACAATGTAAAAACATATATATACACAATAAGTCCATTGTATCAAATTAGTACATAGTACTTAAAGCCACTTAATATAAAGTGGGACCAACAACATTATTTATTTGCTTATCAAATTTGAAATCTGTGTCAAATAATACACCTTCTTCACACACACCTTATTGTACACAGCCAGGAGACCAAGATTTGAAGTTAGAGAAACAGAATTTTCAATTTGTCCAAATAAAATAATTTGTTTTATTATCATTAAGTTTCAGATAATTTAAAGCCATCCAGCTTTTAACGTCATTTAGACAGTCCAAAAGCAGACTTAAAGCATTCTTGTTATTCTTTTTGAATGGCAGATAAATCTGCGTGTCGTCGGCATAACAGTGAAAAGAGACGCCATGTTTACTGAAAATAGATCCCAATGGGTAGCCTGGTTCTACCAGACTCTCGTACATTTCATTTGTACAGAGTCTGGCCTCTCTTCATTGACAAGCGTTAACTTCCTTGTAGGCATGTACTCTGTTGAAGTTTAAAACTATTGGATCTGCCCAGAGCCACTCAGGATCTGCCATAACCAATCGCTAACGTTTGGTTGTGACGTATGTCATGCGCCGGCCGTAAACACTTATCCGAATGATCAGAGGATTGTGTTTAGAATAAGATGTCTGTCAACGAGAGCTACAGATTTTGTTCTTCGAATTTAAGAATTCACGGAACAATTACAAATTCTAAATGTATTTTTGACACTGAGGACAGTGATAATGTATTCAGTCAACTCACTGTCGAAGCTGGGTCTAATCATTAACAATACGCCACTGCGCTCGGTTCGGATCTGCCGCAAATGCAGTGTAGTGATCAGTGATCGCTCGCATCTTTCTCCGCTGCCATTACTGAACTACAACTCAAACTAACGCACGACATCAACGTCATCGTTCTCAGCCACTCCCTCTGTTCGCTGATTGGACCGGTGAAATTTTGATTTCAGAAAATCAAAGAATACACCACAATCCCAGACCTAGTACTGAAGGGAAATTAGAATTGAGCGGAAGTACGTAGGAGGGCGGAGCCAGTCTACCCAAGGGGAGCATGTATAACAAAAACAAAAGGGGAGCAAGAATGGACCCTTGAGGTACACCACAAGTAAGTGGAGCTGAAGTCGACAAACATTCGCCAAGTTTAACTGCTAAACTATGGTTCGTTAGATAGGATAGGACTTAAACAACTGAAAAGGCCATTCCTCGCACTCCAACGTGGTGTTCCAATCGAGAGACCAAGATGTTATGATCCACTGTATCAAATGCCGCACTAAGGTCTAATAACACAAAAAATTGTCGAGGATCCCGAGTCAGCACTTAATAGAATATCATTATGAACCTTTAAAAGAGCAGATTACAGTATGTGCTCTGTTTTTCCCTGAATCCTGATTGGAAAAACTTCAAACATCGAATTTTTCTCTAAAATTGTTTGTAATTGACTAAAAACGACCTTCTCTAGAACCTTAAAGATAATTAAAAAGATAATTTCGAAACTGGTCTAAAATGTGTGTATATGTGTGAACATACAGTACATTCAAATTTATATGGGAACATATAAGCAATATATGTACAAATAAAGGATACAACTTTGTGAATATATGTTTCCAATACATGGAAATGTATATGTAATATATCGCATTATATTTTGCAGTATATTCCCGTTTATTTCTGTTCCGTAAGGGACTAGTGTCAGTCAATCAACACCACATCAAAATGGCTGACAGATAGAGAACGTCTCGGTTACTGTTGTGACATCCGTTCCCTGATGGAGGGAACGAGACGTGGTGTCCCTCCTGTCACAATGCTCGGCTCCTCAGCACAACCCTGAATGAGTGATGCACGCCGGCTCCCTCCCTCGTGGCATGCAGATTTCACTATTCAATCCTCCTTGGCCTTTTCTCAAAGCATCAGAGGTCTTTGGGGCTCCCAAGGGCGACCCCTAGTTTTAGTCAATCAACACCACATCTCGTACCTTCCATCAGGGAACAGAGGTTACAACAGTAACAGAGATGTTTTACCCGACAGACTTCAATACTTTAGACATGTATGATAATGCTGACATTTACACTTGCTTACATTTTAAGAGAGAGAACATGTTGTGAATAAATTACTTTGATAGCCGCTCTTCAACACGAACCCGTCCTCTGTGTGCATCGTTCCATGTTGTGCATGTCAAATAAATTTCTTATGTTATTTTTTGTATCAGTATTTATTGATTTCAAACATTATGGACCATAGTTTCTGAATGTTATTTATATGTAAAAATACCCATTATATATTCATTATTGAGTCGTATCTATTTAACGGAAAGTTTTTTACTGTGGATGCGCTGATACTGATACAAGTATCTGTATCAGGCCCGACACTGCTCTCATGTACTTGTACTTGTACTCATTAAAATGCTCTGATACCAACAACCGATACCACCAGTGGCGGACTGGGACAATAATTCAGGCCGGGAATTTGACTCCACTGCCAGGCCACCTCTGCTGCTGCAGTCACCACCACCCTATTCATGTAATCTACTGGACTGATAAACTTGTAGGCTAACCCTATTAATGTAACAGGTAGACTACCAGATGCAATATAAATGAATACAAAAATAAACCTTAAAAACTCACTGTCCACCACCTCTAGCTCAACAGCAGGAGCATTTGTAGCTCTAGTGCTACTGTTGCTTACTTCCTCACCTTTTCAAAATAAATAAATAAACAAACAAACATTGTAGGCTACATATTGTAGACTAGAAATGAAAAATCTAAATAACTAACACTGTATTCTTTTCCATACCATCTACTTGATTTATTTATTATTTAAACAATTTGACCCACTAACACTATTCTGTCTACTTTTTATACATTTTTATTTATTATATTAAAAATATGCTACATGTAGACGAAACGAGACTTGACACAGCACCACTTACATAATGTTGCTCGTTTGTTGGTTTAATTTGATCTATTGTGATTATCTAAGTGATTTGTATGTAGTGTTAATTTTGTCACCTATTTTTAATTTTGTCTTAGTCTTGTGCCAAATGTCTTAGTTAGGCTTAGTTTTAGTCAACTAAAAGTCTCGTCATTTTAGTCTAGTTTTAGTCAAAAGAAACTCAGGTATCTTAGTCAAGTTTTAGTCGACTAAAAGTCTCGTTATTTTAGTCAAATTTTAATTAGTCGTCTAATTTTAGTCAAAAGAAACTCAATATTTCTAAGTTTTAGTTAAAACATTTTAGTATTTTTTTTAAAATAACAAATTATTTCTGAGATTATTTCTGATAACCATTTCAGTCAAATAGTGTTTCACACATCTCAAATATTGGTTAAATGTCATAATTACCTGAAAAAAATGTAATAGATTTTTTTAATGCAACTAGTTTTTAACATTAATCTGTTCATAACAGATGAATATTCTATCTCCTGATGATGGCAAGTAGAGACGATTGGAGACGAAAATTAAGAGAGATTTTATCTTAGTTTTTATTTTATGCAAAATATTCTCGTCTTTTTTCGTCAACAATAATGCATGTTAATTTAGTCTTAGTCAGCGTTTTTGGACATTGGTGCAGTCTCGTCATCGTCTCGTCTTAGTCATGGAAAAAAAGGTCGTTGACGAACATTTTTAGTCTCGTCTCGTCTGACGAAATTAACACTATTTGGATGAAAGCGTTCGTCTGCCAAATTATTACAAATATAATGTAAATGTAATCTTGACCGACCTGTTCCCTTACTGGCGAACATGGCTGAGATTTTAGAACGATTGAGAGATCCGTCAATTAATTCGTAGTTGCACACCAGCCTATCACATGCCAGGCTGATCGTCTGCACCTTTTTTTTTTTTTTTTGGCAGCCGGCAGGCCAGAACGACCGTCAGGCCACCGGGAAATGTCCCGGTGCTCCCGATGGCCAGTCCGCCCCTGGATACCACACAGCGTAAGCTTGTCGAGCGCACGTCCCTTTTTCGGAAACATCGCTTGAAAATTGTATTTTATTAGTTGAGAAATAAAACATGTGTAACTGTATATTGGATCCATGCATTCACTCTTAAAGTGACAGCAGTCTAATAAACCTACTGATGTGTTTTTAATGTTCTTCACGCAACAAAGGACAAAGAGATCACTAACTGCTCTTGACAAAAAAAAAATTTTACTTTAAGATTCATAAAATGTTTCAACATAATCAGCATAGTTTTCACTGTATAAGTTAAATATATTTAATTACATTATTCAAATTCTGTACCATTTTTGCTGTAGTATCAAAATTGTAATTGAGAATTGTTATATTTTACTGGTATCTAAACACTTGAACTACTGACCCAACCAGGCCAGTAGAAAACATCCTTAGCACTGAGCCTGAAGCAGCTCTTAATATGTGCTGTGCAATTTAAGATCAAATATGATAGAGCAATATAATGAACAGTGAAAATAATAGAAGCTTGTACAATACATTTTAACAGGCATAATTAAAGCATGAAAATAACTGAAGGAATTTTTTTAACTACCAAACCAATTAATATGATTTATATTATTTTGGTTTCTTTATCTAATATATATAAATGACAAATGCAATGATAATACAGGTGTCGGAGAGAACCAAAAATTAAAGTATCGGTATCGGCATTTTTACTGTTAGTCACGTGAGGCGAAAAGTTTGAATGAAGGAAAAACTGACAATCACAGCATTTGAACAACTTCTGCTCAGGTATTTGAAGGCTGGATCATGCAAATTCAAAACTTCATATTATAGACTTGACAACCTTCTCTAACAAATAGTGCAACCAAATAAAGTTCAGAGTTAGTTACAAACTAGTTTCTCAGTCTCTAGTGTGGACTTTACGTTCCAATGACTGGTGCAACTCTAAAAAATTTTAATAAGTGTTCGTTTTTTTAATAACCGTAATGAAAGCAACTATAGACCTTCTTAGTCAGGGTAGCAGCAGCGCAATATTTATTTTTTGACAGGAATGCAAACAAGGCTGTGAGGAATAGAAGTGCACTGCATTCAATGGATTGCACTGTTGTTGAACAACATACCGATTGTTCAGTTGACGAAACGTCTTTCCGAAAGAAAATCTTCAGTAGACAAAAACTCCATGTTTTGCGTTATGAAAATTACGTGATCTAGGACCTTTATATGGTGCTTGCCATTGTAAGGCTGTGTTCACACTGCAAGTGCTCAATTCAGATTTATTGCTCAGATCTGATTTACTTCTCTTTTTTTGGGGCTGTTCACATTATTTTTTTTTAAACGTGGCCAATATCAGATTCAAGTGTGAACTCCTCACAGTCCCAAATTGACAAATCGCATGCACAAAAGAAGAAGAAGAGGGCGGCACGCAGCATGCTGTCATATGGAAGTAAACACTGAGGTTACTGAAGTAAGCATTTACCCGTTCATTTGTAAGCTGATGTGCCTTCTTGGTTTGATTGCTTCTATTGTTCTCCTCATTTGTAAGTTGCTTTGGATGAAAGCATCTGCTGAATGATTGGATTTAGTGTACATGTGTATTGTGGTTGTCCATATGCAAGGTCTAGATGTCCAGGTACAGCTTGTACAACAATGCTGGAAGACCAACCGCTGTGTGTCTGGACTTGCTGTCCCGTTTAACCTTCCCTCGACATCACCCTGATGGACTTTGACAAGCCTATCTGAGGAATGTCACTGCAAATCCCAAAGTGTTTGTCTTCATTCCACCTGTAGTCTCAGTAGTACACCCATGTGTGAAAGTGTAAGAACTGGGTAAGTCCGCCTGTTTTTATATGGCTTTAGGCAGTGTTCACAGATTTATTTACTGTGAAGACTACTGTCAGAAGTGGGAATTTTCACATAATTTTTTTTTTCAAGCACAAATCTATAGTTGTATTATCTATTAGATATAATTTTGATAAATATACCCCTAAACAGCAAGTAAAAAACAAAACAAACTGGATGGTAATTTCAAATCAGGACTCTTTTTGTCTAAGTGGCCCTGTGGCCAATCAGGAACTGAGTTTTTCACCCCTGACTAATGCCCGGTACACATTGTATGATTTTGGCCTGTCCCAGACGAAAGATGACCAATCGTGGCTCCTAAACGGTGGTCCTACATCGTACAGTGAGAGGCTCAAAGACGGTCGTTGTCACGGTCTTGCGACCAAAGATAGCCTGCGGACAGTCTCAGAGATGTATCATGAACATCTCACAGTGTGTTTGCTGCTACGACCTACATCTACTGACTAGCCAATAAAAATGCAACATGAAATGGCGCATTGATCAACACGACATGGCACTAAAACTTAAAACTACTTAGGCCTACATCAAGGTTCATTTGGAAAATTGCCATGCCAAGTTGGCCTCTTTTCCCTAGCCATGACTGCATCCATAGTCTCCTCTTTCGCTTCCTCCGCTTTTTTCAACGCACATTTAAAACCACAATTGCCAAAGTGCGATTAATCTTGCTCTATTTGTTCACCACTAGCGCATGCTGAGGACGTTGTATTCTTTATACTAACTTGCGTCGTAGCCTGCGATTCAACAGGTGTCATCATCATACAGTCTACACACATGTCGTACCCAAGTTTATTATATCCACGTAGTACAGTTATTTTTAATGATCTTATAGGATTGCTGAAATCACACAGTCTGTAGCAGGCATTATCTATTATCTTTAAATGGGAACTGGTTTTGTGACATTTACTTCAGCTTGTTTCATACAGTATGCATGCAAATACACCTTCATCCTCAAAAGTATCAAACTGCATCAACATCAGCCAAAGGACAAATGTGTTGTCACATAATTTCCACATAGGCTTCTTTTAATTAAAATATCTATAAAAAACAAGCTGCTACATTATTAACTCTTTTACCGCGAGTATTTTGTTGTATGAGTATCTGAACATGCAATATATCAAAAGAAAGAACAAAGCCTCTGCTTAAAAAAAAAATATTTCAAAATGTTTTATTTTTCATATTTTTTTATCAACACTTGAATCTGGATACATTTAATTAAAAAGTAACATTTTGAACAAAAAGCTGATAAAATCTCTTTTTTTTTTTTTTGACTACAATGCATTCATACAACAGCATTCATGACGCAATGCTGCTTTCACTATTGGGAAGAAGTCTGTTGCGGAGAACTCTTCATGACAAATGGTACACCCTATGGTCTTGTGGACATAACGGACAGGTGCACATGAAGTGTGCCATCGGGGACAGGGCCGCTGACTACTGCAACTCAGTCAGTCAAATTCACAAATGACTCATTCAATGTGATTTGTGAACTGGTTCAACCAGTTAATTGAAAAGAATCGTCTCAATGCTATCATGTCTCCTCTGTGTACATCGGCATGAAATTTAGTATGGCAAAAAGTCATATATTATGGTTTGGAATATAGTGAAGTACAAGTTTCCAAAATTATACAAATCCATACATCCATTCTCCAAATGTCGTTGATACTTCATAATTCACACATAAACTGTCTTACCAACAATCGGTTCAAGAGTGCTAAAATGTGAATAGCAAAGACTTTCTGTATGATAACCTACATATAGTATTATATCCTAATTTAAAAAAATTACAAATTCAAAGTCGCTGTCAATTACAATATATTCCAAATGTCTCCTTCAAAACATTCATTTTAGAACTACACTGGATGTACAGTAGTTTATACTGTTCAAATAAGTCAGTGATGTCAATGTGACAAAAGAACTGTGTAAGGCCCGTCCAATCGGTCCAACGACCTTTTTTCGATAAGCTAGTTCGGTCTTCTCAGTGTGGCAAAGTAGATTAATTCCAATTAAACTTTTATCTGACTCCATTTGATCATGACCTCGAATTTAGGTTGGAATGCCATTTGATTATTGGTCATTTGTATAATAGTTTAGCTACACATTTGATTATTATATTTAACTCTTTATTGAAATTACACCCGTTTTCCATCCGGATTCCTATAACACTTTGAGTCTCGCACCGGCCGGCTATACGATCTCATTATCATAAGCTCGTCAGTCTCGGTCATTAACAGAGGCGATTGACTAATAGTCTAGACGGCCGTACCCCACTTGCTCAGAATATATGATTTAGTCCCCATAGATCTGAATACACTTAATTAAGGTAAGTAATCTAACCATAGGTCATATCCATTACCATAGAACCAAGCTGACCAACTTAACTTACACATACACTTCGTTAGAATAATATTACAATAATCAGAGGTTGAGGCTCATCCTATTTAGATTGGTCTAACAACACTCTGTTGCTCTAAACAATCCAAAAAAGGATTAGCCTCTACAGTCTAAGTATACATTGATAAATGCCAATGTGTTAGTCTGAGCTCTAAAACATCAGTCGGCGTGCCCCAATGCTCCACCTAAGATTAGTTTTAGTCCGTTACTAACCTGAGCATATTGATTTGTGGTGTTATGGATTTAAAGTAATCTACTAGAGTTAATAATTTCAGAATAAGTCAGAATAAAGTCAAATGTAACAAGTTATTATTAGTCCAGTAAATGTATCATGCCAATTACATAACCAATCCAAAGATAATAAATACATAACATTAAATGCTCTGAAGTAAAGAGTAAAAGAGTTTCTGAGGACATTCAGCATTACGGGCTTATCTGATTACAAATCGTGTTGAGCCTCCTGCAACATCTCTCTAAATACTCAGACCAAGACAGAAACCTCTTTCAAATTGAAACATGAGCTAACAATGGGAATTTGCATTACCCAAGTCTCCAGACCTGGGTTGCTTATACCTTACTGAGGACAGAAGACAATTTGCATGAAAGACCAATTGGCAGAGGATCCACCTTCAACAGAATGCCAAATATCTCTAAACTCCTAAATCCTTTATAGCTTTTGGTTTACTTCTGTGGGAATGAAACCTGTGTACCAGTCGCACTGGGACATTTCAAATGATACCAAACATGTATAGTGTTGTATGATAATTGTTCACATTAAACCATTTAGATTTTTTGGGTGAATTTCAGTTTATCTCAGCATGTGGATAGAAGAGATGGGGGAAGAGGGGGCAAATGGAAAGAAATGTAAATTAAGACAATACTGAGGGGATTGACTCGGTGTGCTCGGGTGGGGATGGTCATTTTGCAAGAGAGAGTTCAAATGTTAATTTTCGGAAATGTCCTTTGTTTTCTTGGGAAGTAGTTTCACAGTCCAGACGGCTCGGCATCTTCCAGGTTTTCCAGTCTTACAACTGTTTGTGTTTCATGTTGCAAACAAAGGCCCTTGGGCCCAAATATAACTATTATTATTTATATTAAAACTTTACTTTAGCTTTCACTGTAATAATTACTGCAATGTCATCATATCCAATTATACTTTTGAATTATCGAAGCGAGAACATACATTATTAACGCATTTACGGTCGCTATTACTGTACTGTATTACTGTAGATCTTGCAGAATTGTGTAGCTAATAGAAACAAATTAATTTAAAACATATAAACACTGAAACAGCAAAGCAAACTGCACCTTGTCTCGGTGTTGTATAGCACATTTTGTGAATCAGATGCTGTTATTTGAAGTCCTGCAAACCTAATGTCCTCCATTACCTAGCGTAGGCATCGATTCAGTATTCCACATATTTTTTTTAGCTAATATAGAAACAAATGAATTTAGAGCATATAAGCACTAAACAGCAAGGCGAACTGCACCTTATCTCTGTGTTGTACAGCAGATTTTGTGAATCAAAGGCTATTCTTAGAAGTCCTTCAAACCTAATGTCCTCCATTGCCTAGCATACGCTGCGTTCGGTCTATCAGTAGAACAGAAAAACACAGATAAGAAGATTTTATCTTCTTACCCCCCCCCCCCCCCCCCGCCCCTTATTTTCATGATATTCTTATGCAGAACTCTCTATTCATATTGAATGAGCAGATAGAGTATCTAAAAGTAAAAGCTTCTTAGTTTGCCTGAGGGCTGTAAACATGCTGACAGTGATGTAAATGTTACAAAGAATTGGTATGTGCACAATGCCCTTTCTTCAAGGAATGGAAAATGCATATTAGATATTTTCATGCTGCATCCACAAAAGCAACCCTCGAGACCTTTAACAAGAAACAAATAAAACTGAATTCTATTATAGGGAATACGCAAATAAATGCTATATGCCCATTGGCCACATGTTTTTCTGAGGATTTTGCCCACCTAAAAATAATGAACAGTGTGCTAGAGCCAGAGTTATGTTTAGTGTATCTGTTTACACAACACTTTTTTCAACAACAAAAAAAGGAAAACTTTTTTATGCATTTTGGCTGTTCATTTACACAACAACAGCGTTTTATGGGCCTGAAAATGCAAAATGGCTAGTTCTAGCATGAAACTCTAGATGGCGCAGGCTGATTTGGTAGTGATCACATCATTATCTACATGGCACAGCTGATTGGATGCTGTTGCATCAGCGTCCAATGGGCTGCGGCTCAACATTCAAACAAATACCGGTGTGCAGTCTGCAGAGCCCTTTTAGAAACCCTCCCCCTTCCCCAGATCCACCTGTATAGATCTGCTACGGGGGTTAAATCATGTATGTTACATGTGCAGCAGCAGCATGTCTTACATGCTCACAGCAATGTCTGTGAATGTATTGGCTGTAGCAAGTCTCGGTACTTGCTCACCAGCAGCAGTGTAGCAGATCTAATCTGCCAAGACCAAACACGTTAACATTGCCATATCCATTACCATGCCAATCTCTATTACCATACCAATCTCCCGAAGGTTGTCATGACAGAACTTTTATTATGGAGAGTATTCTGAGTATTTTGTTAGTATTGAGTGTGAAAATAAACAAAGACACTTCTGCAATTAGATCCATCATTTTTTTCTACTCCACGTCAACCAACTGTGACAGTTGGCTAATTAAGGCCATTCGAATAATAATTAGCGCGTCCCTGGCCCCCTGAACCGCCTGTGTCTCCCTGGCCTCCTGAATCGTCTGTGCCTCCCTGCCACCCTGGCCCCCTGAACCGTCTGTGCCTCCCTGGCCTCCTGAACCGTCTGTGCCTCCCTGGCCCCCTGAACCGTCTGTGCCTCCCTGGCCCCCTGAACCGTCTGTGCCTCCCTGGCCCCCTGAACCATCTGTGCCTCCCTGGCCCCCTGAACCGTCTGTGCCTCCCTGGCCTCCTGAACCGTCGGTGCCTCCCTGGCCTCCTGAACCGTCTGTGCCTCCCTGGCCCCCTGAACCGTCTGTGCCTCCCTGGCCCCCTGAACCGTCTGTGCCTCCCTGGCCCCCTGAACCATCTGTGCCTCCCTGGCCCCCTGAACCGTCTGTGCCTCCCTGGCCTCCTGAACCGTCGGTGCCTCCCTGGCCTCCTGAACCGTCTGTGCCTCCCTGGCCCCCTGAACCGTCTGTGCCTCCCTGGCCTCCTGAACCGTCTGTGCCTCCCTGGCCCCCTGAACCGTCGTTGCCTCCCTGGCTTCCTGAACCGTCTGTGCCTCCCTGGCCCCCTGAACCGTCTGTGCCTCCCTGGCCCCCTGAACCGTCGTTGCCTCCCTGGCCCCCTGAACCGTCTGTGCCTCCCTGGCCCCCTGAACCGTCGGTGCCTCCCTGGCCCCCTGAACCGTCGGTGCCTCCCTGGCCCCCTGAACCGTCTGTGCCTCCCTGGCCTCCTGAACCGTCTGTGCCTCCCTGGCCTCCTGAACCGTCTGTGCCTCCCTGGCCCCCTGAACCGTCTGTGCCTCCCTGGCCCCCTGAACCGTCGGTGCCTCCCTGGCCTCCTGAACCGTCTGTGCCTCCCTGGCCTCCTGAACCATCTGTGCCTCCCTGGCCCCCTGAACCGTCGGTGCCTCCCTGGCCCCCTGAACCGTCTGTGCCTCCCTGGCCTCCTGAACCGTCTGTGCCTCCCTGGCCCCCTGAACCGTCTGTGCCTCCCTGGCCCCCTGAACCGTCGGTGCCTCCCTGGCCTCCTGGACCGTCTGTGCCTCCCTGGCCTCCTGAACCATCTGTGCCTCCCTGGCCCCCTGAACCGTCTGTGCCTCCCTGGCCCCCTGAACCGTCTGTGCCTCCTGAACCGTCTGTGCCTCCCTGGCCCCCTGAACCGTCTGTGCCTCCCTGGCCTCCTGAACCGTCTGTGCCTCCCTGGCCCCCTGAACCGTCTGTGCCTCGCTGGCCTCCTGAACCGTCTGTGCCTCCCTGGCCCCTTGAACCGTCTGTGCCTCCCTGGCCTCCTAAACCGTCTGTGCCTCCCTGGCCCCCTGAACCGTCGGTGTCTCCTTGGCCCCCTGAACCGTCGGTGCCTCCCTGGCCCCCTGAACTGTCGGCGTCTCCCTGGCCCCCTGAACTGTCGACGCCTCCCTGGCCCCCTGAACCGTCTGTGCCTCCCTGGCCCCCTGAACTGTCGGTGCCTCCCTGGCCCCCTGAACCGTCTGTGCCTCCCTGGCCCCCTGAACCGTCGGTGTCTCCCTGGCCCCCTGAACCGTCGGTGTCTCCTTGGCCCCCTGAACCGTCGGTGCCTCCCTGGCCCCCTGAACTGTCGGCGTCTCCCTGGCCCCCTGAACTGTCGACGCCTCCCTGGCCCCCTGAACCGTCTGTGCCTCCCTGGCCCCCTGAACCGACGGTGTCTTCCTGGCCCCCTGAACTGTCGACGCCTCCCTGGCCCCCTGAACCGTCTGTGCCTCCCTGGCCCCCTGAACCGTCTGTGCCTCCCTGGCCCCCTGAACCGTCTGTGCCTCCCTGGCCCCCTGAACTGTCGGCGTCTCCCTGGCCCCCTGAACTGTCGACGCCTCCCTGGCCCCCTGAACCGTCGGTGTCTCCCTGGCCCCCTGAACTGTCGACGCCTCCCTGGCCCCCTGAACTGTCGGCGACTCCCTGGCCAAATGCACACCCTGATCCGCCCTGGCCGACCTGCTCTACCTGTGCTGCTTGTCCTCGAGGCCCTCTTCCATGTTTGTCTATTTAACTTTTGTTTGCATATGGATTCTTTCTCTCCGCTTGGTTCTTGCCTATACGTTACAGCTGTCCTGCAGAGTTCAGCTCCAACCTTTATTAAAAACACATGAACCAGCTAATTAAGGTAATACTAGGCCTACTAGAAGCTTTTAAGCAGGTGTGTTGAAGTTCGAGCTAAACTCTGCAGGACAGCGGCCCTCCAAGTGCGAATTTAGACACCTCCGACTTAGAGCACATTGAAACTTACATTGAAAGGCTTCAGCCTTTTACTATTAAGTGGTTTTGATAACCGCAACAGATAATTTTACGTCACAGAGAATTTAGATGGTCATCATGATTTTGCCAAGTAAGACCTATTCCTAGGTCAACTTATTTTGTTGATCCTGGAATAACATTCCTGTCTGAAAATGTTGTCCTAACCACATCCCTAAACCTACCCATAAATTGTCAGAAAAATCTGAGGGAAATGAAAGGTGAATAACACTGATGTAGAAGCACCTAACCCTGGTTGTAAGCTTAAACTTGACATAAACTGTAAGCGTGTCCCTCTAATCTGGTTCGTTGATTGTAATGTTGTTCCAGGATAAAAAATATATATTTACCCATGAACATGTTGTTTTTGGTGAAATCACGTTTTTTTCCTTGCAGGAACTACTAGTTCTGTTCTGAAACACTGTGCTAAATAGAAAATAACAGTATGTTTACTAATATGCATGCTTCCAACTCACCTTTTGTTTGCAGTTTAGGTTGATGGATTCATTTTGACATGTTATTTTTTTTCTTTATTCATAATTCATTGGATTGTGAAAATCTCTGTAGGTGTCATGACACGAAAACCGACACAGATTCATTTATGCATTAAGCCAATCCCTATTAATTATGCATTTCCATCTGTTATGACCTACGTGATTTGTCAGTGAACAATACAATCTTTATAGTATTATCATATGGAGGCCAGCCTTTTCCAAACATCAGACATAAGAACTGCTGTCTGAGAGACGTTTACAGACACTAAGCCCTTTGTATATAAAACATACAACTGTAAACTGACTGGGGATAGATTGCTTAAAAGTTCAGACATTACTAATTTATCATTCATTTATTTTGTGTCGCAAATATTGTGCTTTTTTAAAAATGTGTCCAATAATTTTCTTCAGATCTGTTCCTATCTGAAGGGAAAAGCAATGATAAATGCAAATAATAATAAAAAAGCAACTAAGCTATTAAATGGACATTTTATTTGTGATTTCTAAGGATAAAATGGTGATTACAGAGATTAATGATTGTATACAAAGCCATCATTTTGAAAATGTAATAGGTGGAAACAACAAAGGATTAGACTTCTAGTTTCAGGCTTTTGGGCGTTCTGCTCCTTAACAGATCATTTGCTAATGCTTATGATATAACAAAAATTAAATATCATGCTAAATAAAATGACCCGGGATCAAAATTGTGGGTCAGTATGCCCTATGACTAGTAATTAACTAAGTAATTCAAATAAGCTGTATACTTAGTTCACTGCTGGAAATCGCATAAATGAACCGTAACCTTAAACAATGCTAAATTTCTAAATCCTTTGTCACATGCTGTTTGAAGGATTTGCTTTGCAAACATTTATACATCCTTCAAACCAAAGGAGCTGTTGACATATTGATTCATGCTAATTAACAGTAAATAGCTTTCAGAGTATAGCGTGCATAACATTTATGGCTCTTATTAATTCCTTAACCTCCATTAGTATACAACCTTTTGTTGATCAGTGACCTTTTACTTTGCTTCATTATCGGTATCATTGCACAACTCATTGGCCTGTATATTCATGACAGAAAGGAAAGCTAAATTATAGTTTCTTGTTTTTTATATATAAAAAACTAGTGCATTCAATTAATAAAGTTGGACACTACATGGTGTGTGGATAACCTCTTTTAATTAAATAGTTTGTCTTGGCCTCCAGCAGAGATTAAACAGAACTGTATGGCATTCAAATACGTCTAGAGAATTGCAATTTTGGATAGTCAAATACTTCTCTGTATATACGCAATTGTTAGTTTGTAGAATCAAGTGTTCCCATCATCAATGCATCATTAGGGCTATACTGTGTATAATACGGTCTTATTATTCATTATTTAACTTTGCTTACCTCTTATTAGATAGCTAAGCAACAGAACCTAACTTGCATGTTAGCTACATGTAAGCAAAATTAATATGTATGTCACTAGCTAACAACTTCAATCTCTGATTAAAAAATTGTATTTAGATATTATTCCATTTTAGAAAGGGATTTTAACCTAATGTATGAGGATAAATAAAACGAATCATATATACAGTATATATAGAGGGGTTTCAAGAAAAATCCTCCTCGCGCATCCAAAAACAAACTCCATTATATTCAGTTGTCAGACATGATGGATCTTCAACCGGCACAGGGTTCTGTGGTCAGATGAAACTAAAGAAAGAGCTTTTTGGCAGCAAACACGCTAGATGGATTTGGTGCACACAAGGATAAAAAAGTGCCCCATGTGTACAATTTAATATACCGTTGGATCTTTAATTTTGTGGGCATATTTTTCTGCTGGAGGTCCTGGACTTCTTGTTCAGATACATGGCATCGTGCATTCTATCAAATATCAACAGATAAAAAATCAAAACCTGACGCCTTCTGCTAGAAATCTTATAATGGGCCGTGGTTGGATCTTCCATCAGGACAACGATCAAAATCAACTCAAAACTGTGTTACGGAGCACAAAATGAAGCTTCTGCCATGACCGTCCCAGTTCCCTGACCTGATGAGTGGAGTGAACTTAAGAGAAGAAGCACCAACATGGATCTGGGAATCCAACGCTATCTCACGACCAATTCGAGTGTACGAGTACGATTGAATACGATTGAATAGAGTGAATTCATACGATTTTGGCAAATCGTAAAATATGTACGATTTAGCCAAAAAACGTACAAATTCGTACGAGTCAGGTCGTATGAATTGGTACGAATTAGCCACCTCGTAAAATTCGTACGAATTGCCGTGAGATCGGGTTGGGGAATCTGCAGGATCTGGAGAGATTCTTTATGGATGAATGGTCTCTGTTCTCTGGTCAGGTGTTCTCCAAACTCATCAGGCGTTATAGGAGAAAACTCAGAGCTGTTATCTTGTCAAAAGAAGATTGCAAAACGTATTTAATAAAAGGGTGCCAATAATTGTGGCCAACGTGTTTTGGAGAAAAACATTTATTTCATAATGTGATTTCCATTTAAATTTAAACCTTTAAAGAATTTCTATGTACAGTGAACACTCGGGTCGCTACATGAGGCTCAGAAACAACACAAATTACATGGAAAATAATTAACACGGGTCACAGTCAATTAGACGTGCAATTTACGGATCTATAGGGAAGCTGCTTTGAACATTATTCATGCATATGAAGATGTCATTCTTCATTGTGTGTCATTACACACCCTACATTTTTCACGTACAGTACACCTCCTAAGTCATTGGTTTCCATAACAACATGCATAATTGTTTCTAATTATCTAAATACTTGGATGACATATTTTTCAACACTTTGGGTTTGATCACACAAGGCTTTGAGCATGAGAAATTAGCTCAAAGACCACAACACTTATAGGCAACATGATAATGAAAGTTCTTGAAAATCTGCAATCTTTGCTCAAGATGGATCATGGGCTTTCAGTTCTTCTGCCAAGCAGAACAGTCACAAAAAAATAAATCAATTTCACACTTTAAAGGTCTATTTGTGTTTTATTTCCAAGGAATGTATGAACTAATAAAATTCATACTGCTTAAAAGCAATATTAGTGCTCCTATATTTGGTGTTTCCAGCTCTCCCGCAATCATATGCAAATGAATGGAATACAATGCAAGTCAATGCATTAAACTTCTGCTAATCTAGGTGGACTTCTCGTGTGTTTTTCTGGATTCTCTAACAAATATCTATTATTACTATTAATTCCTTCAGCTACCAATCTTTGATGCTTTGTGAAATATTTAATGGTTTCTGGCAGTTCAAATTTTTACACAGTTGTCCTTCACAATTATTGCAGTTAGATTTTTGAGTTTTAAAAAAAAATATTTTCTTCTGTCAGAATCTATGAATTTCATGTCTTTGGCACAAGAGGAGGATGGCAGCACTCAACATCCTGTCATTTCAATGGACATGTTACAGAGACATGGTCGGAGGGCAAGGTCAACTCTGCCTCAAATCTTGTTGAAACCACCAAGGCAAAGCAGTGAACTATTTTATGAATGTGCAGTGCTGATCATGAAACTACTATAGTTCAGGAGATTTCAATATCCTTTAATTATAGCAAATGCTTGACCACACTAAATGATTAACAGAGGCTTTTAGATTCTCGCTCCTTTGCATTATATCCAATTGAGAGGGCAGAGAGCACTGTAATTGTGTGTGTAAGGGTCTGTTCACACAGAACGGTTTTGTATTCCACTGTGCTGCTTTTTTTATGTGCTAGTCGAGACAGTGTTTGACCGTTGTGCTTGGGTCTTGAATCTTTTGGAGAATCTCACGTTAAAAACATAAGTAAAAACTATTTCAACATAAAATAAAATAAAACTCTAGTCTGTACCTATAAATCTGTCACAAGACACGTCAGTTTGGACTTTGTTTTCTGTTTGCACCGCTTCTCCCTGCCTTGTTTGTTGTCAGTTACATATTTTATTACGTCACTCAGTTCAGGTGTGTGTGATTAATAATCATTATTTTCAGTTGTATATAAGTTCTTGTGTCTTCTCCTTGTCTTTGTCGGGTCTCGTCTATGGTATGTTGTGTTGCTCGGGCAGCTTCGCGCTCTATGGATTTGGATTTACCTGTTGATGTTATTAACCACAGTTTTGAACTTTAACTTTCTTCTTCGTGTGCTTACTACTACACAACCGTGACAGAAGACCCGACCCATAAGTGATTAACTCTACGATATCGGTTTAGATATACTTTTCCCCCATCTCATATTTTTTGTGGATTTTATAATTTTTTTCCCTCACCTCACATTCTCCCTCATTTCAGTTATTGTGCCTTGAGCAGGGAGATTGCACCCTTCGAGACACATATGGAAGACTTCCTCGACTTCACACATCAGTCAAACTTCTCAGACAACTGCCTATGTTTGTTCCTCTTCATGGGACTCAACATCACGACAAAGGCTCAGCTGTCCAGGAAGGGTCCTTGAGGGAGCTTTATTGACTAAGTTAAGTGGGTGCTTGTATCCTGTGGTTCATCGCTGATCATCGGACCAGCTGACGACGACGCCAGCCCCACTCCCAATCCAGTGCTCTGCCAGATACTATCCCACCGTGAGGAGCTGCAGTACAAGCCCACCGCAGACAACGCATCCGCCTTCACCGCGGTGTGTGAGCCAGTGCCAACGGGAGAGAACGAGCTGAACATCACCTCGGAGCCAGAGCTGTGCGTGTCTGACCGGGTGTGCGAGCCGACTGGACCATCCATCGCCGTGGGAGTCCTCATGCAATACGAGAGTATGGAAGTGAGCGCCCCAACCCTCCCGCTACTGAGAGTGAGTATCTAGTAACTGGACTTTTTGTTTTGTGTTTGGAGATGAGGATTCCCTACATCCTTTGATTCCCCCCGAATCCGAGTTGTCTTCATCAGACCCGTTGGCCCCTACCAGCTTCCCTCTCTCACCTCCTCTCCAAACTGTTACAATGGATTTAATGTCCCTTTGTTTCTCTTCAGTCTCCTCTCCAGTCCTCAGTCATTCCTGCAACCCAGTCATAACTGTCTCCCATCAGCCCCTCAGTACCACCTCAGCGTCTCCTATTAGTGACGTGGCTACACCTCGGGACTGCTGGGAGCCATCTCCTCCTGGGCACGAGGAGCCCGTGGCTCTACCTCCAGGCTCAGAGCGCTCCAGTCCACCTTGACCCGTTGCCCTGGCTCCTGCACTTCCTTCCCTCATTTCCAGGAGTGACCATTGGGCATTCGGCCTCGCCGGGCAGTCGGCTCCACCTGGGTCAGACATCGCACCACCTTCGACATGGACCTGCGGGCTGCTCTCTACTCTCCGGGCCCTCCACCCCTACGGCTCCGTCAAGCTCCGCCCTTCCTCAGACTCTGCCTCTGCCCTCAGTCGCTCCAGCTCAGCCCTCCGGATCCCTGCTTCCATCTCCGGGGGTCATCGCTGTGGCTCTGTCACGGCCGCCAAGGTCTTCGGCTCTTCGTCTGTGCGGTGAGCTCCTTCTCCAACGTCACCGTCATCTCCGCTCATCCCCAAGGTGGTGTCGGGACTCTCTTCGGTCAAGTCAAGTCACCTTTGTATACCTTTTTATATAGCACTTTTTACAATACATAGTGTTTCAAATCAGCTTTACAGAGATAACAGGAAAGTAATGCAACAAAGTTTGTTTCTAGAAGAAAATAGTCACAGTCCAGCTTAAGTAAGTTCAATGATGTTTTATTCTCCTCCATGGCTCCTCCCTCCAGCACCGCCACCATGGATCGCAGTTCCAGACTCTCGTCGCGCCTTTCCTGGAGGGGGCGTAATGTCACAAGTCACCTCAGTTTGGACTTTGTTTTCTGTTTGCACCGCTTCTCCCTGCCTTGTTTGTTGTCATAGTTGCATATTTTATTACGTCACTCAGTTCAGTGGTTGTTTCAGTGGGCAGGATGGGGGGCCAGGGGGGCTTAAGAATGAATATGAAAAAAAAATTGTATATACATTTCTGCTTGTCTATTTAGGTATGGACCCGTTTAAATTTATTTTCTTATTATATAAAAATAGATAACAAATGGAGAATGTAAGGGCCAATTTACATTATATTAGTCTTTTACCTTCAACCCAATGCATGAATAAATTTTACATTTATCCTACATTTACGGTATTCTTTTGTCTTCAGCGATCTCAATTTATATCTAACACGGATGGACCTCTAACTGCCGCAATAAAACTATTAAATAAAGCATTTTGAATACCTTTTGGAACTTTGAAGGGTTCAATTTGAGCAGAATCTTTGTCAGAGCTAATTTCCTCAGTACATTCAGAATCTGGCCCATAGTCGCCATCTCAACCATATTCTCACATCTTCAAAGAATATTTTGCTCGCTGACAGTTTCTTCACCAGATTCACCATCAAGTGACAATGACACAAATATTTGATTGCGTTTAGTACTTGCTCGTTACGATTCTATTCTTAGATCGCAACAAAGGAAGGGAGACGCCACACAACCACTGCATAAACAATAAGATTTATTTAACTAAAGTAAGAAACGTCAAGTGATCGGTGTAATTGTTAGTCAGCGTGTCAGCATGTAAATGTGTATAGCAAGTTCAAGTGACATCAGTTCAACCAAACATAACCAACGTAAAGTCCAAATCAAAACATCATAATAGGGGAAAATGGATCACATCAGATCTCCGATGCAGCTGTGGTCTCCCATAACCCACACATCCCGTCAGCTCGCCGGAAGCCTCCAGAGCAGCAACAACACCAGTGAGCAATAGTCTTCTTTCTCTGTTTGACCCAGTGTCTTTTAAAGTACCATGATTTCGTTCAGGTGTAAAGCCACGCCCTCCAGCGATCAACCTGTAACTCAGGGACAAACACACAACCACTCACTGAGCCGTCACACTCTGCAGTAAATCACCGAGCCATTTCAAGTTTTCCTGATGTTACTTGTGTGAATTCTTTTGTTTTATGCCTGCGGTGATTATGTTATTCGGTGTTATTGAATAGGTGGGTTCGCAGGGTGGCGTCGGCCATGTTGGTGACCACCTCTGCTATGGACGCATAGCTGACCCATGTGGCCCTCCGTCTGCATGCCAGCTTGTGGTTGTTCTTGTGCCCAGCAGTCAGCTCCTTGCCGAGGTAGACGTAGCTGTTGACCTGCTCGATCTCCTTCTGGCCGATGTGGATGTTGTTGTTGGCGGCCTGGGGGTTGCGCATCAACTTTGTCTTGACCAGGTTCATCTTCATACCAACTACGCCGGCCTGATCGAGCTGGTCGAGTCGCAGCTGCACGTCGGCTGCTGACTCGCCGATTAGGACGATGTTGTCGGCGAAGCGCAGATGGCAGAGCCACTGGCCGTTAACACTGATACCCTTGTTGTCCCAGTCGAGCTGTCGAAAGACGTGCTCCAGACACGCCGTAAATAGCTTCGGCGAGATGGGGTCGCCCTGCTTGACGCCTCTGGCGACGGATATGTACAGTGGCCGGTCGAACAGGGTGATGTTGGTGGCGCATCCACTGTTCAGCTCCTGCTACATGGCAAACATGAGGGCTTAAATACACAAGACAAGGGACACCTGTGAACATAATCAAGACAATCAACCAATGACAACATGACACATTCACATGGGGAACACATGGCAGGATCACATGACTATAACAGGGGATCACATGACAGACATGAAACAAGAACATGAAACAAAACCAAAACGTGACATAAGTCAACGGATATTCAATTATTGCACAGAAAAAAATATACTTACACTATTATATGGTTATACGGCCATGAGTCATATGCGTTTTTGCAACAGCCCCTTAGACTGTATATTTGAACATGAGCCAGGAAGGGACCTCATAATATGAGTTTCAATAGAATATGAGAACAAAAGAAAGAAGGTAATACAGGTTTGGAATGACATGAGTAAAAGCTTTTGTTTTATGGCTGAATCAGATGATTGGAATAATTAGGAAGGATCAAATTTCCACTAGATTAGTTTTTCCCGAGTTTTCAAAAATGCCATTGAAATTGATAACATCACAGACAGATGAGAATGAAGGAGACAACGGCATCAGCTCATTATCTTTTGAGAATCATTATCATCAGGGAAACCAGAGGTATGCTTCATTGTGAAGAGGGACCTCAATCTAATTAGCTAGCTAAATTCAGTTTAGTTATTCAGTTAGTTATACTATGTTAAAAAAAAATTAATTAAATTAAACATAGATCTGCTGATGGTACAATAGCATAAATTAAATTAGATTCTTAGTCCCTCGTGCAAAACACTATGTATGAGCATGAATGGATGTATGTGGACAGCATCAAGTGGGCAGACTGAAAAATGAAAAAAAGACCAAACAAAATGCTCAATGCTTGTATAGGGTTAAACAAGACTTGTGATGCACAGAGTAAGGGCAGAGAGAGAGAGAGAGAGAGAGAGAGAGAGAGAGAGAGAGAGAGAGAGAGAGAGAGAGCATAACTGTGTTTCTCTGTATAACCAAGGACACACTCCCATAATCTTTAAAACCAGAATAGCGGTTGACTAGCAGCTATGAGCTTCTGATGAGAACCTTCCGAACCGTCAGTTTTAATTCAACCGTCAACTGGTGTTTTAACATACTGGATCGTGCATTGCAAAGGGTAAGCTTTTTGTTAATGTTGGTATATTCAGTGTTTGTGAGTTTCTTTTCAAATACTTTATTATTATTATTGCTTTATATGTGTCTTGACAGATACTGGAGGCACATTGGAATGACAATTGCTTTGAGTGGTTTCCTCTTAATTGAATGCTCCGGGGAATGTGTAAATTAGGTTTTAGACTCAGACTAAATGAAATCAAAGTGGCACAAAGTAAAATAAGAGCTTGTTTTATTTACATTGTCTTTTAAAATGTCTGGCACACTTTTTGATGCCTCAGAATAATTATGCTTATTTTGATATATTGACTAACATACTAAAGTACATGTAAAGTATTGATTATTATTTTTTAATGTAGTCTGTTGGTTAATATACAATATGTATTCATGTCCTACTTAAGTGGTTAAAAAAAAGCACTATTAAGTTAAACTAATTGCATTTAATCTAAGTTTAAACTGTAATACATTTGTGGTTAAGTGTGTGGAAACATTACATCAACTTTCTGTGAAATGTTATGCTTTCATCTTTGTATAACCATCACATGAACTTGAAAAGCAGTATACAGTACTAATATAATCCTGCAAGCTGAAACAAAAGGTGTCTCCAATTCCTCCAACTCGCCAAAGACCGTCCCTGCCTCTTCTACTAATAGCATTACTGCTCAAGCATGAGATCAGATCCTGCTGGGGAATCAGCAGTCCTTCTCAAATTTTAACGATTTCCGTGTACCTGCAGCAGTTCACGCTTTCCATCCAATTCCACCTATATCCATTGGGGGCTTCAATTGCCGTCTAAGACGTCACATATAGCTTAATTTGCTTCCTTTTTTCCCTTCGTTTTTTTTCTCGGCTTGATTTATTTTTGCCCCATTCCTTCCAATTCCAAGGCTATATTTCAAAACATGGGTTATATATGACGTATCTTTGAAAACCACTAGAAATAGACCTACCATGAGCTTTGACAAACTATTTTCAGTGTATTACGAATTTGGAGGAATGCCGCGAATTAAAATGTATTGAATTGAAATGCTGGTTTCGTTCTGTTTTGTTTTTATTCTGTTTCTGAGTTGTGAGTTGTGTTTGCTAATTAATTGGTTTATGATTGGATTATGTTCACCTGTTGTTCATTTAGTCTACGTGTTACCTTTTTGTATTCATACCCAAGGGCGCGTGTCCAGCAAGCGTTTTTTCACGCGGCTGGCGTGTTTTTTCAATTGTTTTCAATAGGAGCGCCGCATTTTTAAAACGCCATGAGCGTAACGAGGCGCTGAACGTCTTTTTCACGCTTGAAGCGCTGAGCGTTCTGCGTTTTTTACAGGTCGCCGAGAGTTGAAGAATGTTCAACTTTGGGTAAAACGCAGCGCTCATCACTGTCACTTTTTACCCAAACGTCCAATCACAGTGGAGGAAGGACAGGACTAATACCACACCGACCAACGGATATTCTGTATCATAGCAACGAAGCGTCTCAACTGAGAAAAAACTGCGCTGCCAAAACGCTCTCAAGCGTACATAGCTCGCCGGTTTCAGCAGAGCGCCTAGCGTTTTCATCTGGCTAAAAACGCTTTGGTGGACACACGGCCTAAGGGTACGTTTACACGACAACGATGTACTAGAAATGGGTACTTCGCGTTTTTCACGTAATGTTGTTAAAACGATCCCTGTTCACACGGATCCACGAAAACGACTAAAAACTAAAAGCCAATAGATGGCGAAGTCACTTTGTAAAGAAACACTACGCGTCTATAGACTGAACACGTAATATACATGCACATGATGCCACCGTTTTCACAAATGTGCATTTTTGTAGTTTATAAGGAGACAATAACGGTATGGTTAAAAATTATGCGTCAAAACGCATAAAAAGTTTTGTTGTGTAAACGGACCCTTAGTTTCCTCTGTTCATTGTTCCATGTCGTTTCAGATTGTTTTATATTTAATATACATTTTTAAGAAAATCTCCCACAGTCCGATATTATCTTTCCCTGTTTCCTTCTGCCTCTCAACTGCCTAAAAAACTCTCAATCTGTCCCCCATCAAAAGGTCCTCAATCTGTCCCCTTGCCAAGAAATGTGTTCCTTCTCTGATGTGTCCAACCCTTTCATTCACTAGGTTCAGAATGATTGCCCAACCCAACTGTTCGTCGACGGATTCCTCTGCTCCAAGATGCGTCCCAGATCTGCTGTGCAACACCAGTGTTGTGTTGAACTTCACTGACGTGGAGATGGAAGAGTTTTGCCTCAACCAAGACGAGTACCTGGAGAAATATCTGGGACCTAGACGTTCCCCGGTGTTCCTGCCTGTTTGCGTCACCTACCTGCTCATCTTCTTGGTGGGAGCGGTGGGAAACATACTCACGTGCATTGTTATCGCTCGCAACAAGGTCATGAGGACACCCACCAACTTCTACCTGTTCAGTCTGGCGGTGTCGGACTTGCTGGTGCTTCTCCTGGGAATGCCTTTGGAGCTCTACGAAATGTGGAGTAACTATCCGTTCCTTTTGGGCAAGGGTGGCTGCTACTTCAAGACCTTCCTCTTTGAGACCGTGTGTTTCGCCTCCATCCTCAACGTGACGGCGCTGAGCGTGGAGCGCTACATAGCCGTGGTCCACCCGCTCAGGGCCAAATACGTAGTGACACGCACTCACGCCAAGCGCGTGATCTTGACCGTGTGGAGCGTGTCTGTGTTGTGCGCCATTCCCAACACCAGCCTCCATGGCATCTTTACCCTTCCTCTTCCCAAAGGGAAAGGAGCAGGAGCCATGCTCACATCTGCCACCTGCATGCTGATCAAGCCACGCTGGATGTACAACCTGATCATCCAAATCACCACTGTGCTGTTTTTCCTCCTGCCCATGTTGACCATCAGCGTGCTGTATTTGCTCATCGGCATGCGGCTGAAGCAAGAGAAGATGTTGCAGGTCCTAGAGGCAAAAGCCAGTCTGGGACAAGACAGCTCCTCTAATGTGCGCAGTCAGCAGCAGAAAAAGCGGCGCCAGCAGGTCACTAAAATGCTGTGTGAGTAGGCCAGCCGGCCAATAATTACATTCTTTAGGATATAGCCATGGCTGTTTTAAATCATATTACACTTCAAACATATTCTAAACATATGTGATCTGCTCCAGTACTTTCAGTCGTTTTGAAACACATCTTGAGTTGTATGCACTATTCAGTCTCTGCATTCTAATGATATATAACACCCCCAAATCATTGTTCACATATAACCATTTAAATAGTCAGCCTGGTCTCATTGTTAATTCGTAGGTATTAATACATAACATGTAAGGGTACAACATTTACTTTTTGTACATTTGGGTATATTCTGAAATGTACAAAATGGACGTTTTGGTGACATTTAAACGTAAACTTTATTATTAAGATGTTGTATAATTGCCCTTTTACTATTTTATAGACGAATTTTAGATCCCTAAACCCTACCCCAAACCTTAACATAACCATTTTATAGAGAATATAGAAAGGATACATACTGTACAACTTAGTGGGCAGAAATGTGAAGGAAAATGACAATGTTGGTAACAATATAGCATTTAAATTATATTTTGAGCAACTAATCCCACTCCTACCTCTAAACCTACCCATTTCTGAAAAATATGTAGTTATTAAGAAAAACATAACAGGCGGACAAGTGGAATCACAATTTATTCATTCAAATATTTTACAATATATTTGCTATATTTTAATCGGTTCACGGGTGCTGTGAACTGCTGAACTGAGGCAACTCTGTCACAGCATATTAAAGAATGTCAAAACTAAAAACTAAATAAACTAAATAAAACTAAATATTGTATGAATTTCATTTAATTTTTTTATTTATTATTTTTTACTTACAATCGCATTTTCCCACAAACGGTGCTTTGAGACTTAAGTGATAGAATACATCACATATATTTTTTTAATGGCTCAATAAGGGGGAAAAAGGTCAGAATTGAAAAAAAAAAACAGAAGAAAAAAACTTGAGAAACTATTATTAAGTGTCAGAAACAAGATCGCATAATATAATACTGGGTGTTAAATTCAAAGGAAAATAAACATAATGTTCATAACTCCAGACGTCTTGTGCACAATATCAAAATATATTAAATATATTAAAAAGTCTTCCGCAGCCATAAGATTACTTATATTTAAGTCAGGAAGTATATTTAAGGAAGGAAGAGCAAGAAATATTAAAAGTATATTTAAGTAAGGAAGAGCAGGAAATATTAAAAGTATATTTAAAGCTGCCGTCGGCAACATTTTTTTGATCAAATTCAGTGAAATTGACACTATAATCCGACAGAACAACATAAATAAGGTGGTTTTAGAAAAAAACCCGAGCTTCTAACTCCACCTGGAGCGTGTTATTTTGTTTTGCAAAAATCCACCGCTCCCGGATCATCGGGTCTAAACACCCCTCCCTCGCGCAGACGTGGACGTTACAATATCACATGCACACGACACGCCTGAAGTTCGCCTGAAGATTGTACGAAGCGTGATGGCAGAGAGAAAATCTAATAACAAGCTTCCAATTCCTCGGTTATTGCTATCTATGGATAGATTAGCCAGGGCAGCCTACCTCCGAGTCTATGGTGTTGACCGATGCTGAAGACGGACGCGTTCACAGAAAATCAGGTACACACGCACTGACGATGGGCGGGTGCTCGTTGGTAGTGGGGGAGGGGCATGAGAGTTGTAAACATTCAACATTTTGTCTAAGTCCACTCAATCTGCCAGAGTTGCCGACGGCAGCTTTAAGTAAGGAAGAGCAATTTAAACTGCTGGAAATGTGATGCTGGAAATGTACAGTAGGCAAGCAGTAGAGTAACATTGCATTTGAGATACAATTTGGTTTGGGTGTGTGCTTCCTTCAAGCACTCTTAGTCATCTATATTTGTCTGTTATTAACATTAAATTGGATGTCATCACTTCTCAAAGTGAGAGACAATACATAGATGTTTTCCCCTGATTTATCCATATGAACACTTACATTCAAGTCAAATCATACAGGCTGAAACGTTCAATAACATTCAACTTGTTTTGTCCTTAATGTATGTATATATAATTATAGGATTTTTTTTTTTTTGCTATTCTGAAATAGCCAGTTGTCAGTTTTTACAATAACAATAAATGTAGAAAATAAGTAGAAAATAACTTGTTTTTATCTGTAACACGGTATTTTCTCCTCAGTTGTACTAGTGGTCATGTTTGGCATCTGCTGGGCTCCGTTCCACACCGATCGTCTCATGTGGAGTTTCATGGACCAGAAGAACAGTGAACACATGAAGATTTTCCAGGTCTACGAGTATGTCCATGTCATCTCCGGGGTCTTCTTCTATCTGAGCTCAGCCATTAATCCCATTCTCTACAACCTTATGTCCACCCGGTTCAGGGAGATGTTTAAAGAGGTGATGTGCCACCACAAATGGCATCCCGCCCCGAGGAAATACTCTCTGAGCATGACGAGGGTTACTGTGCGCAGCACCGTGAGTGAAGTCCCACCCTGCAACGGCACCATCACTACCGAAGGAGAAGATTATGATATGGATGAATGCCAGGATAACAAGGCCAACTTTTCCTGAGAAACAAACCTCAACGTGTACATTTTGCACTATATTGTCAGTGGTTGAAGTTTAAATTAACGCTGCAGCTTTACAAAAATATCAGTAATCATAAATGTAAACATAAATTATACGTAGGTATGTTTAGGCAACACTGCAAAAAATACATGGTTTGGTGATTTTCTAACAAAACAAAGAATCTGTGATTCCCTCCCATATATTCACAGCCAGACTGGAACTCTTCTTTGCTAGATCACCAGCCCATTTTCCATTTAATACATATCAAATTATGCAGATTGGCTTGTTTTTACCCTCTGGAAATTGTCTCATTATACCGCCGTTCAGGTCTCTTCACTGTCTGCCAGTATCTGACTAACTGTCTAACACGAGTGCATTTACGAACACACTGTAAAAAATATATTTATAATATTTGTTATCACAACTTTTTATCTTTTGTCAAATCAACTTCGATAATGTGTGAAGATAACATACTATTTTGAGTTTCTGTTTATTAAACCATTCTTCTTCATTGTATTAACTCACATTTTTAATTACAACAAACTCAAAATGTTAAAGGACAAGTTCGGTATTTTACACTTAAAGCCCTGTTTACAGATTGTATCTGATGAAATAGAACTGTTAAGATTAAAGTTTGGACACATGCTCCTGTCAATTTAACTACAATTTACGATCTGTAAACAGGGCTTTAAGTGTAAAATACCGAACTTGTCCTTTAAGGCAACAAGGTAACTTGCTTTTTTTAAGTTAAACCCAAAAAAAAATTTTTACAGTGCACCAGCATATTGCGTTTTGTCTGCTTACTAAAGAGCCACAATGGCTTCCCCGATTGGAGCAACTTCCATTTCTACAGGCATTTTGCACCAATTTTTGTGCCACATTTATAATAAGTATGGAGGAGATTCAAACTGTGCTGCAGTTGTTTGTGATGTATTGGTTTACTAACGAGGTAATTAACAAAACGGCAGAAAAGAGACGAGCACTGATACTAAAGCGTGTTCAGAAAGCTCGTAATGCTAGATATAAAATTAGACGATGCGGACATTGACCGTGAGACGGCTGGGACGAACGCGCAGAAAATTTCCTGTTACACAAATGCACTTAATAAAGCCTGAACCTCGTCGTCGTTCCAGCTGTTTTTTTATTTTATTAAATTCCATATTTGCAGACAGACAACTCTTACTGCATGAAGCCACGAACCGCAATAGATTTTTAAAAATGCTGGTTAAAATAGAATGCTGCGTGGAGTCATCCAATCAAAATGCGGCATGAACACGACCAATCAGCATGTTCAGCGCACAAGTCCCGCCCCCGAAAGTTCCTGAACTTTGAAAAAGTACTATCGCGAGCAGGGACTTTCGGAGGGGGAAATATTTACCCGGAACTTCATTTAGACCCTGATTCCTGCGGTGTAAACACACAGAGTACCAGCCCAAAGCTCCTAGTTCCTGCGGCTTAAATAGCTGTTGGTGAAATTCAGATATACAAAATAAAAGAAACGTTAATTAATTGAGCTTGCTGATAGTGTTAGTGAAAAAGTCTAAAGTGGCGCAATGTTTGTGATTTCGCTGATGAATATTAGGCCAGCTTTATATTTTTGCCTTTATTTTGCGAGCCGCATGCATTATTAATTCGGCATGTTTGCGGTGCTGTTGCATGACCTAAAATATGACATTTGACAGATACTGAGAACAATTAACATTTGTTTACAGGCTAAAGTAAGAGGAATAAGACAGAAAGCTAATTCATAAGGTAAAGTGTATAAACTGCAGCCCTGAACCATGCACACGTAATATATATGGAAAATACCAACTCAAACCATAGATCATTTAGTTTGTACTATGTATGCTAATTGTGAAATTCACATTTATACATTTACATTTAATACATTTATCTACTGAATATAGAGATTCATGACTAGGAACCTTGACGAAATGTAACATTCAGCTTTTGCCATGCACAGTGGGATTGATAATTGAAGCATTTGCCATTGTTTTATCATCATTTGTACGAGTTAAAGCTATCATAAGTGGCCCTATTTAAATTCTTAAATCACATTCCTGGTCTTATTGTTGATGATTCATCAGTGCACATGAATGTTCATGAGAAAATATTTTATGATGAAATGTTTTGTATTTTATGTCTAATCTCCAATGTTGTGTGATATCTCTAACTAAAATAATCTGAAATGAATTGTATACGGCTAATCTCTTCTTGTGACAAGCTTTGAAAATAAAAAGTATTGGTCTGCAAACCACAGCAGAATGTCTTCATACAGCTTGCTGATATCCAGAAAGACAAACACATCCACAGTATAATTACGGCTTCCAGCTTCTATGGAAAATTCCTTGGTAAAATCAGGATAAAGGGGAGATGGATAATGGCGCAGGTCACTCTAAGGAAAGTAAATGAAGTCTGTGAAGCCAATTACATTGGTCATTTCATCCCGGAGAATGTTATTGAGGAGATGCTAAAAGCCACAAAGCAATAACCTGTCCTCCTGAATAATAACTGTGCTTCAGAAGGTTTATTCATAATTCAGAGTCCTCAATCATAATGAGGCACATGGGGTCTGACCGGTAGTAATATCAAAGCATCTGAGGAAATTTATTATTAAAAGTAAATTGTTTCCAATCATAGACGCAGTCGGTGACTCATTATTTATTGTGGGGTAAACAAATCAGTTACCATGATACATACAACACAACAACATCTCAGCATGTTTTATTTTTATAAAATAAGCCAAATCTATCCACCTCACTATACGCTCCATAGCGCTTTGCGCAAATTATGGGTGTAACTTCCATTAAACTGTAAACAATCAGTGAAAGGCTCGCTCTATGAATGCAATACGGTAAAAAAGTGTCACAATGAGATGACTTTAATCTACTCACTGAAAAAAACAATACGTAAAATTTACTTAAGTTTTCTTTAAATAAACTTAAGTAAATGTCACATATGGAATTACGTAAACTCTACTTAGCTAAGTTAAGTGAAAGTAACAAAGAAAATAAGTAATTTTTACTTGGCTAGTAACAGGTTGAGCAATATCTATTTAGTAGAAGTTTCCTTTGCAATACATTTCACTCTGACAATATAATAATTAAACCACACTTTTAAAGTGTATGCTTTACTTAGATACAATAATTAATTGATACAATAGATGTAGTGTGTGTGTGTGTCATCATATCTTCATTACAGAAGTTGTATGTGTGAACGCAGAGGCCTCAATAGACAATACACATGCGATTGTATATGCAGTGTCTTCAGCGGTTTAACCTTTATTTGTCAACAACACATCATCTAACAATGTTATTTAGTTTGGTCTGTTCTGTTTTATTTTTCTATTTTCTTATTTAGTTCTGTTATAGTTTAATAACAATACAATACAATGTACAATATATTTAGTTTATATTGTTAAGTTCTGTTCTGTCATTGTCAATAATAACTATGAATTTATTAACTATTCAAAATGTGCCAATATGTAAAATAATTAAGAATATTTCAATGAGAACCCATCTTGTCTAAAAAAACAAACAAAAAACATAAGGCTAAACATCCACTGGCAGGAACGCTGGCCTTGTAGTACGTTTCCGATATCTGACCTCTTCAATATATCTGCAATCGGAGTGTCCCCTCTCAGTGTTTGTAGTTTGTTCATGATCTGTTTGTATCTGTGTTTGTTATTTTCACACCCGTGGGCTTTCTCTGCTTGTCCATCACTGTCAGTCCAACAATCACACTGACTGATTTTCAACCACACACACAGCGGCAAAACAAAAGACCAATGAGCAATAGGCAGGGTTTCTCATCACACTTTATCTCATCAGCATGAGGCTGAAATAGAGAACTGACATCGCATTTTTTTAGAGAATGCTAAGGAAAGGATGCCTCTTTCCGATTTTCCAAATGGGTTGCCTGAAAAACTTAAATAAAACGCACAAAATAAAACAGTAATCCTAGCAGGGTCAGAGGTCATTTAGGAATCCTTTCCACAAAGCGATCTCTACCAAGAGAGGTGAGCATGTGAAATATATTTTTTTAATGTATTCAACATTTCCAGCATGAAACTGGATCATCTGACTCTTGTAAAGCTCATAAACAATCAGTAGAGGAAACATTTCACATTTAACGTAGTTAAAAGGGCACCTATGCAAAATTCACTTTTACATGGTGTTTGGACATAAATGTGTGTTGGCAGTGTGTGTACACAACCACCCTATAATGATAAAAATCCAACCAGTGCTTTATTTTAAATCCCCATAAATCATAAGCACTGTCTCAGAACGAGCTGTTCTCAGAATAAATGCAATGTGACGTAGAATTGTACAAGCCCCGTCCACGACTGTTGATTGACACTGCAGTTTGAGCGTAGACCCGCCCTGAGTGAGCTGGACACAGGCCCCGCCCACGACTGTTGATTGACACTGCAGTTTGAGCGTAGACCCACCCTGAGTGAGCTGGACACAGGCCCCGCCCACGACTGTTGATTGACACTGCAGTTTGAGCGTAGACCCACCCTGAGTGAGCTGGACACAGGCCCCGCCCACGACTGTTGATTGACACTGCAGTTTGAGCGTAGACCCACCCTGAGTGAGCTGGACACAGGCCCCGCCCACGACTGTTGATTGACACTGCAGTTTGAGCGTAGACCCGCCCTGAGTGAGCTGGACACAGGCCCCGCCCACGACTGTTGATTGACACTGCAGTTTGAGCGTAGACCCGCCCTGAGTGAGCTGGACACAAGCCCCGCCCATGACTGTTGATTGACCCTGGGGTTTGAGCATAGACCCGCCCTAAGTGAGCTGGACACAAGCCCCGCCCACGACTGTTGATTGACCCTGGGGTTTGAGCATAGACCCGCCCTGAGTGAGCTGTCTTAGCAGAAACATAGCAGTCTTCACTTACTCTCGTTGTTACTCGAGGATTGATCAGTACAACTGCTCTCGTGATCCAGCTTACAGTCTCCGGAGCAACAGGACACACGTTACTGATCACGGCAGAAATTAAAGTGAGAGCGAACACTTTATGACAGCTCGAGCTCATCGAGTCGTTTTACAGATATACAGTTTATAAAGCACCCACTGAAAAGGTGTGTATATATTTGTTTACTGTTAGTTGTAACGAGCGTTTTGTGTACTTCGCTGTGTAACGTTATGTTCCATGATAATGAAAGAGAGAGAGAGAGAGAAAGAGAGAGAGAGAGAGAGAGAGGAGAGAGAGAGATTATGGATAAGACTTAATGCGGACTTATATAAATGCTGTGTTTATTCTTACAGTGATTTTCTGCAGTAAAACTAACGCTTCATCTTCTGTGTGATGTACAATAAACTCAATTGAACTCATCAGTATATTTTGGTCATCATTCAGACAGGGTCTACTACAGCAGGCTTATATTTATAGTGGAGCAGATGGCATATAAGTTATAAACATAATTAAAATAAACATACCTGTTCTATCTCTTTTCAGCATATATTCTGTAGCTCTGTGGGCATTATTGTCCGACTCGAACACCGTTACTGTGAGTTTCTGCTTTTGATATTATCATCTTTCTATGAGATGAGATTGTCCTGGCTCTGAGTGCGAGCTGGTTAGGCTCCGCCCCCTGTGCGTGGAACCGCATCTCATTAACTTTTAAAGGAGACACACTAAAATGGTGCGTTTTTCTCAGCCCCCAAAAAATTACAATTTAAACTTGCTGTAAAAAATGATCTGTGGGGTATTTTGAGCTAAAACTTCACATACACACTCTGGGGACATCAGAGACTTATTTTACATCTTGTGAAAAGGGGCATAATAGGTGCCATTTAAAGCTACATTGTGTAGGATTTTATCCCATCTAGCAGTGAAATTGTATATGACTACCAACTGAATATTACTTTCTAGACACTCCCGATCCGAGGGCGTTTTAACTCATACGGTGGTCGTATTATCTCAAATCTGCCGGCAGTCGCGAGTAATCTCCCCTCGCATTTGTCACGGTGCCACTGAATGTAAAAACGCGAAAGGCGAAGCTTGAATTTCCAGGTATGTCCCTCTTTGGCTAATGTATTTTCAAGATGGAGGCGCAACATGGCTGCCGCCATTCGAGTGACTCGCTTGTATGTATTATAAATGTCAGATTCTACGCTTACGAGAATACTTGATTAGTTGGTAGAAGTAATTATACATTAATGAGCACATATCATTTTGAAAGAACAAAGTGTTTTTTGCTAAGAATCAACTTAAAAAAATTACACAGTGTAGCTTTAAGACGGCATTCAGGAATGGAGTTACGCGTCTTCAATCCATAAGAAACAGACAGCATTACATGTCAAAATCTATTGCTTTAATAATTTCTAATATTAACATTAACATTTTCGGCATTCACACAGTAATATCATACAGAGAGGTATTCAGACCAACAAACATGAATGCGATTGATGTTAAAAACTGAATGTGATGATTTAAATAAATAAATATCACAAATAAATACTCCCCTACAAAAATATTTGGTCCTAGGCACATCTTCTGTGTCTTCAGTAATAATACACACCGAATGCAGCGGCCACACAGAACAAGCTGTCCTATTAGAAAAAGAAAGATAAAGAAATCACATTTCACAGTCATTTTAATGCAAAGTCAGTAAAAGTAAGTCCTCACTTACGTTCATATATATATCTTGAGCACAGCTGTCAGTGTCTGCATCCCAGAAGCAGCGTGCACCCATCCTATCAAAACATATTTAGTGAAAAAGATTGTATCTACTATAATAATGATTATTTTTGAATATGTAACTGACAACACTGCACTTTTTCCTTCGATTGTAATGATGATCTTTAAAGTACAGTATGTAAACATCTGGGATAAGGCCTTATTGAAAGGTTCTTGACAAGTTAGATCTGCAAATACATTCAACACTGGATTTCAGGTGCCCTGCGATATTGGTTTCATAACATGAGACCACAGTGAGTCAGATTACACCTTACTCGATGTGGGTGTCCTTAGAAAGATCAGTATACTCAGTAGAAACCTCATCTAAGTGGCAAACAACTCAAAGGTCACAGCTAAACATCTGAGGACACGTCTTGCACGTGATAATCTCAGTGGTTGTGGGTCTATACCGTATGAAGAACGCAGAACGAGTGCTCGGGGTTTGCTGAAGACCATCCTGTTTTTTTTCTTCTCACAATTCATTAATTTTCCTAAGATGTAGCCCATTACACTTACTTGACTCCCTCTCCACGCTGCTCTCCAACAACCACCTGCACAATGAGCTTGTATCTGTCAAAGCCCACATCTGAGAAGAGTAAAAATATCATCACTCTATGCTTATACTCAAAGTATCAAACACATTCAACGTTTCTAGCCAAAAACATACTTTAGCGAAATATTAAAATAAGAAAAAAGGTTATTTTTCAGGATAGAAGCACTGTTTGTGCGCTGTAATGTTTTTAATGTTGCTGTCATTAAGCTAACTCAATATTGGCATCTTTTTTTTAAAACAAACAACAACAACAAAAACCTCCTGGTGCCAATAAAACTCTGGAAAACTCTGGTATTGTGAAAATTGAAGTAGTATTAATCTTTTAAACAAAACCCAGCTAACAGGGAACAGTCTCAAGAAGTTTGGCTAACAAGTTCTCTCAAAGTTATGAACAAATTAACATTATTCCATTACCGTTGGTAGAATAGTTGTTCAGAGCGATCTGGTATTTAATAATGTTTTACAGAACATTCGCACAGAAACATTACCTATATCGTTAATTGAAAACGTTTAGGTTGAACGTGTTTTATTTTTGTAAATGTTGCTATTTGTTTCAGAATGACCAGAAAACATTGAAAAGTAACGTTCCCAAAATGTTTGTAAAATTATTAAAAATATATTTCGATGACGTTTTGAACATTCATATGCATAAATATTGTTCTTAAAGGTAGGGTAGGTAGGATTTATATAAAAACTTTTTACCAAATTTGATTAAACTTTCTATATATATCAATGCATAATTAAAATGTAAGTACTCTGATAAAAAGAGTATAAAAATCGAGTGACTCTAGACCGTTTAATCTTCATTAAACACAGCTCATTATTTCCATTCGGGACGAATCACAGGATTGGCTTGCACGACTGTCACTCGACGTCGCCATGACTACCGCCGTTATTACTGGCTCTGCCCACGTGCGCGCAGTCGCGCACCCGTTTTTAGGTGGGAGGGAATGGAATTAATGAGCTGTGTTTAATGAAGATTAAACGGTCTAGAGTCACTCGATTTTTATACTCTTTTTATCAGAGTACTTACATTTTAATTATGCATTGGTATATAAAGACAGTTTAAACAAATTTGAATAAAAGTTTTTTTTAGACAATTCTGACCTACCCTACCTTTAACTTAATTGCAATATTAGCGAAACGTTCATAGAACATATTTTTTAGGGCTGTGCGATATTGAAGAAAAATGCGATATGTGATAACTCCTTAAATAATGCGATATTCGATATGCGATATGATAATGCTTAAAGTGTGTAAAATAAACTTAAATTATCTTTAAAATATATTAAAAATGATATAACCTACATGTGTTTCACATTCTTTTTATGACAAGAAAGTGAACATCAGCGTTTTACTGTAGCATAAGAAGTGTTATTTTAACATCAGTGTAAACCACAGGGTTTCAGGTTATCCTACATTAGGTTTATTTAATAAAAGATACTGAATCATAAAATATAAAAATAAAACATTGCTTAGTTTTCACTGTATGAATTAAATATATCCTGATACTTATTAAAGCTAAAAAAAACTTAGTCTTTTGTTCATGACCCCATTTATTGCAAGCTGTTGCGATATGGATATTGCGATATACACATTTGCGATATTTCGATAAATTCGATATATTGCGCAGCCCTAATATTTTTGTTAACTGGGAACTGGGTAAATTAACAGATTAATTTTAATTCGCGAAAAAACACGACGTCAATACGTTTTTAAACACAATAAACGCCCCTTTCCCCTTTTATAAAACGATTACCTGAGTAAAGTATTTTTCGCCCTAAATATTACTCTAGCACTGCAGTAAAGTAAAGTTACTCAAGTATTAAATCCCTGTCAGCAAGAAACCGACTAGTATCGGCGCTTCTTACCTTTCAGCTTGTTTTTAATAGAGTCTGCTAAAGATCTCGATAATGTGGGAACCTCGTCTGGATTATACTGCACTCCGTACAGCTGTTCCCGGAGGATTTCCCTGATGCACTCCTTTGCCACCCCTGCCTTGAATCTACGAAAAGGGTATTTGTTATCAAGTTTAGCAAGTTAATACGCCATAAATGCATTTTAGAGCTGTGCTTGTCCTGTTATCTTTCATGTTAAGCTTAGCTAGCAGCCATTTTAACCGGCTATGTTTAGTTTTAAGCGTTGCAAAGGAACAACAGTTCATCTTACTTGTCTTTATAATTCGGTCTAATGAGATACGTGTTGGCTCCGGCATCCATGAATGAAAAACGTCGAGCTACACCGTGTACGTTTGGTGTGTGCAACCGTGCTTTCGCTTTACTGCTTTACCGTCGTTGTCATAACAACTCGGTTTCATCCGGGGAACGGTCTAACGTCATGACGTCACGACCATGAACGGGTGCGTTCGGTGTAAAAACCCAAACCTAAACCATACGCCATGGATGGAAACGTGCTCAGCGTCTTCGACAGAGCCGAGGCATACATTCACATTATCTTAAGAACGATTTCTGGATAAAAACATAACTATCCTAAATGAATGAATGAGTGTGGAACAGTGGAAGACAATACATTAGTTAAACACAATAAAAAACATATTAGCTTAGGAAGGGTCACATTTTGGATGCTATGGACCATCAAATATTCATCAGACCTCGAGCGAGGGACCCTCATCCTGAAATTTAAAAGGCAGCTATATATATTTTAATGAATAAATACATTAATACTGTGGGGGGAAAATATATATAATTAATACAAATATTTAGTTTGTATTATGGTGTTTATTTATGTAGGCCTATTCATTTTAATCAAATGTATATATTTCTTTAGCATACAAATGTTGTATATTACTTATTTATTTAAAACAAATTGTCGCTGTCGAGCAGAAACCTTGCATCTCCAAAAAAACCTATACTCTTTAGGAAATTAACATAAAAAAAAACAAGTTTTTTAAAAAAAATAATTAAACTGCGCTGTCAAAGTTTTCCCTCAACTTTAGGTTTGGGTTGTTTAAAATATGCCTATACGTTTTAAAATGCATGTAGTCTATAAGCTTAGTCAATGTTTTCTGGAAGTTTATGCATGAACACACTTACAGTAGATATAGACACACACACACACACACACACACACACACACACACTTCCTCTAAGATAGCGAAACTCAGGGTGGTCTCTCGGTGGTCTTGTGGTTAGATTGTGTGAGCACAAGAGAGATGAAATGATTTGACAAAACTGTAGGATCCAAAAACACATCACAAATATGTAACAGACCACATTTAAAAATGCACAGCTAAATATAACAATTTCTTTAGATTTTTTTAATTGCCTCATGCTATTGGTTTACAGAGAACTGAAAGTGAACAAAATAGGGAAAAAAAAAGTCTGAATGCGATGCCAGTTCCTGTTTGTACCTCCCACTGAAAGACGGAGGTTTTCTTATAACAGAATGTAGTGCTGAGCATAAATCAGCAGAAACGGGAGGCGTCTGCATCTGCTCTCTTCCATCTGCAGCATGAAGTGTGAACTCAAGAACAAACTCTTACTTTTAACATTCATGTTGTACTTGATTCTTAATGGTGAGTAAAAGTTTTCTTCTTCTTCTTTTTTTTGGTTTGTTTTTCCGGTCTGTTGAATTCGCTGATTTGTACGGCATTTTCACTTCAGCTTTGCAAACGTGTTTCTTACATTAAGAAATGTTAATATTTCTGTACACTCAAGTTGGGTGAAAACACTGTAAATCTATTCATTTAATTGCAGAAATATAATATATTTAAAATAAATGCCGCTTGATTTGATATTTCACATTTTCCATCTGTTTAAGTGTTCAAATAATGTACTTTTTTGTCTACTGTAATTACACATAAATATATTTTTATTGAAAGTTTTTGTAGTATTGTACAAAGAAAAAAAAAAGAGAGTCAACTGAAGTACCGAAAAATTTCCTTTGACTCATGGAAAATGTGAGAAAGCAGAGATCTGCAAAACAACCTTTTGAAGAGTTTCAGACCTTTATCATACCGTCATGTTGATAATGAGATAACTCTCTTTATTTAACACGAAAAAGAAACATCATGACACAGACGGTTTTTACTGTGATGTAGGGGAGTTTGGGTTTACTGAAGTTGTCCGATTTTTCATTTAAGTTAATATTTTTTCAGTTTAGGTTTCTTTATACACACAAAAGTTAAGGTGACACTTTAAAGGTCTCATTTGTCAACATTAGTTGGCACGCATTCACTTACATGAACTAACAATGTTTTTTTACAGCATGTATTAATGTTAGTTAATGCAAATCTTCCCATTCATGTTATCCACAGCGTATGGATTAATGTTAACAACAGATACAACTTTTGATATCAAAAAATGTATTAGGAAATGGTGAGATCAATTTTGGTCAATATTGAAAACGCGATTATTTTCACATGATTATTGGTGTGAAAAAAAGTTTTATTTCACGATATGAGAAATTTTACATTTGAAGACATGGTCAACAGTCAGCAATACAATAAGAACAAAGAAACTAACAAACAAAACAGACAAAATTAACTTAACTGAACAAAAATACATTAGTGTTTTATTTTGTTCAGGAAGATGTACTAATGGTGGTATTCAGATAAGTAATACCCTACAGCAAAAATGGAATAAATCAAATGTAAAATAGCACTGTATTTTTTTACTGTATAGTTAAATATTAAATAAGCCTTATTAAAGCTACTTAATTTATTTAGTCAAGGTTAGTGAATGATTATCCTTTGTCTTTTGTCGTTTGATTATCAGCAGGTTTATTAGGCTGCTGTCTCTTTAAGACCGAATGCACGGAGGCAATATACTGTTACACACTGTGTATGTTCACTTAAGACAAAACCGGCTGTGTTTACGAGAATACTTGCAAAAACGTGTAGGCTATTTGACCGCTTAGGCATGTATCTGAAGCCCACGTATACTTTGCAAATCTGCGTTCGGCTCTCGTGTCGGTGCGCACACAGAATCTCTTTTATGGCTGAATGTGCTTTTAATAATACGGTTTAATGCCGAGGTTTAGCAACAGTGGACTGAATTTTACAACAATCACTTATTTTGCTGATTTGGATGTTTGAAACGTTTAGGCTTTTAGGGAGGAACGAAAGAGCACAGCCCTATGTTGAAGTATTTGTCATTGTTAGATCATGATAATTTATGAATGAAACTTTATTTACCAAAATTTAAATCTTGGCTCCCAAAAAAAAAAAAGGTGTATTGATGATTGGGGCAAGTTGTCCCAATTAGAACCTGCCATTAAACAGTTAAATCTTTTAAAGTGACAGTGTGATTTTTTTTATTTCAGTGGAATCAACGTATGAAGTCAGTGGCGGTACGTCGGAAGAGAACATCACCGTTAAATTCACTTTTAAAGAATCTTTTGTCAACAGTTTCCCCAACCTGTACAAAAATGACCTCAAGAAAGAAAGTTGCAAACAAACGTTTTGCTCAAAAAGATTTGTACTCAGTGATGTGGAAAACAGTACTGTCACACTACACATCACAAATCTCTCACTGGAAGATGCAGGACTGTATAATCTTGTGGTACTTGCTGGTGGTGAAACCCCGTTTATAGAGAGCAACAAAATCTATATTACAGTCAAATTATCGAATAAAACAACTGGTGAGTTTCCTCTTAAAACCTCAATTTTGTATTGGTTTTGTTCAGTGAAATACTCATATCACAAATGTGCTGTTGCCATTGGGTCTGCACTTTTAGATAATTGTAATGCTTTTATTAATAATAATTAGCCGTTTATAAAGATGTGCTTTTTTTTCAGAAAATATACTCACAACTCCGCATGAAGGCGTAGTGACGGATCCTCCTAAACTGGAGTCATCGGAACAAAAATCATTCATAATTTTCATCTCTGCATCACTCATAATATGTATATGTATCTTTGTGGGCATATTGTGCTGGTTTTACAGGACCTATCTAAGAAAACCAGGTAATATATGCTAGTATTATTATTTTATACAAATAGATGTATTTTGTTATTCTATAAAACAGCTGCTGGAGTTGGATTGGGTGATTTTAACAATTAAATGTTTGTAAGATTTCAAAGTTGGAACATCAGACAAATAATGTTTTAAGTGCATTGTGTCATCTCATGCTGAATTCATAACTTCTGGTGTGCTCTTTAAAAGATTGGGGTGTGTTTTAGAAAGAAATTAATACTTTTATTCCACATGTTGATCAAAAGCGACAGTAAAGATAGTTTTAATACTACACAAGATTTCTATTTCAAATAAATACTGTTCTTTTGAACTTTCTATTTATCAAAGAATCCAGAAAACACAATCAGAAATGTTTCTTAGGCATCAAATCATCATCATATTAGATTGCTTTCTGAAGGATCATGTGACACTGAAGACTGGAGTAAAGATGCTGAAAATTCAGCTTTGATCGCAGGAATAAATTACATTTTACAATGTATTCATATAGAAAACGATCATTATTTCACAATATTACTATTTTTACAATATTACTATTTTTACTGTATTTTTACTGTTTTTGATCAAATAAATGCAGCCTTGGTGAAACTTCTTTCTAAAACATTTGATCAAATCTTATGGACCCAGACTTTTGAATGGTATGTTGGGACATAATTGGCATTTTCACTTGGGGACACAGCTTCAAGTATTTTAAAACATTTTGTCAACTAAAATCTAAACTAGAGAAAAAAATAAGACAAATTTTCTATAAAAAGAAAAAAAAATAGAATGGAAAAAAAAATATGAAATTAAAATAAGTACATTTGCAGATTTACTAGCCTATTAGCGAGAGATTTATAGCACTGGGCTGGGGAAATGCTAAAAAAAATAAACATTCAGCTTTTTTATGTTTAGGAAATGGTCTGTATTGACATTTTCTAAAGTTGACACCAGAATTAAGTAATTTTATATAAGTGGCCATTTTAGCCCATTATAAGATCATGCAGTTAGGAAGTTTGCTTGTGGAAATCTAATTAGCATATCAGTGCTAACTGTATGCTAATTTTAAATGTATGGGTTCTCAGATGCAGAAAACCCAGCAGTTCAGAACAACAGAACAACACAACAGGTATGATCATGACCTCTTTATTTCTCTAAGCTACTCAATAACATTTAGACACTAATTCCAGTTCAGCTCTGATTCTTCACTTTTGGTGTTTTATTGCTTGGCCTTGTTAGCAGCGGCAGTGTGGGAGATCCAGTGCTGTGGTCGTCAGCTGTGTGGAGTATGGAGAGTTAGACTTTCAAAATAGACCTGAAAGCAATGACAGGGTAAAACCTGCCGAGGCGATATCAAAGGCCCAGGACGGAGTGGAATATGCTGCCATCATTTTCCCTCAGCAAAAACAGACGCCGAGTGGGCGGATGAGAAATAAACAGCAAGTACCTGCCATTAAGAGATAGTCAGAGTAAAATCATACTCATATCACGCATTGTCCACTAAAGTTAGTCTATTTTAACATTTGCTCATGTAAACCTAATATATACTATTTGGGAGAAAATCGTGAACAGTTTAGGACTGTTATGACTTTTGATTATTATGATCACAAACTGCCACATCCTCTCATGTTATCTAGTTCAAACTGATACTGTAAAGGTGCCACAGAATTTAACACTGAGTCATAGTGAGGTGCTAACCACAGAAGCCCCCATGAAGAAGCCTGAGGTACTTGAATGTTTTTGTTTGGTATTATGCTGCACAGGCTCACTGGGAAAAAAACGTGCCTGTGGTGACATTTCTGCAAAATGATATTACGTAGCTGTTTCGCCACACTTTCGAGGTGAAATGTCTATTGAGTGGCACTGAAACTGTTCAGTTTTATCTGAAAAAGAATGTGAATCTGGCAATGTTTTTTTACGTTGGTTGTTGTACATATCGCCGCCAGTTCTACCAGAAAGACTCGGGAGTATAACTGTGACAATTAAACATTTATTAACAGCCCAGCAAGCAAACAAGTTCTTTGGCGTAGGCCACGTCCGTACCTTGCAATCCGAGGGTCCGGACTCTGCATATCCTGCCTGAAGACGAAGGCAGGGGCGCAGCCGACCCCCTGCGAGATATGGGAAGGGACCATCCTGGTGGTGGTGGGGAGGATGGAGGTGAATGGAAGCGTCAGCATCTGCAAACTCAGACATGTATAAGTACCGATCTTTTATACCACAAGTATAAGAATATGATTGGATAGATGAGAAGGTAGTAAGTGACGTAACGATTGAGTCTTCCCGGCAGAACTTATGCTAAAGCTTTCATTTCTGAAATAAAATATCCAGTGAGTGGCGCTATAGGTTAATGTGCTATCCCGTTTGAAAATAATGTACCACCTAAACTAAATCCTATACCTTAAACCTAACCGATAGTGTTAACATGCGATAAAAATGCATTTGCTAAAGCAACCATGCCATTTCAGCTTGTGTAACAAAGGCCAGCTAGTAACAGCTGTGCAGGTAATTTTCACTCCCCTGATCCCAAGAGTCACACTTGTGACTGACGTTACAGACGGCGGTCTTTAGCGTCCTTGTTAGTGCGCCCACCTCCAATGCCAGAAACGTCAGTTCAAATCCCGCTTGGAGCTGTGCGAGTAGAAATGGAGGGGTTGCATTGGTGCCCTGACCCAAATGGGAGTGATGTTTAGGAAGTGAGTGTAACTGAGGCCAGCTAGTACGAGCTGTGTGAGTAAACAAGGAGTTATATTGGTGCCGTGACCCAGATAGGACTGAGGTTTGGGGGGTGAGTGTAACTTAGGCCAGCTAGTACGAGCTGTGTGAGTAAACAAGGAGTTATATTGGTGCTGTGACCCAGATGGGAGAGAGGTTTAGGGGGGTGAGTGTAACTGAGGCCAGCTAGTAAGAGCTGTGTGAGTAAACCAGTGGTTACATTGGTGCCGTGACCCAGATAGGACTGAGGTTTAGGGGAGTGAGTGTAACTTAGGCCAGCTAGTAAGAGCTGTGTGAGTAAACCAGGGTTTATATTGGTGCCGTGACCCAGATGGGAGAGAGGTTTAGGGGGGTGAGTGTAACTGAGGCCAACTAGTAAGAGCTGAGTGAGTAAACCAGCGGTTACATTGGTGCCGTGACCCAGGTGGGAGTGAGGTTTAGGAGAGTGAGTGTAACGGAGTTCAGCTGTGCTAGTAAACCTCACTCCCCTGGCCTCAAGAGGTGCACTGGCGACAGACACTAGAGACTGCGGTCTTTAGCGTTCTTGTCAGCGCCTGCCTCCCATGCCAGAAACATAGATTCAAATCCCCTTCAGATCGGTGCGTTTAGAACAGGAAGGGTTACACTCGCTTCTACAAGTCTTTGGGCTTTTTCTTGTACTCGGGCGCTTAGCATCAGTAAGCTTACCTGTACTAGGACCTGTCTCCGGTTGAGCTACTGAGCAAGTTTACTCCCAGCTAACAGGGAACATTCTTCGCGTTCTGGCAAATGTTATTCCAGTAACTTTAATAGAACGTTTGCTCAAAGTTATCTGGTCTGTAATAATGTTCTCTAAATGTCAGCACAAAAACATTATTTATACATAGTCTGTTTACTGAATTTTTGTAGTTGAATGTTCGCCTAACATTTTTTTTTAATGTTACTACTTGTTTTAGAATGTTCATTTTTATTTCAGAATGTTCACATTCAAAAACGTTCCCATAATTTTTGTAAAATTTTACAATTAAATTTCACTTTAAAGTTTGCATAACCAATGGAAAAACGTTTTTAAAACACTTAAACATTTTTTGGGCATTCAGAAATAATGGTTTCATAACTTAATGGGCACATTAGCAAAAATAACATATTTTTTGTTAGCTGGGCTACATCAGAAAAGCCATATGGAGCTGGTTATGTGATTCAAACATCAAAATATATTTGTTCATATAACATACACTATGGTTGAATAGTTTTGAAGTCATAACATACTAAGTATTATTAGTAGAACTATGAAAATATGAATCAATAATCTGCCCCATACTCATTAATTGTGTCAACTGGAATAAAAGTTGTCTGTTTGACTTTGTAGTGTTTTACTGCCACTAGTGTTCATTTCAGCTGGAAACTGCCGTGAATTGTCTGTATTGGTACGGTTTTAAAGTTTTGCAAAAATGTAGGTAGAGGCACGTTTTTACAAGGAGGCTATGTTGCAACCACAAGCATATTATTGCTCATACTTGCACCGTCTGTGGTAAACACAAGAATGATACCTCAAACTGTGGGGCTTATGAAGAGAGGTTTATGTGCTATTACATTTATTAGAATAAGATTTATAATTTTATAAAACTGGCCAAAAAATCCCCAGGGCTTGACCTGAGTCATATTGAGACCCGGAAATCCTAGTGACTTGAGAGTGTGGGGCCAAGTTTTGCATTGACAAACATCACTCACAATTTCATCAGAAAATGTGGAAATTAGTTATGGTTTTGTTATACTCCTGCTGTTATTTCCCTATGCGCTACTAAAATGCTTCTGTATATCCTAACACTATTCATGTTGAAAATATAAGTGACTGTATTTAGTGTACTGTTATGTAAATTTTACATGCTGATTATTGCACTGTTTGTACTGTAAATATTGTACTTGAATGATTTCTGTACTACATATGAATGTATAGCCACAAAGTATTCTCATAAGATTTGTAAAAATGCTAAAGGAGTTCAAAATATAGACATATTTACACAGTCTGTCATTTCTGAATCCTGATTTAAGAACAAAAGAAAAACTGCAATTGCTCTTTACACACAGTCCTGAACGCCTCTGAGCGTTTGTTTACTTCTGTCGGAAGGTTCACATAAGCATGGCCACGAAGATAACATCAGATGTGGCTGTGTGTGTTGGCAGTTGTGAGTAGGAGGGTTGATGGAGTCATAAACTGCGTTTTTAAACCGAGAGCTGAAGAAAAAGAAGACTTCTCTCTACTTCTCTCTCTGAAATTTCTGCGAACAGCCAAACCTAACATTTCAAACCACAAAACATGCAAACACCTTGAGAAGTATGACTCTAACCTGCATGTCGAACAGTTTCCAGCACCCACACGGGGCTTGTCCTGAATATCTAATGAGAAGCGGCCTATTAAAAACTGTGGGCCGATGCAAGTTTCACTTACTTTAGGTTTACAGTGAAATGCTTTCCTTTTAATCATCAAGATAACCACAGTAGTGCTGGTTAAGCATTTACCGTAGCCTACTCATGAGGAACCCCTGTGTCTAATTTTCCATTGATTGTGCTCATTGAGACAGTTACATCCTGTGACTGTCATTCAGGTAGGTCTTTTTTTACATTTTATAGAGTCATATACTGGGTGCTTCTCATTTCTTATTTGTGCATCTTCATTTCATTTCCTTGCTTATTAGCTCCACCCCCTTAGGATGCAAGGGAAAAATAAACGTGTGTATCCAATTATAAAATTGACCTTTTCCTTCTGTAGTGTAAATTATTGAAATTTCTTTCTTACTCTGGAATGTAATGGTTACTTTTCTGAAGTGAGGCAGCCTCAATGACGTACGTGGCGGACAAATATGACCTCCGGAGGACGCAGCCTTAGAAATGGTGCCTTTAAAGCAGTGGTTATCAACCTTTTTTTTACTCCAAGGCCCAAATCAATGCGGCCCCCCTAAGTGCTGGTATACTGTAATTCTGCAGCAATGAGAAAAGTTTGTTTTTCAACCTTTTTTTTATTAAAGGGATGGTTGATTATGATTTCACTTTTCTAACTTTAGTTAGTATGTAATGTTGCTGTTTGAGCATAAACAACATCTGCAAAGTTACGACACTCAAAGTTCAAAGCAAAGGGAGATATTTTCTTTTAAAGGGGTGGTAAAATGCCATTTTCACAAGATGTAAGATAAATCTCTGATGTCCCCAGAGTGTGTGTGAAGTTTTAGCACAAAATACCCCACAGATATTTTTATATAGCATGTTAAAGTTGTCACTTTTTGAGGATTTGCAAAAACGCACCGTTTTGTGCCTGGCCCTTTAAATGCAAATGAGCTGCTGCAGAGGGCGGGGTTTCAAGAGCTGGTGTGTGTGTGTGTGTGTGTGTGTGTGTGTGTGTGTGTGTGTGTGTGTGTGTGTGTGTGTGTGTGTGTGTGTGTGTGTGTGTGTGTGAGCAGCTGCGATCACCTCACGCAGACACACTAAAATGACAGAAACTGTTCTGCCTTTAAAGGAGAACTCCGGTCAATTTTAACATTGAGCTCAATTTTTAGTAAATTTGGAGTGCTGTCAATACAGAGAACAACGACAAAAATCGGTGTTGCCTACACCGTGTTATCCTCTTTTTAAAATTTGCACCCTATTGACTTGAATGGGGTCTAATTTTAAACCTGCTTTTATTTCTCTTATCATCCTTGATGTGTCATACAAGTGCCCAGCCATGTTGAGTGATTCCTTCAGAGTGAACACGGTGAATCTGACTGCAGTAGATGTGAAAGGTATTAATAAAAATTATGTTAATTCAGCCAGCGCACAGACCTGTATTTACATCCTGTTTTCGGTCGAAGTCCAAAGTAGTCGATTGTCGAGTTCACGCGCATAGGTTTAGTTACCAATGATCACGCGCGTGAACTCGACAATCGACTACTTTGGACTTCTTTGGTCTAAAATTAGACCCCATTCAAGTCAATAGGGTGCAAATTTTAAAAAGAGGATAACAAGGTGTAGGCAACACTGATTTTTGTCGTTGTTCTCTGTATTGACAGCACTCCAAATTTACTAAAAATTTAGCTCAATGTTAAAATTGACCGGAGTTCTCCTTTAATGTTAAAACGGAGTCAGACAAAGATGGAGAGACTCAAGAAGAAGTGACAACATGTAGAAGCAACAGGACGTCTCTGAATGGTTAGTTGATGAATTTATGTTCCTGATGTGGAGTGATGTTGACTATCTTCAATTAGCATATTCTGTCATGCTAATCTATAAATCGCTCGTATAGGAACTGTTGAGAGATGCACACAGAGTGACTTACTATTGCATGTGAAAAGACGGATGCTAAAGTTTGAGCTGACTCACAAATGTGCTCGACTACAACAACTCTTCCTCTTCTCAACATGGACTGCGTTCCCGGGTAGCGGGGCTTATGTAGATTCTAGGGTTGGTGATGTCACTAACCCGGGAGGAATGTAGTTCCTACCAGCCGTTTGTTGTAGTCCTTTTCTTTAAAAGCAAATATCTTCCTTTGCTTTGAACTTTGAGCATTGTAACTTTGCAGATGTTGTTTATTCTCAAACAGCAACATTACACACCAACTAAAGTTAGAAAAGTGAAATCATACTTTACCACCCCTTTAAAGAAATTGCTTTTTAAGGACTACAACAAACAGCTGGTAAGGGACTACACAACATTCCTCCAGAATGAAAATAAATTCAGGATAGATTTAAAGCTTTAGTATTTTATTTTTTACAAACACACTGAAAGAAGAAGGAACAAGTCGGCCAAAAAGCTCACAAGATTTATTTACAGAGGCCACAAATAAAGTGCTGAAGTGCAAAAAAAGTGCAAGAGTGCAAAACGTTTTCGGGATCAACCCTTCATCAGTGCAATGTGTTACCAAGCTCAACACCTACCATTTATATATCATTACCGTAATACATGTAACATATCAAAAACTGATTTTATCCCATATCAAGACACATTTTTACATCAATAGAATATCACAAAAATCCTCCTTTCCAAAACAAATCTTTAGTAACATTTAGAAAAAAGGATTACATTTATCAACATAAACATACTCATTATCATTCTTGATTGTCACACTCGATCATTATCATCATCCCTATACGTCACATGCTAAGACATGGAGATGCATATAAAAACATTTATAGAAACACTTTCATAAAAAAATTATAATAAACAATGGAGAGTATTTTCCTCATTCATACCCAGAGGATATAAAATTTAGGTCAAAAATCCATTTACATTCCCTCTGCAAAAGTCTCCGCTCCAAATTGCCACCCTTTTGTGATTGTGTTATCTGTTGACAACGAAATTTAAATCCGAGATTGAGATGAATGGGACATCTCGTTGAAATGACGCGCGACAGGAGATTTTTGGTCTTTTCTTCTGATAGCGCTCAAATGTTCAATGATGCGTGTCTTAATTTGTCTATTTGTCTTACCTACATATGGTTTGTCACATGGACAAGATAATAGGTAAATAACATTGGTGGAGGCACATATGACAAATTGTTTAATCTTATATGTACGATTCGTTATGCTACTGCGAAAGGAAAAACATCTTCTACGGATATGTCTACATGCCGCACACTTTAGGCAGGGGAAAAAACGGTGTCCTTGTTAATACGTCCGTCAGGACTATTCTTTAAGAAAGTGTCGAATTTGACCAAATAGTCACTAATGTTTCTCGCTCTATAATGTGAAAAAAGTGGCGGATCCGCAAAAAGATTCTCACCCACTGGATCACTCTTAAAGTGTGTATGTCAGGTTAATTTTTTTTTTTAGATATATTAAATAAGGGTTAGATGTCTGAGTGAAAATGTAATTAGCATTAAAATTATTACTGTAACTGCCCTGCAATAAGATTTATAGCCATTTCTGTCAAGATCATATTTTTAAAACAAGGGCTGAGCTGTGACGTCATTCAAGGGAGTCGCGCCAACAAAGTTCTATTGAAGTATGGAGAGTTTTGAGTCTGAGGAGATCCAAAATCCCCCTCAAACCTATACGATGGCCCACAGCCATACAATTTTGAGCCTCCCAGGCGGGAGACAGATGAGGAGCCAAACAGAAATGTAAATAATTCCTATCGAAGAAACATAAATATCTGGTGTGAAGAGAAGCAGTGGAGAGTTGGTCAGGTGTCTGGTAGTATAGGCATAACTTAGCGGTGGAATGGTACATGTATTCGTATTGAACCGAAACGTTACGACCGTCACGGTTCGGTGCTTGAATATACACGGAGAATACACGGTATAAAAATAAATAAAACTCTCGTGCAAATTAATTAATGCGGAACTAACGTTGGCTTACTATACGCGGGTTATTTAGGGACACCTAATCTGTAGCTCCGCCTCAGCTCTGAAGCTCCGTGGCTATAATGAACAGCCTGCGGTGTCAAGATTGCAATGCTGGAGTGTGTGTGTGTGTGTGTGTGTGTGTGTGAGAGAGAGGCGCGCGGGCGCGATCGACTGCTTCAGTAGCACCGTAGGCACCGCATCAGCTACCAGTCTCACTCGGGTTTTAAATCCCATTTTATAACTCATGAGATCTCCAACCGCGTAGTCCTTCTCAGTGAAATGGGCGCTGCAAATGACCGAAGTCTTGGATACCGAAGCAGCACTGAAGTCAGCGCGTTTGGTCCGAACAAAGTTGACCCAGGCACGGAACACAGTGGACTCTGTGACCGGTTTTAACGGTGTTTTTGCACACAGCACAAACGCAGTAATTCACCATCGTGAAAATACGCCTGCGTATACTAACGACCTAACTTAAACAACTAAATAAATGTCCTAATAACTAATTATCTCGCTCTATCACTCGTACAATTATCAACACAACTCAGCGAGCTGGGGAGACGTCTCCCTGTTATGACGTCAAACGATTTGTTTGGGGGGATGGGCAGTTTTAAGTGAGGACTGAAAATAACGAACTTTTTCATCTTATATTCTGCCTTTAGGTATAGAAAAACATACAAAACAATACATCAACTTGTCAAACGTGTATTTCCCCTAACTATTTTGTGTTAATCATAATTAAAAATTTAACCTGACATACACACTTTAAGTATAAACCAGTGTTTTTTTTATCACATTCTCGGTGCAAACTACAGAGTGGGACTTCTTTTGTTTATTCGATTTATAAGGCGATTTCCGTACTTTCTCCAAAGCGATATCCAGCCATTTTTTGGATAACCCCTGAGAATAAAACACATGATCACCAATTGCCGTTCAAAATCTGATTCAACACTGCATATACGTTTTAGTCGAAGAAATTGGGTGTAGGGTAGTCCTTTTTTTAATACAAATGGATGAGCGCTCGTAGCATGGAGAATACTATTTTTGTTCGTTGGTTTGGAATAGACCAAACCTAATAGCTCAATAGAGTGCCAGATTAAAATTTGACTCGAGTATCAAGGAAGACGACAGAATGGGAATACGTCATGCGCTGGGGAAGAAGTCACTCTTCTCCGGATCTAGACTCGTGTACAGTTGCTGTCGGGAGCTAGTTATTTTAGTTTTAAATATGGATATTTTTCTTACACAAATGTATGGCTTTACTGCATTAGGCCCTTATTAACCCCCCAGAACTGTATGGATTACTTTTCTAATGGATGGATGCACTCTTTTGGGGTTCAAAATCTCATCCTCTATTCACTGCCTTATAAAGCTCGTCTGAAAGAAGAAAGTCATATACACCAGGCTTGAGGGTGAGTAAATCATGGGGTAATTTTCATGTAAGGGTGTACTATTGTCATGTCTAGTTTTGAGTTTTGTTCATGTTTCCTGTGTCTTGTCATGTGATTCCCTGGCCCTCATATGATCCTGCCATGTGCTCCCCTTGTCAGGTGTCCTATGTTCTCATTGGTTTTTGTGTTTATTGCTTTCAGGTGTGTCTCATTGTATTTAAGCCCTCATGTTTGACGTATCAAGTACTGTTACCTGTAACCTCTGGTTCATGTTTAGAGTGCCATGCCATGCCTTTGTTTGGGATTATTTGAATAAACTGCATGGGTTCTCCAAGCTTGCCTCCAGTGGACCTCATTACAACTATCCCTGTAAAAGTGCTTTCTCTGCTCAATTATAAAGTAACTCAAAAGAATATATAACATTTGAAAATGTCTGAGAAAGGTACAATTTGCCATTATATTACTTAGGTTTAATTGGTAAAGAAAGACATTTAGTGAGAAGCCGGCTGTTGTTGCTTGATGTGGTCAATGCGAGGAGGGACGTTCTACAGTGCAACACGCATGTTGTGCTCAAGGGTCAGTCTGGATCTGGGTTGAAATTATGGTGGAAAACCCCAGCCTCACAAAGGTAGGTTGTGCTGAATTGCAGCAGTACCTTCACTGCTACGTCATGGGTACTCTTCAGCAATCTCACACCAAAATGTTTCCAATGACTTCACTGAAACGGGCTCTCAGAGGATAAGTCTATGAGTTCTTCCAAAAGTTTAGATGGGTAGGTGGCTGGAAGCTTTTCCTCTGTTTTCAGTGAAGGGATTTTTATACAGCGATAAGAAGCTGCTTGGTCCTCAGGAAAATTATTCAAATTTATTGGTTACATTTTATTTTGATAGTCCACTTTAGACATTCTACTAACTTTAAGTAACTTTTCAACTACATGTCAACTAACTCTCAGAGTATTAGTAGTCTGTCAGTAGGTTAGGGTTTGGTGTTAGGGTTTGGGTTAGGAAAAAAAGTTGACTTGTAGTTACCAAGTTACTTATAGTCAGTAGAATATATTTTGGTGGACCAACAAAATAAAGTGTTATCAGATATTAAGCAGACAGTGTGTTAATACTCTAATGCCAGTTAGTTGACATGTTGCAAAGTTACTTGTAGTTAGTAGAATGTCTGAAGTAAATAAAATAAAGTGTTACATCTTTGAGAGGTGACTGTAGTATGGGGTTTGATGGTGTGAAAATCCAGCTTTCTCTCTGCTAGAAAGGCACTTGTTTGTGTCACGTTCCTGAAAGTGCACGGGATTTCCATAGTTTCAGCTTTCTTTTGAAAGCCTTGATTCGTTCATGCTGGATAATGCAGTTTGTGTTTGCAGCCCAGTTTCATTTGACATGAAACGATCCATATCTCCGGAAATATCATTTTCTGTTGTATTTGTCCATAGCTCTTGACAAAATAAAGTCCTCATGTACTTCCTTTTTTGCATTCATAGCAAACGTATGCAAGCAGGTGTGACTTTTTTTGACATGTCTGTTGACTCATCTATCTATATAGCTTCGCTGCACACTGTTCTTTGATATCTTCGGACATGCGTGAGATTTAAAAAACGGTATTTTAGCTACAGTACTTGCTTAGACTTCTCCTCTCCAAACAATTCTCACAATTGCAGTAACACATGGTAAAATTAAAGTCTCCCTGATAGTGTGTTGTGTTTTCTGTTTGCCAATATTCTCGGCTATTCGCTCAAAAAATTACCTGTTCTTTTCTTTGTATTGCTCGTGGTTTGCATGCAAATGACTGATCAATTTAGGAGGTCTCATACGCTCGTTTGATGACACTCTACAACATTGTTGCTGAGGCAATCTCACGGCAATTCGTACATGAGGTGGCTAATTGGGCAACTCGTAAAATATACACGATTTAACGAAAAATTTACAAATTCGTATGAGTGAGGTCGTATGAATTCAAACGTTTTTTGCTAAATTGTACATATTTTAGGGGTTGCCCAATTCGTATGATTTGTACGAGTGACCGACCCCTTACCCCGCCCCAAAAACCTACCCGTCACTGGGGTTGAGACAATATGAATTAGCCACCTCGTAAAATACATACGAATCGGTTGTGAGATAGCGTTGCATATTGCCGATACTTTGCCAGTGCACTGTTTTTTCGGCGAGACATCGGTAGAATAAGGGATGTTGATTGCCAGTATCTACACCTGTATTTACGTAGTCTGTCATATTTATTCTCCTGATTTGTTATTGCCGCTGTAGGACCGGGGTGAACGATAAAGACCATGCCCAGAAGCAGCTCATTTGCATTTAATGAGACACACAAAAACAGCGTGTTTTGCACACACCCACATAGGGGCAAATTGGACAAGCTATAATAAATTATCTGTGGGGTATTTTGAGCTGAAATTTCACAGACACATTCTGGGGACACCAGACACTTCTTGTGAAAATTATCATAATAGGTCCCCTTTAAGGCAAGTCATTTCACTCTGTAGCCATCTGTGAAATGCCTCTCGGGCAGCAACATGCAAGTACAGCTCCAGTCTCTTTGAATAGGGAAACTGTTGTGTTAGGACGGCTATAGATCGATAGTTTATGCAGAAGTAAACAAGGTCAGACAGACATGATGACATACACTTTTATTTTTTGAAAACTTCCCACTAGGAGGCAGCATTTAACCATATAACTCCTTTATGAGATTTATGCTTTACATAACATATATATATATATATATAATTTATTTATTTTCTATTCCCCACAACACTTTCAATATACATTACATATGCACAAATAAAACACGGATTTAAAAATAAAATAATAATTTAACCTCTTTATTTTCCTCTAATAACTAAGGAGGGTGGGGTAGACTGCCTATTCTTTCTACTGAGTGTGGGTTATTCTGCCCCTTAGCAAATCAACCAGTTCTCCCAATAGTACCTGCTAACTGTGCACAAAGTCCTTCAGGTCCTTTGGGGGTCTGCTGTCCATGGAAGGTTATCTTTTCACAGGGTTGCAACTGTGGTAAGTCGTGCCCTGTGTCTTTTATTAAACTGTTTACCTTGTCTCTCTCTCTCTCTTAACCTTTTCCTCTGCTTTCAGAAGATCCATGTCCATTCAGCCTTGGTTCAACATTGACGGAATAACTGGGACTGTCGTGCGAAGCTTTCGGCCCATCAGCAGTTCTGCAGGACAATATATCCATTAGCTAATGGTGTTGCCCGATACTCAATATAGCAACATATGGATCTCCTGCTTTGATTTAAAAAAAAAAAAATCCTTCACAGTCCTCACTGCCCTTTCAGCTTCACCATTAGCTTGAGGATTTCTGGGACTGGACATCGTATGAGAGAAACCATATGAAGACATTTCTTGAAATATTCCGCACTGAATTGTGGTCCATCGTCTGACATCACCTCAGTAGGAATTCTGTGACGAGTAAACACGCTTTTGAGATGGCTGACCACACCGATGACAGTTTCGCCATTTCCACAAACCGGGACAAAGAGTCAGGAATCTGGAATAGCTGGACCCCTCGAGACCTTACTTTGACCTGACTGCATATGTGTTTCATGTTTTGTCATATACTTGATACACCAGACTTTTATGGCCCATATAGTATGATATAGTGAGAATACGGAGGGTGGGAAATATTATTTAGAGCAAAAATAGCAATTTAATGCTGCAGTTAATGTTTATATGGCCAAGCTGCTTTCAGATAAAACAGCTCAAACATTTTTCAGGTTTTGTTCATATTGATAATTTAGAGTCATTAGAAATGTATGCATTAAATATGATACAGTAGTCTTTATAGGGTTAAGAGGAAAACGCTTAAGTTTCACTTTTTGTTTCACTCAGCATTCTCCTTGTATTCATTACAGAGGTCAGAAAAGTAATAACAATGTTAGAAGAATAATGTCTGTGGGATATTTTCACTGCAAAACAACACAAGAAATGCAATTTTAGGCTGCGAAATCCTGCAGGGACTGAGTAGTAATTACAAATTCTACAAGAGGGAAGGTAATAAAGGTAATATACATAAATACGCTTTATAATCAATAGATAAAGCTATAACATGACTACATGTGAGCTTAAAAGTTCAATTCTCTCAATACCTTTATCAACTGTATAAACTAACTTCAAAATTTTTGCTTCTGCTGAAATAGCAAGACTTTTTCTTTTAGTTGTCCTCTTTCATAGACAGCTATTTTCTTCTTGCTGTGTAAATTTGTTTAAATTCGTAATATTATTTTTGAATCTCGTAATATTCTGATGAAGCGAGAAGTGAATCGCGCTGCTTCTCTCGCAAGAAATGAATCGCAGTTTCACTCTTTCTCAGCCTGTGATTGGCTGTTCGCTACTGATGTCACTCCTAAACTCCTAAACTCAGGATCAAAGACTTAGTTGACAGAGAAAGTTGGTGCTGAGCATCATGGTACCAACAAAGCCTTGTTGGATTGGTTTGGTTTTGTCAACTCAAAACTAATCCTGTAACCCGGTACAGGCCCCAGATCACCCTAGTTGTTGTTGGGTTTTTTTGTTTTGTTTTTGCAATCATTTATAGCTGACTGTCCATTATTCCTTACATAATGAGATTTGAGACTTCTAGAATCTAATCCTTGATATCAGATTTCACACATTTAAATGAGAAAATGCAAAAATCAAGAGAAGAACAACAAACCCACACCATGTGTAGGCAACCATGTTGTCCAGTAGGTGGAGGTAAAACAATAACAACCATTTCTTTCTGTAACGTTCTTCAAACAGTTACTTAGCTGTTCACATTAATCCGGTTTTAACATAACTCCGTTTTTAACTAATTGTATGCTATTTCACAAAGAACTCAAAGTATCAAAGTGGTAAAAGCTTTGACTTCTGTCTGGTATCTGAAGTTATTTGATATGATGTTATTACTATAGTTACATTTATCCATTAATTTAGCTTAAGTGCATTATATAATACAGTTATGTAATGCTCAACACACATTGTAAAGCACCTTGTTTGAATTTTAAAGCATTGTAAAGCAATGTTCACTTTTGTGTTGCAGAAAACAGATACTTGCTTGATAGTTTCAGTTTCATTTCTTATGAACTGAGAGATTAGTACAGTATATATTCAGTGGGTAATAACAGGGTAAGATCATTTCTGCAACATCGCTGTAAGCTAAAAGACATGGCATTACAGTTGTGGGAAAGTGCTTTACAGGCGAAGGCGAGCGAGCTTCACGGGGACACATGGCACATTACACTTACTGACTCTATTGAGCCACACAAACAAGCTCACGATTGGTTCCAGTACATCTCTGGCTCCTTTGCACGGTAAGAACTCATATTATGTTTGGAATAGTTTATTGTGATAAAGACGTGTTTCGTATTGGGCTTTATGGTGTATAGAAACTCTTCATGTTATTGAAAGAATCTAACCCGGATGGATATGGCATGTGTATTTTGTATTAATGCAGTATAAAAATGCACACTCAGACCCTGTTATCAGTTCTAATAACAATTGCACATATACACATCATCTTCTGTCTTACGAACACACGAATGATGAGTTTGAATAATATCTATGTCTAATGCCTTATAAAGGTGTTTATAATGTTATGATGCATCATATCTTTTCATAAATAACTGTAACCAAAGTTAAAATGCATTATAAATAATAATATTAGCATATTCTTTGTTTCATCTAAAACTGGCTGTTTATTGTGTGTTTTAATGCATTATACTTTCTAAAGTCTAGTATTGTGTATTATATAGCTGTGGTTACAATTATTGATGAGACCATATTAAAAGTCATAATTAATGCATTCAAAATACTTTTAGAATTATACATAAAGACTTTAAGTAAAGTGTTACTAATACATAAACAGTGGTTTGAATCATTGAATCAGAATCAAAAGCATGAATATATGATACTAATAAGTAATGAATGTAGAAAAATCTGATCTATTCTCCATTTCAACACGCAGGTTCGCTTGTTCTCTCTGTAAAAGATCCTGGATGTCTAAAAGAGTGCAGGTGGTGTTTCATTTCCACGTGGACACAGCAAAGGAACGGGGAACCATTAAACTGCGACGCTTCAAACAGAAGTGCAGGAGGTGCAATGAAGCTCAGATGGAGGATCCGAACTTCCCAGTGGAAAACATTGACGTGCTGATTGAGAGACTGGTTGAAAAGATCCGCATGAGATGCTACAAAGAAGACCTGGGGGAAAAGAACAGACCCTCAGTGTTCAGCGGCCGAGTGAACGGGCCGCATGAAAGTGCTCATTGTGAAGCCTGTCGGCTTGCCGTCTGTAGTCAGGCCAACTGAGATTGATTTCATTGATCTCCTCAGGACTAATACATGGTTAATTTTTATTTATTTTCATAAATCGTTTCAGAAAATAATGATGATGTATCCAGTGTGGACTAGGGCTTGCATAGACTAGTCAGAGAGTAGGGTAGTCGACTACTTCAACCACAAGTCAGCGCTGTCGGAAGCCATTGAGTACTTGAGCGCGCAATAACCATAACTTCACATCAATGTGAATCAGCGAGCAAACCATCAGCGAGCCATGAACACGACGGAAGACAGCACGTGGCAGGAGGCCGATGACAGCGAACAATGTCTACCAATAAGTTATCACTAAAATCAGAGGGAAATGAGTATAACACTGGTGTAGCACTTAAGCCTGGTTGTAAGCCTAAACTTGACATAAACTAAACGTGTCGCTCAAATCTGATTGGTTGATTGGAATGTTGAATAATACAGTTTGTTAAAATAAAGTATGTATTGTTCACCATCAACGACATGGATGTTATGGTCATGATGTTACCTACTTTGCCTATGTTAAATACAAAATGAAACGTAATATTTTCATGTTTTGACAATACATGTAAGAGACGTATACAGTAATTGTTGCAAACATTGGGCTGTCAATTAACAAACACTTGTTGACACTATTGTTTTTTGTATTTTAAAAAAAATTATAACATTAAACCACAAGTCCTCAAGTTTTATTTTGACAAATCTGTAGTCGTGCAACCCCTAATGTGGACACAAATAAATATTGAGAAAATAACAGTCCATGTGATATTTTATTTTATATAATTCTATATCATAGTAATGGGCGATATAAACGATATGCGATATAAACAATACAAAATTGGCCTACGATAGAGATTTTAATTCTATTGCACTATCGCGATAATGCATGTTGATGACGCAATCTACCCGCGAAATTTAGAGCCACGAGTTGCAACCTGAACCGCATCATATTCGTCGTCATCTTGAGTAAACATGGCTGACAGCGAAACGGAGGAGCTGGTGAAAAAGATCGGTGCAACATCCGTTATTTGGACTTGGTTCGGATTTAAGCCGTCCGAAGAGCAGCAGCAAACTATACAGAGTGCGTGGGGCAACAGTTCGGGGTAACACACACAAGTAATCTGTTCTACCACCTCAACACGAAACATGTCACTGAATACCAGCGCGTATTCACAAAATAGTGGTGTAAACACAAAATCTCTGTGTGTGCCGGATTTTAAGATTCGTTGTTGTGTTGCTTTTTAACTGAGAAGACATCAGTTTTTCTGCTCTTTGCATCTTTTGTGTCCTTTAAAAAAATAACCAAACTAAAACTACATTTGATTTCGAGTGCCTTCTGCACTGTTCTGCACTTTTTACTGTCTATGGCATGGCACTACTGTAAATAAACTTTTATACTTGAAGCATTTTCTTTAGTTGACGTATAACCGGAGAAACTCGAAAAATTTGAATATCATGCAAAGGTGAAACTAATATATTATATAGACTCCTTACATGCAAAGTGAGATATTACAAGGCTTTATTTGTTATAATTTTGATGATTATGGCTTACAGCTTTATGAAAACCTTTTCACAATATTCTAATTTTGAATTTGGGTTTTTTATTAGCTGCTAGCCATAATATAAACATTAGGGCTACTTAAAGTCTCTGCAGCGAGTGTTCTTGAATTTGATTGATCTGCAACATTATGTTGTATAATTACAGTTTTGCACAATAAATGTTCTCAAAACGACATAAACCGTTTCTTTCTTTCGTTAAAAAATATATATATTTAGCAGTTGTTTGGCTTTCCTTAGGGTCTGTGTAACCTGTTCTGAAATTGTTTTATTATCATTTATATATCGTGATATATATCATTATTGCAAGAGGCTGCAATGTATATCGCAATATGGATTTTAGGCCATATCGCCCATCCCTACTATATCATTTAAAATATTTGTAATATTGTACGCAATAAACCCTGAGCCATTGATATCATAGTATTTGTGATAAAGCCTCCAGCTTGTGTATCAGTCTGTGCATTAGAGTTATGATTCTTTCTGCAGAGTCACTGAATCATTCACTCACACGGTTTGTTTAAAAAGACGGTTCATTCAGGGCGGAAAAATAATCTATGTGTTGTTGTTGTGGCTTTGTTTGAAATTAAGTAAGCTAAATAGTGTGTTCTAACATGTAAGTTACTCAATATTAATTGATTGGTCGAGACTTCTGAACATCAGCGTCATGCCATGCATCCCATAGGCCACAAATCATTTAGTACAAATTAGACAAATATCAGAATCAGAATGTGCTTTATTCGCCAAGTGTGTACAAGTACTTTGATATGGTTTCCAGGAGCTCTAGGTACTTACATACATATATAGCACAATAGAATAGAGAGAAAGACTTAAATATGTGGAATTAAAAAAAAAAAAGTAATATACATTTAGATGTTAAGCAGAAGGCATACGGACAGATTTGCAGTACTGTATATACAACCTTTACATAAGACTTATTATTGCCTAATGCCTGGGTGGCCAATAATAACTGTCATGTAAATGTAGATATTTATATGTATACAGTATAAATAGATATTTTCCATCATAAAAGGGTTGGTGTGTTGATTATTTTGTTTGCCATTTAGTGGAGCCACTTTTTAAATAAAGTACGCAACAGTTACTGCTGCAAAATTAAGATGATTTATTCATTACTGTTGAATTTTGCTCTTTATTGATGGACTAATGTTCTTTGCAAAGTCTTCATCTTTACTATTTACTGACTATACAAATTCATTGCCGCCCTTGTACGCCAATGTAAAAAAGCGTGCAACCACAGAAACCAAACCACAATATTGTTTTTACTGTGGGTTTTTACATCACACATGTTGTGCTTTGCATATTGTTGCTTTTGAATCCTGGGATTATAAAATAAATTAAAATAGTGTGGCAAAAGAGTCTATGTTGGTTTTAGTTTACCTAAACAAATATTTTTTGGAGTATATAGTTTTGTCTGATGGTCCATTTCAATCCTCGCAGTGATCATGAACTGTGAATATATTTTATAACGTTCTTTCTGTAATCTGCCTTCTCATTCTTCATCTGATGGCAAGATCACAGGTAAGACAGTCGTGAAACAGTAATGCAGTAGATGTGAGGTAAAGTCTAGAGCATTGTTTAGGGTTGTTGTAGTGATTTACAGGTTGATTTGTAGTGTCTGTTAATACTATCATTGCAGGCTGCTGGATTCACAGCCAGTCCTCTACAGTCACAGCTCATTATCTGCTGTCTCGTCATGCTGTGTAAGAAGAAAATTGATTTTTTTAGTACAAATTCCAATACAAAGTTCATAGACTCTATGTAAAACCAGCAATCAACAACTAAATATATTTTGTGTGTATATATTCAGTATTACAGTAGTATATTGTCATTTGACTCATGACTCTTTTGGGCTACACTTTATTTTACAGTGTCCTTGTTACACATGTTACATGTAGTTACTATAGTAATAACTTTAAATTATGCATAATTACATGCAACTAACCCTAAAGCAACCCTGATCCTATAGTAACTACATGTAGTTAATTATTATTACTCAGTACTTAAATATAAAATTACACTGTAACAGTGACACCTTAAAATAAAGTGTAACCCTCTTTTGTTTTATTTGTAATAATAATAATGTTATTAATATTTTAAATAGTTAAATAATACAAAGCCCCGCACATGACATGCAGACAAAATAATTAATTCTCTCTATTTAGTAAATCGTGGACACAAATTAAGAATTCGCTCCCACGATTTATTCATTTGTTTCCTCGGTTTAGTAAATCGTAGCCACGTTGAACTAATTCGTATAGGATTATATAACATAAGATTCGGAGGAGGGCGAGAGCGTGGCGAACGGCTGGTGATGACAGGACGACCAGGAGATTCCTGCGGCGAAGGTGGGAGTCAAGTTGAGTCAAGTCACCTTTATTTATAAAGCACTTTTTACAATACAGATTGTTTCAAAGCAGCTTTACAAATATAACAGGAAAATAATGCAACAAAGTTTGTTTCCAGAAGAAAATAGCGTCACAGTCCAGCTTAAGTAAGCTGAGTGATGTTTCGTTTTTGTTGTAAAAAAGTTATTAATTTAGTTAATTTATATATATAGCCGGTCTGGAGAATCATCGTCCAGCTCAGTTCAGTTCTATAGAGAGCCAAAGTCCCTCTCCTTCCGGTGGACCATGGGACCTTATTTTGGAAAAATATTGTATGCTAGTCAATGGCGAGAGACAACAAATATTTTGATCTCGTTTGAATTGTGCCCTGAATTACACATATGATGTTTGTCAATTTAAAAGATACATTTTAAAGTCAAGAAAGTCGCAGTTTGATGTAAAACTGTTGAGGTATAAGACTGTGAACATACGTAATTACAAAGACTACAAACCCAAAAGGCGCACATGTGACGTCATACCTTTTCTCTCAATGAATGAAGCTAAAAAATTTATCATTTTTTCTATAGTCTTACGTTATAATTGTAACGTTATGCCGTCATGCCGGAGTGTGTTGTACCAGACTGCACACACACGAGCAACGGGCGGAATAAAAAGATAAGTTGTCTCTCGCCATTGACTACCATACATGTTTTTTTCCGAAATAAGGTCCCATGAACCGGAAGCGGAGGGGCGGGACTTAGGCTCTCTATAATGGTGTCAATGCAGGCAGATCAATAATATTGTTGAATATTAAATTAAATGTCCCCAACAAAGCAAGCCAAAAGCCAATGGCGACAAAGGTGAAAAAAATATACGAAAAGGAACAGCCTGATGGCACAAACCCAGAGCTCCCCAGTGCCGACAGCCCACGGCGGGGGGAGACAAGGCCGATGGATCCACAGGCGCAGACGGAGGACATCGCTGGTGAAGGAGACCCAGGCGACGAGCATCACAGCTGGAGCCAGAGAATCTGAGGACAGGGGCGATGCAGGTGAGACCGAGGACAGATGCGATGCTGAAGATGCTGCAAGAAAATCCGCAAGTCCACGTAGGCAGAGCGACGACCGACCAAGGTGGAGCCGGTGGGACGAGGGAACCCAGTGGCATGGACGAGGGTTCCTGGAGAAGCCAAAGGTCAGAGGAGCCAGCAGGTCGACGTGCTGAGATGGAACGAGGGCGTCCGAGACCGGAGGCGGAGCCGCAGGATCCTCGAGTACCGGCGCTGCTGATGGTTGCTCGAACTGCTGCATCTTCAGGGACAGCAAACTGCCAGTAGCGGCGGGGCTGGAGGACTGGCTGAGCTCTGGGGTGAGCTCTGGGGTGGGAAGGGACAGGAGACTAAACATAACGATGGTGAGTAGGGTAACTTCCACACACCCTTAAATAAATGAGCATATTACAGTCAATTTTGGTCATTTTGCTGTCTTTAAACAGTGATGAATGTTCAAATACTGGGTGGGTAAGGGTGGGAGTCGACAGCTCCTCACTGAAGTTTATCAGCCAGTCCTTGGTTCACGTTCCCTCGTCCGCGGGCTCACACCCGACTCACTTCCAGAGCGATGGTGAAATCTGTCCCTTGGTCCTCGGGCTCTGGCTCACTTGCATGGCGGGTGGTCTCTCGCGCATTCTCCACAGTCGAAGGTGGTAACTTTGGCTCTGGGTCTGGCTGGGTCCCGAATCGGGGATGGACGCTCTCCAGACACTGGATGATGGCTTCCTTACAGTTCAGACCGGTGGTGTCTGGGAGGTCAACGGGATGGTGAAAGTTCGCCCCGATCCAGAACAGCGACTTCAGAGTCTCGTCGTCGAATTATGGTGACAATTTGTAAGTCGTGGGAGCACATTGGTAATTCGTGGCCACAATATACATGTTTTTTTTCCCTGTATGTCATGTGCGGGATTCCCTTTAAACAGAACCTGACCATACAACAGACAAGCCTTTTAATATTTCATTTGCAATTTTATTCTTCCAGCTCTACTAATAAAATCCGCAGAGACTATGAACTGCTCCGAACCGACCACTGATGCTCTCCTAACAGCCCTGAAGAAGAACGTCTTTGACCAATCTGAAATTAGGCCAGTTATTAACTTGAAAACTCCCACAAACATCAGCTTCACCTTCACGCTGTATGCAATTTTAGATGTGGTAAGTTCTGATGATTCCAGCCATTCCAGCTGGAATCACACAAAATCACTATGGCCACACAAAATCACTATTCATTACATTAGAAACTGTGCTCAACCATTTGCAGCCAAGATGCTAGCAGCGTTGTTGTGAGATGAACATTTCCAGCACTCCAGACACATCTGTGCAGGGTCTTTAAATAATTCAGTATGTGAAACTATTTTTTATATATATAAAGCATAGGTTAAAAAAACATCTATTTCAGAGTTTGTAGTATTTAAAGACACAACTTCATAGCTTCTTTTAAATAATCTGTTTGAGATCGAATGTTCGTTAGAACAATGTTTTCGGGAAACACCGACTCATTGAACTATGCTGATAACGACAGAACTTAGTTGGCTAACGATCCTTTCGGAAAAACCCGGTTTATGAATAGCAATTGATTTTTGGTAATTAAGAAAAAAACATATTTTTTTCTCTTTCAGGATGAAAAAGCACAGAAACTTAACTCTTTCATCTGGTTGAATTTGGTAAGTTTTATTGGCCTCTTTTTTTAAGTCTGATTTACTTTATTAACGTTAAAACAAATGAAAATAATTTATTTAGCAGATGCTTCTATCCATAACAACTTACAAATAAGAGAAATACAAACAGAAAAATTAAAGCTAGTTAGTTCTGATTTTTATTTTTATATTTTTTTGATAAATTAAATGAATACTGGTAACACTTTATTTTCATGCTCCCCAACATACATTATACCGACTATAAGTTATTCTACTAACCCTTTAATCAAAGTTGTTGTTTTTGTTTTTTTTGTTTTTTGACATTTGGTTTGCTTCACTTTGATCCCGTTTCCTTTGTTGCCTATGTTCCCGCTCATCATTTGTTGCCAAGGTTTTTGATTAGTTACTCACCTGTCTCCTGTTAATTATCTGTGTTTCCAGTAAAGCTGTGTCAGTCCTTATCTGTTAGCAGTTCTCCTGTTGATTTCCAGAGTGTTGTTGTTATGTTAGAATAATAAGAAATCAAATAGGTTGCCACGGCTGTTTCCCGAAACTGCATTGTCGCAAATTTGTCATTCAACCACGTTGGTTAATGATATCACGCATGTGGTGAAGTAATAATTTATTTAATTGTATCCATTTGAAATCAAATTAATGCCAGATTATTTTGCTATAAAGTACGGACATGACATCTGATGACTAATTCTCATTTTATTTATTAGTAGTGTGGATTGGATTAGTAGTGTGGGGTACGTGCGTATTATACGCTTGGGTAGGATTAGTGGTGTGGGGTACGTGCGTATTATACACTTGGGTAGGATTTGTGGTGTGGGGTACGTGCGTATTATACACTTGGGTAGGATTAGTGGTGTAGGGTACGTGCGTATTATACACTTGGGTAGGATTAGTGGTGTAGGGTACGTGCGTATTATACACTTGGGTAGGATTAGTGGTGTGGGGTACGTGCGTATTATACACTTGGGTAGGATTAGTGGTGTAGGGTACATGCGTATTATACACTTGGGTAGGATTAGTGGTGTGGGGTACGTGCGTATTATACACTTGGGTAGGATTAGTGGTGTGGGGTACGTGCGTATTATACACTTGGGTAGGATTAGTGGTGTGGGGTACGTGCGTATTATACACTTGGGTAGGATTAGTGGTGTGGGGTACATGCGTATTATACACTTGGGTAGGATTAGTGGTGTGGGGTACATGCGTATTATACACTTGGGTAGGATTAGTGGTGTGGGGTACGTGCGTATTATACACTTGGGTAGGATTAGTGGTGTGGTGTACGTGCGTATTATACTCTTGGGTAGGATTAGTGGTGTGGGGTATGTGCGTATTATACACTTGGGTAGGATTAGTGGTGTAGGGTATGTGCGTATTATACTCTTGGGTAGGATTAGTGGTGTGGGGTATGTGCGTATTATACACTTGGGTAGGATTAGTGGTGTGGTGTACGTGCGTATTATACTCTTGGGTAGGATTAGTGGTGTGGGGTATGTGCGTATTATACACTTGGGTAGGATTAGTGGTGTGGGGTACGTGCGTATTATACACTTGGGTAGGATTAGTGGTGTGATGTACGTGCGTATTATACACTTGGGTAGGATTAGTGGTGTGGGGTATGTGCGTATTATACACTTGGGTAGGATTAGTGGTGTGATGTACGTGCGTATTATACACTTGGGTAGAATTAGTAGTGTGGGGTACGTGCGTATTATACACTTGGGTAGGATTAGTGGTGTGGGTTATGTGCGTATTATACACTTGGGTAGGATTAGTGGTGTGGGGTACGTGCGTATTATACACTTGGGTAGGATTAGTGGTGTGGGGTACATGCGTATTATACACTTGGGTAGGATTAGTGGTGTGGTGTACGTGCGTATTATACACTTGGGTAGGATTAGTAGTGTGGGGTACGTGCGTATTATTCGCTTAGGTAGGATTAGTGGTGTGGGGTAGATACGTTTTACACGCCATAAAGTGTGTATCACATGCACGTAAAAACGCATTTTCGGCCATAAATTGCACGATAAATACAATGCACGCTATAGATATGCATTTCATTTCATGCTATAATTCATTAATTTAAATAAATGTAATCTTACGCACTACTTTATCTCTGTGTCTGAACGTGGACAGAATGCTAGATCTAACTGACGAAAATATCCGCCAGTTCTACCCTTCCGGTCTAATATTGAGCTGCAAACATCAATAACAACTTTAAATTGTCAATGCTGGCAAATGACCTTGGTATAAGCAGGATAATCCACGGCTTTTCCATGCTTATTCATTTGCGTCGGGCAGTTCTTTGCTTCCACGTCGTGCATTAAAATAGATTAATGCACAGCTAGCCGTGGATCATCCCTTACTTAATACTTGCATTTGACAGATTTTTTTTTTATTTATAAATGTACAAACTGCAAAATACTGATAATATGTTTTGTAGATTTGGAATATTGAAGGTTTGAGTTGGGATCCTGTTGAATGTGGAACAAACAAAATCTCACTTCCAAGAAAACAACTGTGGAGGCCTGATATTGTCATCAATGAATTGTGAGTTCAGGAGTATCTGTATTTCTGAATTCTGTGATCAGCTGAACATTACCCACTTTAATGAATATATTGCATATAATGCTGCTGTCACACATATTATCACACATCTCATAAAATGCTGTCAGCCCTCTAGGTGCTAGATTTTGTATGACTTTAGACTGATTTGTATTTATATTTTTTATTAAAGCTTTGAATGGATAATAAAAAATAATATAACATCCAACCCTAACATATACCTCTTTTTACTTTAAAGCATTGATGAAAATAAAGTCCCAGACACATATTACCTCTACATCGATAATACTGGTAAGGTTATGGATGATTTTCCAGCTCATGTCATCAGTTCCTGTAACCTGGACATCTACACCTTTCCATTCGATATTCAGAACTGCTCATTCACCTTTAATTCATACCAACACACCAGTAAGTTGGCTTGACTGAAGAGTAAATTATCACTTTTACAGTAACTACCTTTGTGTGACCCCATTAACTCTCATTTGTTTGGTCTTCTCTGCAGTTCTGGATGTTCAGTTGTCCATTGCTAGACCGGTGGAGAAATCATTAGAAAATTCTCTTCGAGTGATGACAACTAAAGGAGAGTGGGAGCTGGTCGATGTGCTCGCTCAAAAACATACCATACCTCCCCAGGAAATGAATATCTCACGGGACACCCTTACTTACTATGTATTACAATTTTATCACAATTAAAATCAAATAAAGAAACTTGGCTATAAACAAGAAAATTAAGTTAATCATAACCAACATACTCTCATGGCATTTGCTCTCTGAAGTTGGATAATACTAATAAGCTTAAATAGGGGTAACACTTTATTTTAAGGTGACGTAGTTACACTTTACTAAATGTACTTACAATAGTAATAACAGTAAATTATGTATAATTACAACTAACCCTAACTCTATAGTAAGTACATGTAGTTAATTAATATTACTCAGCACTTATTTGAGTAAGTGCAATGTAACTATGTCACCTTAAAGTAAAGTGTAACCAAAATAGGATATCAGTGTGGTTTGCTTAAGCTGTCAAATTAGCCTTTGTTAGTATTTTAATTGAATGAATCTGCATTGTAAATTAAATTGGTTAAATTACTTTTTTGTAATTTGAAATTGTCTTTCATTAGATTGTCCTCAGGCGTCGGGCAACTCTATACGTGGTGAACCTCCTGATTCCCAGCTGTTTCCTCATTACTGTCGATCTATTCAGCTTTCTTCTACCACCTCAGAATGTGGATCGATCTTCCTTCAAAATGACCCTCATCTTGGGTTACACTGTGTTCCTGCTGCTAATGAACGACCTGCTGCCCGTCACAGGAAACACCTTACCTCTCATAAGTTTGTATAGGAGCTTTTTATTTTAGCGTTACACTTTTTCATAACTAGGCATGTGCAAGCTTTCAGAGTCAAGTTATTCTGGCTGCTCTGAAAGAACAATACTCAAGTTAAGTGACAAAATGTCTTGTCACTGCTGGTTATAACAGTTTTAAAGCATATTTTTCCTCTCTTGCTAACCGGCATTAATATCGTCAAATTTTAGCTGATTTTTAAGACATTTCATTTTCTCTCTTTTATAATCAATCTCTTTCCAGATGCATTTTTCTCTCTCTGCTTGGCACTGATGGTGGCCAGTCTTCTGGAGACAATTCTTATCATAAATATTCAGTGTGGCTCCAGTAATTATGGACCGTTACCTCGATGGGCCAAGGTGCTTTTCCTCAACTACCTTGCTAAACTTGTTTTTTTAAGCAAGAAACCCAGTGACCAAAACTGTGATCCTGAAGGTGAGTCTTACAATGCAAGACTATGCAATATTTTCACTCCTATTGGGGTCCTGATTCACCTATTATACTTTGCGATAATGAATCACTGAATATATATTATCCTGAATGTGAAAAAATTGCAACAAAGACTCAAGATTTCACTAGTTGCGTTTCTATAAAATAAATTTGCAGCCTGATCAGCATTGCCATGAATGATTGAATGCCACGATTGGCCAATCAGAATCAAGTATTCAGTGAGCTATGGTATAATTATGTTCAACAAGCGAAAATAGTTTCTGGAGTGTCTATTTACACCAATTTCAAATAGCCCACCTTGTTGGTACAGTAGATGCTATTTACACTAACTCTGTCCACCATTGTCTGATTGAGCCACACAAAATGACACAAGAAACGCATCTGAAAACAGCATCAGGGGTCCGGAGAGTAAGGCGACCAACACGAGTTCAAATTCATCTTTTACCGAACTCATTCTTCTCCCTTTTCCCATCGCATGTCAACTCAGAGAGGTGTCTACTGAGTAAAAGTTGTGAAAATAAATTGGAAAGTCTGTTCACTCTGCGGTCATATTTGCAACGCCTCCAGGCAACTATTTAGAGAATACAAGACCAAGTCCAATCTATTTGAATGGGGGAATCAAATCTCAAAAACTGCTTGCCGAACTCACATTTAAAAAACATATTTCAAATCAGTAACAAACTCTTACATGAACTGTCATGTAAATGTTGTTTCTTAAGCTCAAAATGTCATTAAAAAAGCAGTCCTAAAAGCGAGTCCCAGAACACTGTAGCAACCGGAGCTTCTAACGGCAGCTGCAGTGGCATGATGACTTAACCAATCAGCTATTGGCTCTTTTATTTAAAATTCGGGATGTATTCCACCATATTGCGGTTGAATTTTCTCCCATTCATAAATAATATAAGTACACAAGTAAGTGCACCGTCTTTGTATATCTAAGGTCTTTGGTATAGAATAGTGTGAATAAAGTGTTTAAATGGGACCAATTATGCCCCTTTTTACAAGATGTAGTATAAGTCTCAGGTCTCCCCAGAATGTGTCTGTGACGTTTCAACTCAAAACACCCCACAGATCATTTACTATACCATGCCCCTTTTTGGGTGGAAGCAAGAACACGCTGTTTTCGTGTGTGTGTGTGTGTATCTTTAAATGCAAATGAGCTGCTGCTCCCCTCCCCCTTTCCAGAAGAGGGCGGAGCCTTTACATTTAATGGCTCGGATACTCCAGACAACAACCAAAACAGAAGAAACAGCATGAGACCATTTCCACTGAACGCATTTCTGCGTTTCCATTATTTTTTTATGCAAACACTGGTCACCGTGATTTCGCCAAGTACTGTTCCTGGATCAACATATTTTGTTGATCGAGGAATAACATTCCTGTCCCAAAATGTAGTCTGTCATTAAACCAAAATGTAGTCTTAGCCTGTCCCTATACACTAAACCTAACCCTACCCATAACTTATCCCTAAAATCAGAGGGAAATGATAGGTGAATAACACTGATGTTGAAGCACCTCACCCTGGTTCTAAGCCTAAACTTGACATAAACTGTAAACTTGTCCCTCAAATCTGATTGGTTGATTGGAAATTTGTTCCAGGATCAACAAAGATGTTGATCCAGGAACATGTGGTACTTGGTGAAATCACGTTCACCAACACACCTTGTTTTGGACCTTGTTTTTTTTTCTCTCATTCCGGGCCATTCTCACACAAAGCGCCTTTTCGTCTAAAAACGAGGCAGTAGAAAATGCAAGGTGTGAGATGTGTTTTTTAAAAGTTAAACTTCTATTAACTTGAGCGCTGTGTTTTTAGAGTGCCAATTCCTGCGTGATCCGCTGTAAACGATTCGAGACACAAGCACAATGGTCAAACACATCCGTCTAGCGCATTTACACTGAAAAGCAATTGGAAAAGTAGGGCAGTGGAATGGAAATCACGTTCTGTGTTTATTGATAAAGCCAACAACGTAACACTTAGATTGTCTCAGCTACATGATTAGCATTCTTGTGTTTCCACTAGTTGCTATAGCGAGGAGATAAACATGGCAGACTGTGTCCCGTCGTGGGCGGGGTCTGTTACATTGTGACGTGACAATGGGCAAAAATGTGAACGACTCATTTTGAGTCACTATTTATGATTTATTGGAAAATTAATTTTCCATTTTTTACCTTTATAAGGTGGTTGTCTACACCATGTAAAAGGGAATTTTGCATAATAGGTCCCCTTTAAGGGTAAGTAAAGGGGTAGGTGAATAAGACGGCATCCATTTAGGATTTTAATAAATATAATCGTATACACTGAATATAATGTTATAATTGCATACTGTTTTATAATGTACAACAATGCACTTAGGGTGCAAATAGTAAGCTATCTGCCACTATTTGCACTACGTATAAATAGCATCTAACAACTATTTACACTTAGTGCAAAGAAAATACTGCTATATTCACTTAGTGTTAATAGCATCTGCCAATAGATTGTTACATTATTATTCTCTTGTACCTTGTAGAGCACAGGACTGAGACCAAAGGCTGTGATCCTGTAGTTGACACCAATCCGAGCGAAGCCGTCCATAACACAACTCCTACTCTTCAGGAACTGAGGAAGATAAGCCACGCGTTACTATCCATCCGTCAGCAGGTCGATAAACATTTTAAAACGGATGAGAGCGCAGATGAGTGGATACATTTGGGTCAAGTCATTGACCGCTTGCTTTTTGGGATGTATCTTATCTTTCTCTCTGTGAGTTTCATCACTATTTTTGTCATTTGGCAGTACTGGTACTACAAACAAGCATCTTTGATATAAAATAAACCTACTGAAACTATGTAGGAATAAATGTTGAGTGTACATGATTCCTGAACCTGTAACATCTTGCCATTTATTAAATCGGTAGCACTTTACTTTGCAGTCCTGTTTCCCATGTACATACTATGTAGTTATTTTAGTTATTACAATAACTGGGAAATAACTAGGTATTAACCCTGAACCTAAAACTAAACCTGACTTTAACCCACGTAGTTACCTTTTACGAGTACTTTCTTAGGTAACTACACTGTAAGTACGCGTACTGTAAAATAACGTGCAACCATTAAATCTAATGGAATGTAATAATGCTGTATAGCTAATGAATATTTTCTGCAAAAGTTCTGTACTTTGATATGTGTTTTTTTTTCTAGATTATTATTTTTTTTTTCATTACAAATTATCATACATTTGTAATCCTATTAGGTCTAAGGAGCTGTTGGATATTAATGCACGTCACAAATGTAATTCTGTAATGTTTAAATACCTTTAGGTTACTTATATCTTATGATATATTATGAGTTAAATAGAATCAAAAATGTTTTTGGAATTCAAATACTGTATAATTTAACTGTCGCTGTCTACCCACCCTACATATGACAAAGATGGATGGATGGATGTTACCATGTTGTTTCTTCTAAAACGCTTTGTCCATTTTCTTTTTCCCCTCTTGAAAAATAAAAATCTTCTGATATCATATATGAGGAAGTTATCTTTATCTTTTATCTGTTAATATGATGTTAATAAGGAGTTTTTTTTTTGACACTTTAGTGCTTCAGAGGAGCAAAATATATGGAGACAATTTCTAATTTGTTAATTATTTAACAGTTTATACGTTATACAATCATGAACAATACGATTAGGAACAATAATTACAAATGTACTTATTCAAATGTACAGTGTTACATTTCATGTTGACATTATCTGTACTTCTGTAACATGTTGTCCAGTAGGTGAGGGTGGAAAAATAACTTTCAGTTGCATTTCTGCTGTTACAAACTGGATCTGTGACAGCTGCATATTTATGTTTTTTAGACAGTTTTCATGCAATTTCAATCAGCCAAGACTGAATGAGACATTAGCAAGCTCATACCTCATATTAATACTGCTTACATGTAAAAATCACATTGATAATACAAATTTTATCATATCAACATTCAGAAGTTTTTATTCTGCTATAGTCCACTATCTCTGTTACTTTGACTGGTAAAGCATGCAGTGTTGACCTTTGGAAAGAAACCAATACTGTATGTACATGCTAGTTTCAGTTTTGTTTCTTATGACTTGCAGATTAAAAATGGACTGTGAGTCACTCAACAAGACTTAACATGGATGACTTTACATTCCAGTTATTTTTGAAAATAGAACCAAAACAGGATAAATCAAACCTATCCCATCTAGATTGTCACCTTCGTTTTGTTTTTGTATTTTGCAGTCAATTATATGGACAGATACACTGCATACATTTCCACATTTCAGTTCAAATGACTTGAACAAAGCAATTATATTGATAAGATTTTAACTGAAATTTCATATTTGATATGTACCTTTATTACACTAATACTTTATAGTTTTTAAAAAATGTTACCAGGATTCTGTAAACACTGCTTTGGCAACTACCTCAAAATAATCAGTGTTAATACTGTTATGAATGTAATGGGAAATATGTAATAATCCAGCATGATTTCGTTGTTAATATGTAGGTATTAATACGTAACTTTCAAAGACACAAAACTTATTTTTTTGAATGTTTGGATAGATTCTGAAAGATGGACGTATCGGCAACATTTAAACGTAGCAGTATTACATTGATGAATCTTTCATCTCATGAATATATCTGTTAATTTCCCTTTTTCCATTTTATAGATAAATGTAAGATCCCTTAACCCTACTCCCAAACCTAAACATACCCATATTAAACAGACTATAAAGAGAATCAAATGTATGTGTAGGAAAATGTAAATTTTAGTAACAATATCATTAAAAGGATATTCTGAGCCGCTAATCCTACTCCTACCCCTAAACCTACCCATGACTATTTCTTAAAACTACATACAGTTATGAAGAAAAACATAACAGACAGACAAGTGTCAGGATTCACTGAAATGTAGGACCCAAATGCAGTTAGAAGCACAATCGAAAAGTTTTATTCAGTGACATAGATGGCGAGCTGCCAAATTCTAGATCAGCAACACAAGGGCACAATGGAAAGAAAGGTCAAAGTCCAGGCAGTGGACAGATACCAGGCGAGTGGCTGCAATAGTCAGAGACAGGCGAGGGTCATTAAAGATGATAGCTCAGGCAATCAAACTTAGAAGGATCCAGGGATATAAATAACAATCCAGAGCAAGACTCCAAAATCCTGATGAACAAGCCACTGGTCAGGGAGCACAGACAGTCCTCAAAGGCAATAACAGGGCAAGGGGGGAAAAACACTACAAGACCGATAACTGATGAACCAAAACAAGAGACCCGTGTAAAGCGTGAACGACAAAACACACTGGCAAAGAAAAAGTGAAAACATGAGGTTTAAATAAGGAGAGAATAGATGAGAAATCAACAAACAGCTGCAAACGCGAGCACAACTGCGTTGATAGCGAAACGCGATCAGCTGAGTGCGGCCAGCACGCACGCACGAAAAGAAAAGAAAACATGCAAGCAAAAACAAAGACTCATACAGTAGAAAAGAGACAGAGCCCCGACAGTACCACCCCTCCCTGGGACGCCACCCAGCGTCCTGGTCGAGGGAGACTGATGACGGTGAAACTCCAACCATCGCAAGATCCTTGCGAATCCCCTCCACCGAGATGATAGACCGAAGAACGAAACCGACTAGGCCTGAAAAGTACACTTCTCCGCCTACACAAACAACTGATTCTCCAGCACTCTCTTGACGTGCTAGACATGCACTTGGAACGAACAAGATTTTTTTTTATCGGCCCAGTTAATATGAGGATTATGAAGGGAAAGCTAAGGGTGACCCAACACAATGGGAACAGAAGGGGAATTAAATAAATAAAACTCTAGTTCCTCCCAGTGGTTACCAAAGGCGGACGCCAGGCGGACGACAGACGGTCTGAGTAACTGCCATGAGCTGCTGTCCAGTGAGCAGTGAGAGGTTAGGGGAGATAATAAATGGGAAGACCATAGTGATGAGCTCAATCGACATCAACAAAATTCCCCTCTGCTCCCGATTCAATGAGCACAGAGCATTTAATGACAGAGCCATTCAGTAACACTGAAGCAGGAAGGAGAGTACGAGAGTCCAGTGATGGAGAGATTGAAGTGCAGCCCGCCAGAACTCTCCTATCAGTTACCAGGGTGGACCAGGCAGTTCAGGGGGCCACTGAAGCGCGGCCTCCATGGCCCTATCAAGGGACCCACTGGATGTGGTCCTCGAGTTGGGATTTGGTGAGTGTTGGCTTTTACTGGATTAACAGCTGCAATGTGGCCATGACGCCATAATATAGGCAAAGCCCCTTTAAAAGTCGACATTGCTTCTCTTTGGTAGTAAGATGCATTCTCCCCGCCTGCATAGGTTCAGGACCAGCATACTCACCGGACATGTCACCCATTGAGCATGTTTGGGATGCTCTGGATCGGCGTATACGACAGCGTGTTCAAGGTCCTGCCAATATCCAGCAGCTTCGTACAGCCATTGAAGAGGAGTGGACCGACATTCCACAGGCCACAATCAACTACCTGATCAACTCTATGCGAAGGAGATGTGTTGCACTGCGTGAGGCAAAAGATCACATCAGATACTGACTGGTTTTCGGACCCCCCACCAATACAGTAAAACTGCACATTTTAGAGTGGCGTTTTATTATGGCAAGCCTAAGGCACACCTGTGCAATAATCATGCTGTCTAATCAGCATCTTTATATGCCACACCTGTGAGGTGGATGGATTATCTCGGCAAAGGAGAAGTGCTCACTAACACAGGTTTGTGAACAATATTTGAGAGAAATAGGCCTTTTGTGTACGTATAGAAAAAGTCTTAGATCTTTGAGTTCAGCTCATGGAAAATGGGGGGAAAAACAAAAGTGTTGCATTTATAGATTTGTTCAGTGTAATAGTTTTGTATGAGGTACAGAGCAGAATTGAAGTTATTAATCCATGAAAATGTTAATCCTGCTTCCCACCGTGAAGGCGCGCATTTCCCAAATTCAAATGAATCATCGACTGAAACATGGCATGTCGTAATCTGTGACAAATTAGCCGAGAGCCAATGAGCGTCTGATATCACTGCCGCAAAATATGTCAGAACGCTTTTTGAGGGGGCAATTTTTGAATTTGAATTCATCATGTGGAGCGGGGATTTGACGTTTACAGTCACTGCTGAGAATGGAGACAAAGATCGCTGGATAAAGGGCTGAATTTGGATCTGTTCCTCGCAATCCTGTGGATTGTAAAGATTTGGATCACAGTGAGCGAATAAAATGTGTCTTTTGTGAATTTACGTTGTGTTTTTGTGTATTTTATGGATCTATTGTCAGTTGCTGTATAAGAGAAAACGTATTACTGATTTGTTCTTTATTGTTTTAATGCAATTTTTAAATAAATCCTTAATATCAGTTATTCCCTTTGCCTTCATATGGAAGCAGCAGATAAACCACCATATTTGTAAAGATTCACACGACATATGTTTTGCTTTGCATATTATTGGCTTCTCAGACTTATGGGATGCACAAAAATATCTAGGCAAATCAGTGTTGGTATATAGTTTGACATTTTGTTGTGTCTTTAGTATTTAAATCACAGACTCACAGACATAAAACTGTAAGTTTAATAATACATTTAATTGTATAGCACACTCATTGCCAACTGTTTTCAGATTCTTGAGAAGGTGATGGCTGTAGCTTTGCTCTCAAGATCATGGGTAAGATATAGTCTTAAAAATCGTAATGCATTAACAAAATATTCTGATATTTTTCTGAATGTTTTTTAAAACATAGAAGCAAGCACATTTCATGAGTCTACTGCATGTAAACTGTGTAAATGTCAGGTTTATGAGATGTATTTAATTTATTCAATAGTAATTAATAATATACTGTGGTTCATCTTCTGTATTGTGGTGCCATAACATACAGTATGTAATAAATATGTTTAATGTATTTAATATGTAATCATTTCCAGAGGCAGTTTACACATTTAGATGTTTGTTATATGAACATGTTACACATCACATAATATGTACGCTGTAGTGTAAAATGCTAATCATTGAGTTCAAATGTCTATTGCTACTAGACATCAAATATTCACAAATATTAAAAATTGTTGTATGAAAATTCTCATCGCATTTTATAAAAGCAACATTATAATGGCAAATGTACAGTGACATTTCAGGTAAAATAAATTATTAATTATCACACGTTGACATTTTAGATGTGGAAAGAAGAACTTGCTAATCCAACAAATATCTTTCCCATCATTACAGGCTGCTGAATACACAGCTAGTCTTCCACAATTCCGGCTCATCATTATCTACATTCTCCTAATGCAGTGTAAGAAGAAATTAGATTCTCATTAAAAATAATACAGCTGCACACACATCAAATCATTTTCACATCACTTTAGTTAAAAAAGCTTTAATTAACAAGGTAATTAACAAAGTTATGTAATGCTTAATGTTTGCATACTGTTGTTGCTTGTGTAGATTTTAATACTGTATGTATGAAAATGCATGAATCATATGTGAAGTTAAAGGAATTGTTCATACAAAACTAAAAAAATTCTGTCATAATTTGCTAACACTCGGCTCATTTTGATGACATATTTTTTTTTTATTCTGGGTGAGAAATTTAAGTTATCAGTTGATGATCTGCCAAGCATTATATGACACATTAAATAAAACGATGTTTGTGTAATGCCATTCTAGAAATGTATTATAAACTGTAAGCTTTTCGGTCTCAAATTCAGACAAAAAGATGTTTAATTGATTACTGAAAACACTTATTTGCATAAAATGTTTCTCTTGTTATTTTGTTTGATATATTAATTTATTCTTACAGCACTTTTAATGAAACCTGCAGGGACTATCAACTGCTCTGAACCGACTACAGATGCTCTTTTAAAAGCCCTGAAGGAGAACATCTTTGGCAAAACTGAAGTGCGGCCAGTTATTTACCCGAAAACTCCCACAAACATCAGCGTGGGCTTCACTCTGTATGGAATTTTAGATGTGGTAAGTTTATTTAATATCACTGGCAATCAAATGTGTGGGAGTTAAGACAAAATAGTGAGCCGCTGTTGAGCAGAGCAGAGGTAAGAATCAGAAAGCGGGCCGAAATACAAGCAGATTTTGTCTAGCTGAAGCTGTATGGATAGGAAAAATAAAGGCAGTGTGCCTTTGTGACGACAGGGCTGAGTGAGGTTGTGTATTTCAAGAAGTGGATGGGGCCAAGCATTGAACCCTAAGGAATCCCTAAAATTTAGGAAATATAACTTATATAATTAAAAAAACTTTACAGTTTAAAGTTTTTCATTTAAAGAGCACTTGCTTTTCCTGCTCGCCTTTGCTGTCATATTGAGCTGGTTTGTGAGTTACAGTCATGGCCAAAATTGTTGGCACCCCTGGTAAATATGATCAAAACTGGCTGTAAAAAATAAACGTCTCAGGTTACGTATGTAACCCTGGTTCCGCTGCGTTGAGACGCGGTGGGAACGCCTTGCGTGATTGCGTCGTGAAGCACATGTGTAATCAATCCAATGGAAACGGGAGACGTCATGGGCGGGTGACGTCACCGACCAGGAAGCTATATAGCACTCCCGCGATCAGAGAATCACTAGCTTTGAAAAGCCTGAAGCAAGATGATCACAGGTATGCAGGGAGTATGGCAAAGCAACGCAGCGTCTCGTTCCCTCTCAGGGAACCAGGGTTACATACGTAACCTGAGACGTTCCCTTTCAAGGGAACTCGAGCTGCGTTGAGACGCGGTGGGAACCCTATACCCACGACGCCATTTGACAAATACCTGTTGTGTATGAAGACTGTGCGCATACTACGAAACAAGCCCCCTAGACCCTGGAGTGGAGTCTAGGTCCAAGTCATAAAAATGGACAAATGTATGCGGTAAGGACCAGCCTGCCGCATTACAGATGTCGTGGAGAGAAACTCCTGAAATTAACCCCCTGGGGTCGGCAATCACGCCGGCGTGATTTGCGCGTTTTTTTTCACATAGCAGCAAAATAGACCTAAAATACTCAGTCAGTTTTGGTCATACAGCCTTAAGAAATATGAAAAAATAAGCTGTTAAATGTCTACTTTTTTATGTGTCCACTTACAATCGAAATAAAACATTGTGCTTTTGTAAAATAAAGAAAGTAAACAGGGAGTGCTTTCTGCCTCTCCGTCTCCGTGAACTTTTTTTCTAAAGCACGTCTCTAAACTCAAATAAAACTCAGTGAATACTATTCACTCAGACATGAGCTATATATCTCTATAATCATTTAAGTGTGTAGTTTTAAATTATCTAATTCAAAACTAAAAGAAATATTCTCTGTTTATGTAATCTATATATAAAGAGCGAGAGATCAGCCGTCCTCATTATCTTTCTGCCAGCTCATTACTCCGCTAATGTGACACGCCCATCGACAGCGCGCGCGCTATTCAAATTCTAATCTGAAGCAACACAATGCAAACCAGTCAACGCCCACAACAGCTGGAGAACACACTCGCTGTGAGGAATAATAATATCGTGATAATCCTGGAAATTTTACCTCAAACGTGCTGGAGTAGCCGAACAACGGATCCAGCTGCAGATCATCAGTAAGTGCTTTGTTCTAATCGCGATATGAAATGGTGTCTGTAAACCGCAAAAGACTGTTTAAATTTGAATCACGTTTCTGTGTTTGAATGAATGCACGGCGCATATGCATGTTGTTTACTACAGCTCGCAGGAGTTTCGCTTTTAGCAAACTATATTGCCTACTGAGATGAGTAAAAATCGACTGAATACGTTGAAATAAAATGTATTTGTATAAGCAACATATTAAACTGCAAATTAACATTTATGCCCTAATATATATTATAAAAGACCATATGTTACAGACGAAATATGAAAGACAACATTTCGTTTTGGATAGATTATTTATAAAGTTTTTACTGCCACATCAAAACCTAATTTACAAGGTGCAAACAAAATCTTAAAAGGTCAATATAAGCCTTCTCTATAAATTATTTTTGTGTTTTATTAGTGACAAATTTGGAGAGAGGATAGCCTACATCCAAAACTTTCTGAAAATACGAATGAGAATTAACTGCACAATTACTAGAAATGTTTACCTTGGATATTATACAATTTGCAAGCATGCAGTTTGTGGAAAAATACACTTTTTTCAAGATGTTTCCAATTCTGTAGTAATATATATATATATATATATATATATATATATATATATATATATATATACCGGTATATATATGTATGTATGTATGTATGTTTGTATATATGTGTGTGTGTTGTCTTTGCATTTTTTCTTGTAGCCACAGTGACACCTAAGGCTCATTAGTATGCAGCATTAGCAGGCCTTCTTTGTCTCCTCAGGTGTGAATGAGGACATTATTCATGACCTTGTTGGATCATTTACGCCCATCTGCATATTGCCTTTCCAAACAAAAAGTGTCTTACAAAATTTAAATCAATCTATTGTTTAATTTAAACGATTAGCCCGGATGATTTTCAGATCATTTTGAAGTAAATACTCTAGCCGACAAGATCCATTAGTCAAAAGTATTGTGGGAATATGTGAAGTTGGTCGTTTGTGGTCTTATATCAGAACATTTAAGTTTGAGTTTTTTGAATAACCACGCATAAATAATATTCTCTCAAAAATGCAAACATGTACATACATGTTGCTCACATATTATGCTAGCCATGTTCATGCTAAATAGAGTGTAATTACACCTTTGCCATTAATATGTTTATAAGCAACTGAAAAAAATACAAATATCTGGGCATGTCAAAACATCTCAAGGACCCCAAAAACACCTTAGACCCCAGAGGGTTAAAGCCCAGAGGCAGCCATACTCCTAGTAGAGTGGGCCCGGACAGCCAAAGGTGAAGGCTGTCCAGCCGATACATAAGCAAGTGAGATAGCCTCAACTACTCGCTTGCTCAATATCTGTCTTTAGCTTTTCCTGATTAAGGTGGAGGACAGAAGACCTGCAGCACAATTGACCCGCAAATTGAGTAGGGACCTAGGAATACAACCCGGCCTGGGGTGAAGAAAGACTACCGCCATACCAGGTGCAAATCCAAGTACGTGCAGGCCTCAGCCTCATGTACCACGGAGAAGATGAAATAAGGATCTCTTCTCAGAGATAACCCAGCAAAGAAACATTCATTGCAGAAATCAAGTACTGTACCATAGGGCAGATAGCAACATTCAGAAGGTGTTCTCCGCACCTGGCAGAGAACAGTTTACATTTCAATGCATATTCAGTCTTCTCGTGGAGGGAGCTCTAGACTGGAGTATGGTCTCCACAACCTCAGTCGAGAGACCTGAATCTATGAGCTGGGCCCCCTCAGAGGCCGAGCCCACAGCATCCATGACTCCAGATGAGGGTAACTCCCGGGAGCAAAGATATCGGGAAATGCGTACAGGTGTAGCCTCGACCACACCTAATACATCGCATCCAGTCCAAGCGGAGCTGGATGCGTCAGGGATAACCACAAAGGCAAAGTTTTAACCGAAGTTCTCCCAAAGAAGCTCCACCACCTCGGGGTGAAGTCTCCATTCTCCGGGCCTCAGCCCCTGCCTCAACAGGATATCTGCTCTGATATACGAGACCATCAGTGTGCTGTCCAGAAGGATCAGGCACATGGTGACCTCTCGGTTCTGACAGGAAGTATTGAGATTCTAGGAATACCGCCATCACTTCTAGCCAATTACGTGCCAAAAGGAGATGGTCCTGCCAAAGACCCTTCGGCAAATGACCACTCATGATCACCCCCCTCTTGTGAGGGAAGCATCCGTCGATAGCATAAGCGTCGACAAGAAGCCCCCCACACTGGGCCTGGGCGAGGAACCAAGGTTCTTTCACATGACCGAGGCACGTAGGCATAGCCGCGTGACCTTGATCATGCAAAAATGGATTTCCCCTCGGAGAAACCCCTTGGTCCTGAGCCAACACTGCAGGGGTCTCATGTACAGAAGGCCAAAAGTAATTACGTTGGACGCAGCTGCCATGAGACCCAACAGTCTGAAACTGTTCCACAGTGAGTGACTGGCCTAGTTTTACCCCCTTTACAGCGAATCATATATAACACCTGGAAAAATGGTCCTCTGAGCTGGGAGGAGCACACTCTTCTTGGCGTTGAGTCGCAACCCCAACATCTTTAAATGAGACAGAACGGCATCTCGATGCCGAACTGCCATCTGCTCAAATTGAGTTAGGATCAACCAATCGTCGATAGTATAATACGCAAATGCGCTGGAGTCCCAGAGGAGCCAGAGCTGCATCCACGCATATTGTAAAGGTGTGGGGTGATAAACCTAGGCCGAATAGAAGAACCCGATACTGGTATGCTTCGCCCCCGAAAGCAAACCTCAGGAACCTCCTGTGATGAGGATGGATAGATAAGCGTCCTTCAAGTCTATTGTGACAGACCAGCCCTCGGGCTGAATCTGTGACACAATCATATTAGCGTAAGCATACTATGAACATGAGAATCTGAAACCTGCTGTTTAATAGACGCAGGTCTAGAATAGGACGCAACCCTTCATCCTCTTTCGGAACAATGAAGTAGCGGCTATAAAACCCTGACTGTCTGCTGGGAGGAGGAACCCCTTCTATAGCTCCTTTTTGTAAAAGTGTCAGCACTTCCTGCTCCATAACCAGAGCCTGCTCGAGGTCCACCACTGTGGGGAGGACCCCTAGAAATCTGGGCGGACGAGAACCGAACTGAATTCTGAACCCTTTTCTATAGTGTGCAGGACCCACTGAGAAATATGTGGCAGTAGTTTCCACGCTGCCAGAAATTCTGCTAAGGGCACCAGTCTCGAGACTGGCCTCTGGATTTGGTTGAACAGTCACTTCAGTGCTCTGAAGCGGCGAACCTGCAGGGAACAACCGAACTGACCGTTCTACGACCCTCCTCGGAGGATCGTTTGGGGACGCTGACACCTCGGTGCCCTGAACGGAAGACCGGCAGGGAACAACCGAACTGGCAGCGCTGCGACCCTCCTCAAAGAGTCGCACCCCAGAGGTCGCCGAGGAGAAACGATTTCTCAAAACCATCCCTGCCCCGGGGGAACCTTCAGAAGCCTGATAGCCTCAGCGTCAGGACTTCTTGTCTAAGTTTTATGAGAGATAACGACAGTCCTCAGATCTTGCCTACCTCTATCTTAGTTCCAACGACCCTCCTCGGAGGATCGTTGGAAAAAGCAGGCACCTCGGCACCCTGAAACGGCGAACCGGCAGGGAAACCGAACTGACCGCTCTACGACCCTCCTCGGAGGATCGTTTGGGGACGCTGACACCTCGGTGCCCTGAACGGAGGACCGGCAGGGAACAACCGAACTGGCAGCGCTGCGACCCTCCTCAGAGAGTCGCACCCCAGAGGGCGCCGAGGAGAAACGATTTCTCAAAACCGTTCCTGCCCCGGAGGAACCCTCAGAAGCCTGATAGCCTCAGCGTCAGGACTTCTCTTCTAAGTTTCATTAGAGATAACGACAGTCCTCAGATCTTGCCTACCTCTAACTATCTTAGTTCCAACGACCCTCCTCGGATGATCGTTGGAAAAAGCAGGCACCTCGGCGCCCTGAAACGGCGAACCAGCAGGGAAACCGAACTGACTGCTCTACGACCCTCCTCGGAGGATCGTTTTGGGACGCTGACACCTCGGTGTCCTGAAACGGCGAACCGGCAGGAGAACTGAACTGGCAGCGTTGCGACCCTCCTCAGAGAGTCACACCCCAGAGGGCGCCGAGGAGAAACGATTTCTCAAAATCGTCCCTACCCCGGAGGGGACCACCCTCAGAAGCCTGCAGCCTCAGCGTCAGGGCTTCTTCTTCCAGCTATATTAGAGATAAAACAGTTCTCAGATCTTGCATATCTCTAACTGGCTAGACAGCGACCGCCACCCAGGTCCCTCTCGATTGTGGATGAGGCCGAATGGCGACGCTCTATTTTGCAGCACTTTATGCTGCGAGGAGCTTTAGTAGGCTGAGATTGCTCCCGCCCAGCAGTCTCAGGAACATTAGATCGGTGATGAAGACACATCTGGAACGCCGCTGGATAGTTTATATCTTCATTTTGTTGAAAGCGAAGCGTTCAGAGAACAGACATAAATATATATATTTTTTCATACATCAGAAAAACTTATATCACTCCGTGGCCACCAGCAGGAAACAACCGAACTGGCAGCGCTGCGACCCTCCTCAGAGAGTCGCCCCCCAGAGGACGCCGAGGAAAAACGATTTCTCGAAACCGTCCCTCCCCCATATAGTTTATCTGTTGCGCGACGCAATTCTCGAATAGCGTCAGTGCTGACATCCTCACATTCATCCATGTCCTTATATAGTTTACCCACCAATGCTGCCTAATAATATTTATCTATTATTTATGATGGCTGGTGGATAACGTCGGGGTAATGATGACGCCGACTCGGGAGAGAGATAGCTAGTAAGCGTCTCTTTAACCCGAGGCACTGTCATACTATGATATTTAATACCCAAAACATTACTTTAGTAGAAGTTTTTGGGGATAAACACATAAAATAGAAACCGGTTTATTCCAAAATCTCAACTCCTCAGTGTGGAGATAGGGAAAAAACGGCAAACCCCGACGAGGAGGCTGAGATATAGAGATTTAATTATATTCTCACTAAGATAATGTTCAGCTGGCCAGAAAACATTTAACTAGGCAATCAGCACAAAATAAAACCTCCTTTTATAAGCTCCTCTTTATACAACAGAGTTATGAGCTGAATTATTCATTTATTCATTGAAAACTCACAAGCTTTGTTCATAATATACGTATACACATATATCCTTTTCTTTTCTCTTTTTCTTTTTTCACACTAACGATACCAATTCCTCGGAACAGGAGATCGCAGCACGATAGGCACTGGAACTAACACGTGTGGCAGAGATAGGGCACGCCCGTCTCAAACCTCGCTGTTAGATCCATTTGCACGATCCCCGAGATGCACGTCGCCGCTGTGCCTCGGCAGCAGCGGGACTCGCGCCTCAGGGAGCGCGCGCAACCGAACCGTCCTCCTCGAAGGACGCCCGGCGGGAGTGAGTTGAAACAGACAACCTCTGCAATACTCAGTCAGTCCCCTCGAGAACTTACTGGGTAAGCAAAACTCCCAAACAAGCAACACAAAGCTGATGCGCGTCCCCACCCGAGATAAAACGAGGGTAGGGAACACCACAACGTTTTGAATTCTTGTTTCTCCATAATATCTAGATACTGAGACAAACAGACAATAAATAGACAAGGACAGTATTACACAGATCGCACTTGCTGAAGGCAACAAAGCTAGTGATTCTCTGATCGCGGGAGTGCTATATAGCTTCCTGGTCGGTGACGTCACCCGCCCATGACGTCTCCCGTTTCCATTGGATTGATTACACATGTGCTTCACGACGCAATCACGCAAGGCGTTCCCACCGCGTCTCAACGCAGCTCGAGTTCCCTTGAACGGGAATCTGCATTGTTTATCCTTTTGATCTTTCATTCAAACAATTTCGACCTCTGGCAGAAAATTAGGCCCACAGCAGTAAAGATACAGCAGAGTATTTAATTTTACAAATGGGGTACTTTTTTATCCCTGTGTGCACCAAACCCATCTTAAGTGTTTGCTGCCAAAAAAGCTTTTTTTTTTGTTTCATCTGACCATAGAACCCGTCCCGTTTGAAGTGCCAGTTGTGTCAGGTACTTTTCAAACGTTCTATGGACAGAGGAACCAAAAAAATAGCTTTTTTGGCAGCAAACACTTAAGATGGGTTTGGTGCACACAGGGATAAAAAAGTACCCCATGTGTAAAATGAAATACTCTGCTGTATCTTTACTGCTGTGGGCCTAATTTTCTGCCAGAGGTCCTGGACATCTTGTTCAGATACATGGCATCATGGATTGGATCAAATACCAACAGATAAAAAATCGAAACCTAACAGACTGTGCTAGAAATCTTAAAACGGGCCATGTTTGGATCTTCCAACAGGACAGTGATCCAAAAACAAATATCAAAATCAAAACAAAAATGGGTCACTGAGCACAAAACCAAGATCTGCAATGGCCATCCCAGTCCCTGGCCTGAACCCTATAGAAAATGAGTGGGCTGAACTGAAGAGAAGAAGCACCAACATGGATCTGGGAATCTGCAGGATCTGGAGAGATTCTGTGTGGAGGAATGGTCTCTGATCTCTTGTCAGGTGTTCTCCAAACTCATCAGGCATTATAGGAGAAAACTCAGAGCTGTTATCTTGGCAAAAGGAGGTTGCAAAAAGTATTTAATAAAAGGGTGCCAATAATTGTGGCCAACGTGTTTTGGAGAAAAACATTTATTTCATAATGTGATTTAGCCCCACTTTCAATTCTCTTGCTTCAATGAAAGGTTAGAATTTTGGCAATTTTTTGAATGAAAGATCAAAAGGATAAACAATGCAGATTTATTTTTTACAGCCAGTTTTGATCATATTTACCAGGGGTGCCAACAATTTTGGCCATGACTGTACATAGAATTCAATCAATTAAGAAATAAATGTTAAGGAGTATGTCTTTAGGCAATTGTGGTGGGTAAAATTATATACATTCTTTATTTTATTTTATTTCAGGATGAAAAAGCTCAGTTATTTGACTCGTACATTTGGGCGAGTTTGGTAAGACCTTCTTGAGCCTTTTTTAGGCATTTAAAGAAGTGAGATCCCTCACTATTTCGTGCAGCCTTTATTATAAAGATATTTTGTTTATTAGGTTTGGAATATTGAAGGTTTGAGTTGGGATCCTGTTGAATGTGGAACAGACACAATCTCACTGCCAAGAAAACAACTGTGGAGGCCTGATATTGTCATCAATGAATTGTGAGTTCGAAAGTATCAAGCTATTATATTAGATTTACTGTATGTCAATGCTGATGTAACGTTGTCGTTGAAACATAGGAGGAAGCAGGATCCACGTGCAGCACAATTTATTTAAAATTGTCTCAAAACTTGAACAAAAAAAAAAAAACTTAAAACTCAAAACTTGACAAAGACAACTAGGGAACAGGACTCGGGAACAGAACAACCAACATTCAACATCAAGAACTCACAAAGACTGAAACAAGACAAAGGGCTTAAATACACAGGCAAACAAGCTAAACAAGATAACAAGGGGGCGTGGCTAATAGGAAACACCTGGGGAGACTAATAAACTAGAAAAACTACAAAGGACTACAAAACATGACACAGGACAGGAAATTACAAAAAGTCCACACAAGACAAGGTGAACACAAGACAGGAATTATGAAAGAGCCCCCCACATAAGGAGCGGATTTCAGACGCTCCGTGAGAAACAGTCCAGGAGGGTGGTGGAGCGGAGGCGGTCTTGGGGGAGGGATGGAGGGCCAGGCCCATGCAGGGGGATAGGACCAGGATATGGCACTGGAGGACCTGGGCCGTGGAGCATGGGCGGACCTGGGCCGTGGAGCGTGGGCGGCCAGGGCGGAGCAGACAAAGCAGGGGACCAGGGCGGACCGGACAGTTCAGGGGGCCAGGGCGGAGCAGGCAGTGCAGGGGGCCACTGAAGCGCAGCCTCCATGGCCCTATCAATGGACCCACTGGATGTGGTCCTCGAGTAAATGTGAGTCCCTTGGCGACTGCTGGATCCATCTTATGGGAAAGTTATTCTGTAACGTTGCGGTTGAAACATAGGAGGAAGCAGAATCCACGTGCAACACAATGTATTTAAACAAACTCAAAACTTGACAAAGACAGACTCGGGAACAGGACTCGAGAACGTCTCGGTTCTCTCTAGAAGAAGGACGAGTGTTGCGTAAGCTAGCTTACGCTATGGGAAAATCCCTTTTCTCGAGAATACTGAAGCCAAAAATTATCCTTCATTTTGTATTATTTTAAAACGCATTTTGCGTTTTGCGCACAAAGCGTTCTCAACCGCTTTCATCTCTAGACAGTTTATGTGCGAGCACTTCTCTTGGCCTGACTACAGGCCAAAAGTCGGCCTGCCCTCATAGAGGGCGCCCCAACCTGAGTTGGAGGCCTCTGTCGAGACTAATTTCAGCATCGAGACCGCCCCCAGATCTACGTCTGACTGATACCAGTCACCTTCCAAGGCTCTAGAGCTGTAACACAGTTCTGGGTCACCTTGATGCGTGCCCGACGCAGGACGCGCGTCTTCAGCCAGTACTGAAGTGGACGCATGTGAAGCAAGCCCAGCTGCTTCACTGCTGAGGCTGAGGCCATGAGACCTACCATCCTCTGAAAACTTTTGAGAGGAGTGACATTGCCAACTTTTAATGATGCCAGCAGGCGCTGTATTCGCAGAGCGCATTGTGACGTAAGCCGTGCTGTCATTTACACCGAGTCCAAAAATCTGTTCCCAAAAAAGAGATTTTCTGGCTGGGAGACAGTGAACTCTTGGTCTAATTGACTTTGAGACCCAAGCCTTCTTAATGGCTGAGTAGTAAAGCCCTGTGTGTCATCAGTTTCGCCTCTGACTGCGCTAGAATTAGGCAGTCGTCCAAATAGTTCAGTACTCGTATGCCCCGCTGTATCAGGGGAGCGAGCGTCGCGTCCATGCACTTCGTAAATGTACCAGGTGCTAAAGACAGCTATATGGGGAGGCTGCAGACCTGGAGCCGGTAGATATGGGACCCAAACAGTTTTACGCCCCTGGCAGTTTTACGCCCCTGTTGTTCCTGATGCGTCCAGTAGGGGGATATACTGCGAAATAACATCATTAAATCGACGCTAACACATTAATAACCCGTCCATAGACTTGACAATTTTGTGTTTTTTTGTTCATTTAAATATAAACGCTACAGTGTAGATCTGCACGGATTAAAATAGAAAAATAGATGCAGATATTCAGTCGGTTTTCACTCTTCACTCAGCCTACAGAAGACTTTTGTTTTTGTGAATTGAAAAATTAAAAATACACATAGTTGGATCAACTACGTGTTATGACAAGCAATGATATGACCTACTGCAGTTATAGGCCTATTCACCGTTTGTTTTTATATGGAGACTAAGTGAAATATGTTGTTGTGAATTTATAACTACATTTAGATATTAACCATATTTAGACCATTAGACTTACAGTACCTAGTAATCATATGGATCCTCGATTTAATATCTGCTGTACTATTCTCTATTGGTCGTCATACAGCTACAAAACAGTGTCCTACATACGTGGTAAGATAAATTTAAGCCAGATCGTCCTGAACTTTTTGGTAAATTCTGGGCAAGTTTCATATGCATAAAGACAGAACCATCCAATGTCAAAACCTTTAAACTCAAAGGTTTCTAAAACAAATAATATCCTTGAGTCTGTTGTAAAGAACCTTTCATTTTTTATTGACAAAATGTAATATTGTATTGATTTGTGTAGCCTAATTCAATCTCTTTTGATGTCCGTATACCCCCCTTGTTTTTTTTCTCTCTCTTCTCACTGTTAATGTCTGTATCCTTTCATTTGCAATACAAAATAAATAAATAAATTAATTTAAAAAAAGATTAAAACATACCTCAATTCGTGTCGCTGTACAGTCTCCCCCTACTGGACGCATCAGGAACAACAGGGGCGTAAAACTGCCAGGGGCGTAAAACTGTTTGGGTCGTATATCTACCGGCTCCAGGTCTGCAGCCTCCCCATACTCAAAGACAGGCCAAACGGAAGGACGGTGTACTGATAAGCCTGACCCTCGAAGGCGAATCTCAAGAAAGGCCTGTGACGGGGCGCTATTTGTATCTGAAAATATGCATCCTTCAGATCCACTGAAATTAACCAGTCCCTCAGGCGAATTTGCGCAAGGATTTGTCTGGTCGTGAGCATTCTGAACGCTCGCTTCATAAGAGCTTTGTTCAAACACCTGAGATCCAGGATGGGTCTGAGACCGTCATCCTACTTGGGTACTAGGAAGTACCGGCTGTAGAAACCCGACTCGCTCTGTGCCAGAGGAACGGTTTCTATGGCCCCTTTTTGCAGCAGTTTCGCTATCTCGGTGCAAAGTAGATGCGCTACTTCGCCTTTCACCGTACTTTCAACCGTGGCTCAGAAGCGCGGAGGTCTGCGAGCGAACTGCAGCGAATAGCATCGCTTTATGAGGTTCAACACCCATTCTGACACGCCCGGGATAATTTCCCATGCTTTTGCACGTATGGCTAGGGGTAGAATGGTTTTACATTGATTGGGCTGATACATTGACACTGCGCTTACAGTGTTCATATGGGGTGGCGCACAGTGAGCAGCGGCTGGCCGGTTCACACATAACACTCCTGTCGCGGGGACGGGGAGGTGTTTTATTGAAGGGTGCCATATAATTGTGTGTGACACAGGGCGCACAGTGTTTATTAGTGAGCGCTGAGACACAGGCACACTTTTTACACTTAAAACACCCTGGGTGTTTATTGATGGGAGCCCTAAGTGAGTGTGCAGCTGGAGTGTCACTGAACGGGCAGTGTTTATGAGTAGGGGTGAGCACTGAACAGCGGGCACATTTCCTACATTTGAAACACATGCGGCTTGAGCCGATTTTATTGATGTGGGCCCTGAATGAGTGAGTGACACTGAGTGGGCCGTGCTTATGTGTAGGGGTGAACACTGGGAAGCGAGCACAATTCCTAAATTTATAACACTTTCGGCGTGTGCCGGGCAGACAGACATAATGCTCTTTTTGAGATATATCTGGGTCGCAGTGAAAACGGCGTTTAGGTACAGGCGAGCGGGTTGTAAAACGGGCTCGTTGGCTGTAAAATACACTCCTCCAGTCACCTCTGCAGTGGGAACTGCGAGAGCGAAGTTCGAAGAAGAGACATTGTCGTCTTCTCAGAGTCAAGAAGACTTGGGAGGCTCGGGATTCAGCGCAATCTTGGGCATGGGCTGATGGCGCTGTGAAGGTGGCGGAGGCGCTGTGTTCCGGCCAGGCGGCTGCTTTTTAGAGCGACTTGTCGCGGAACTCGAGCGCCTGGGAATGCGCCGGCGGCGGTGTAGGCGTGACCGATGTGGGCCGAAGTAGTCCGGCAGGCTTTAGAAGGCAGAGCAGCCTTAGACTGCCATTTGGCGGACGGCGGGCGAAGGTGTGTTGCCACAGCTTCCTCGACGGGCGGAATGGACTGGTAACCTTTGTCTTTCGCGCCCTCCACAGTGGAGAGCGTCGAAGAGACAGAAGTCCGCAGCCTGGCCGAAAATGGCACCTTCCAACATTTCGACAGTTCCTCGTGCAGTTCGGGGAGGAACAGAGCGGGCCTCGAGTGAGGTGTCGAGCAACGTCCAGGGAGGAAGCAGCTGTTCTCTTCCGCGTTGTCCCCGTCGAACTCGTCGAGCACAGTGGGAGCGGTGGTGGAAGCCGGGCACTGACCATCCGTGAGCAAGGTGGGAGACTCAGAAAGCGATGCACGCGGGGATTCCACCGGCGTGCTCTCACAAACAGGATCATATTCTGGCGGCCTCTGCAAGCGGCGCTTTTTGCGGCGTGGCCCGGATGAGAGAGGCGGAAGCACGGAGTCCACATCGAAGATGGTTAGTCGAGCCCGCAGGGTCGACATAGTCATGGTATCCCATTCCGGGTCAGCCGCCCTGGGAAAGCGGGTGGTCCGCGTGTTTTCGTCCGAAACAGGAAGCGCACAGGATGTGGCGGTCCCCGTCGCTGAGAAGGGCTCTACACGAGCCGCATTTGGAAACACGAAGCATTTGAAACAACGCCTCAGCTCTTTTAGGAAGAAAACGTGAGTGTCACGGCGGAGAACACACGCGGAGCGAGAGTTTAAAGGATATGGGCACCGGATAGCGCAGCAGGAACGGCGGCTGAAGGCGGCGAGAAGACGGTCGGCTTCCTCAGACACTTGGCTCTGCGATGCAGATGGCTCGTCCCGCTGCAGTGCCTTTTCAACGGCGCAGGCTTCTTCCAGAGATCCAGCGATGTGAAGTGAAAACTTCGCTGAAGAGATGAAAAATCAAATTGCATCCTATCGGGATGTGGCTTATAAAGGCATACGCCACGCCTATTCTGGCTGGCCAGCGCACTCATTGGTGCTTACGTTACGGGCAGCCTGCCGATAGGTTGCAGCAAGTTGGCGCGCGAGCTGCCTCGCCTAGGTCTGCTCGCTGAAGCAATATGCGTTTTAAAATAATACAAAATTAAGGATCATTTTTGGCTTCAGTATTCTCGAGAAAAGGGATTTTCCCGTAGCATAAGCTAGCTTATGCAACAAGAGAGTACTCTCCTAAGAGAACAGAACAACCAACATTCAACATCAAGAACTCACAAAGACTGAAACAAGACACAGGGCTTAAATACACAGGCAAACAAGCTAAACAAGATAACAAGGAGGCGTGGCTAATAGGAAACACATGGGGAAACTAATAAACAAGAAAACTACAAAGGACTACAAAACATGACACAGGACAGGAAATTATAGAAAAGTCCACTCAAGACAAGGGGAACACAAGACAGGAATTACAACAGCTGATTATTGCAAATAAATCTGAAATCTTTCTCCTGCATTTCATGCAATGTTACTTTTTGCACTTTGGTACATTCGACTAAAAAGCATACTCAAAAGCTTTAATAATTGTGATGGATAATATAACAAATGCCCTGTAACATTTGCATACTACCCTTTCCTAATACTGCTGTCTTTTTTTCCTTTAAAGCATGGATGAAAATAAAGTCCCAGACACATATTACCTCTATGTCCAACATACTGGTAAGGTAATGGATGATCTTCCAATTCATGTGATCAGTTCCTGCAACATGGACATCTACACCTTTCCATTCGATATTCAGAACTGCTCATTTACTTTTAATTCATACAAGCTCTTTGGTAAGTTGGCTTGAATGGAGGATACATTTTCAGTTATAACTACATTTGTGACCCCGTAATCTCTCATTTGTTTGGTCTTCTCTACAGCGGTGGATGTTCAATTGTTTTTTATTGAACCAGTGGAGGAAACAGTTAAATATTCCCTAGATGCAATGCAAACTAAAGGAGAGTGGGAGCTAGTCACCATGTTAGCTGAAAAACCTACACTACTTCCTGAAGAGCTAAACTATTCTTATGATACACTCATTTACTATGTATGTACACACAGAAGTTACATTTCTATAACTTGGATAAGGATAAATAAGGATAAAACGTTTTCCTTTATACATTTTTTAATCAAATCAATTTTTATTTGGAACATATATTACAGTTTTTATATTTTATGATTCAGATCGTTCTCAGACGTCGACCCACCATGTACGTGGTGAACCTCCTGATTCCCAGCTGTTTCCTCATCGCTGTAGATCTATTCAGCTTTCTTCTACCAACTCAGAATGTGGATCGATCTTCCTTCAAAATGACCCTCATCTTGGGTTACACTGTGTTCCTGCTGCTCATGAACGACCTGCTGCCCGTCACAGGAAACTCCTTACCTCTCATAAGTTTGTATAGGAGCTTTTTATTGTAGTGTTTTTAATAACTAGGCATGTGAGAAAGCTTCCAGAGTCAAGTACTTATTCTGGCTGCACTGTAAGAAAAATGCTCAAGTTAAGTAACAGCTTGCACCACAACATTTTTGGGTTGGGAAGTTCGGTCTGGTCTCGATCCGTTGAGGAGTAATTATGTAAATCACCCAGTAAATCACCCACATCACCAAAGAGCACTGACTGCAGCTGGAGAATTGAGATGTTTAGATTCCACTATCGCGTCTGTTATAAAAGAAATCAACAGCTGAGAACCGCAATCAAGGCATTTGTCGATCGGAAAGATGTGTTTGCCATCCTTCCTACGGGATTCGGCATAAGTTTAATTTATCAGCTGGCTCCGATGGTCGCTAAGAAGATGGGGCGCAATGAAAACCAATGGAAGGGATGGGCTCACGATCTCTTTTCTCTGAAGCCTCAAATGAACACGCTTCTTCAGCCTGGTCTCTTTCGTCGTCTTTCCATTTTTTTAAATCAGTCAAGTCACGTTGCAACCGTGTTATTAAGTTTAGACAGGGCTGACAAATGCGAGAAGATTTATTTGCTTTATTGTCGAGATCTAATCCTAAACGGAGAACTTGTTCGTATATACATACACCTTTGGTATTTCTCTCAAAAATGCTATTCGTGCTTGTAAGTACTCCGCGGATTTTTTTTTTTTCTGATTCGGTTAAGACACGCCTCATAATCAACATTCTGCCTAGAATATGAGTATGACGAAGTCAGGCTACCGTTACAGTGTAATTATACATTTAAGTACTGAGAAATTTTCATTGACTACATGTACTTACTATTGGGTTAGGGTAGGATTAGGGTTTGGTTTGGGGTTAGTTTGTAATTGCATGTCATTTTCATGTTTAAACTTTGTTGGATCAAATCCAGTGTGTAGCCAGATTTAACCAGTTGAATTGTGGAATGTTCATAAAATTTCCTATTACAATCCAATGTCCAAATATGTAAATTATAGCCATATAAAGGGTGTGGCCCCGTAGTTGCTGCTTGCAAGAACTTGTGTTTTCTCTACTTGTGTTAATTTATTTGGAATGCCAGAGAAAGACGTTAATTGAGCATATCGATTACCAAGCCACGATATTTTTAATTCGCTGCGACCCTACACTAATTTGCACTGCTCTTGGTAGATTGTGATGGTCATTATGGACACGAGCTGGCTACATCTTTAATTTGCACATTGTCAGTAGATCTCCCGCAAAACTTTCCACTCCCATCTGTGCTTTTATGGGATTGCAGTCTAACACAAATTTACCCTGGTTTATAAATCTGGCCCAAAATGTCCTGTCACTTGTCACAGTCATTGCTGGTTATGACAGTTTTAAAGTTTTAAATGTTCCTCTCTTGCCAACTGGCATTCATTTTGAAATGTTATATCCAATCTCTTTCCAGATGTGTTTTTCTCTCTCTGCTTGGCACTGATGGTGGCCAGTCTTCTGGAGACAATTATTATCATAAATATTCAGTATGGCTCCAGTAACTATGGACCGTTACCTCGATGGGCCAAGGTGCTTTTCCTCAACTACCTTGCTAAACTTGTTTTTTTAAGCAAGATACCCAGTGAACAAAACTGTGGTCCTGAAGGTGAGTCTTACATGCAAAATGAAATATGTCTGTCTAGTGTTGTTTATAAAATAAAACAACCAGATAAATGTACGCATGATCCGCTGTGGTGACACCACAGGCTAAAGTTTTATTCAATTGTTTTGAACTAGTCATTTCCAAATGTTATTAATGGCTCGTTTCCACCGAGTAGTGGAACAGTACGCAATTATTTCTGTTTTCTCTGTCAAAAGTTTTGAATGGTACCAAAATGCTTTTCCCATTCACAATGCTTTGTCACGGGGTGACAAATAATCCCCGGAACTAATCCCATCAGAGAAGTGTTCCCGCCGGGACACTTTTAGTGTAACACTGTCCCCGGGCTTGTGTGTGTGTCTGTCGTCATGACAACTAAATGGCAGATTGGCAACAGGTGCGGGGACTTCACTTTGAGTGCCTGATTGAGGTGGCGCCAGTGTTTGGAGAGGATAAAACACAAGAGAAAGAGAAGGCTGTGTGTTCTCCCTCCGCGTTGTGTGGTTGTTTCTTTGTCTTCCCCCGGCGATCTGGTGTGGTTCTCTCCTGTTGGGAAATGTTTGTGGAGTGTTGCAGCTGAAGGACCATCGTGAAAGAAGCGGAGTGTTGCTTGTGGGATCCGAGGGCAGTTTTGAAGAGTGGAATTCGTCGTCTGGACTGGGAAAGAGTGAGATGAGTGATTGACAAATTGAATCTCATAAACGCATGTTTTCTACACTAAATTGGATACTGGTTTGAAGTGCTTGGATCACGTTGTATACATCGCACTGAGTGAAATAGACTGATTCCTTGTCGATCTCTAGCCTCCCCCTCGGCCATTGAAACCAGCGAAGTGAAGCCGCTTGTAGTGGTGAGGAAATTATTCACCGCATCTGTCCCAACTCTGACTATCATCGGCTCTTCAGATCGAGACCTCTGGGTGAGTGTTGGCCTTACTTTGCACTTGAAGAGTGGATTTGTAGTGCTGAAATTGACGTTTCCCATCACGTTGCATGTTTGGAATTGGACTGTCGTGTGTGTGTGGAAGATTTACCTTTTATCGCCGTGCACTCCCCATGTGTTATGCTGGTCTACCGTCCATCATAAGAGTCTAGCAAGATCGATTGCAGTCACCTGTTGGATGTCAGAAGGAAAAGCCCCCGTGTGCACACTACATGTGAGAACTGGTTACCTCTGCTTGAAGTTTGTATGCTGTCTGTCCCAGTGAAAGCCCGGCTCAGCTTGTGACTCTGTCCCCTGCAACACACGTGAGAACTGTTTACCTCTGCTTGAAGTTTATGCTGTCTGTCCCAGTGAGAGCCCTGCTCAGCTTATGACTTTGTCTCCTGCCACCCCTGGGAGAGCTGTTCACCTCTATTCGAAGTGTTGATTCCGTCTGTTCCAGTGAACGTCGCTCAGCTTGTGACTCTGTCCCCTGCAACACACATGAGAACTGTTTACCTCTGCTTGAAGTTTATGCTGTCTGTCCCAGTGAGAGCCCTGCTCAGCTTATGACTTTGTCTCCTACCACCAATGTGAGAGCTGTTCACCTCTATTTGAAGTGTTGATTCCGTCTGTTCCAGCGAACGTCGCTCAGCTTGTGACTTTGTCCCCTGCAACACACGTGAGAACTGTTTACCTCTGCTTGAAGTTTGTGTGCTGTCTGCCCCAGTGAAAGCCCTGCTCAGCTTATGACTCTGTCTCCTACCACCAACGTGAGAGCTGTTCACCTCTATTTGAAGCGTTGACTCCGTCTGTTCCAGTGAACGCCCGCTCAGCTTGTGACTTTGTCCCCTGCAACACACGTGAGAACTGTTTACCTCTGCTTGAAGTTTGAATGCTGTCTGTCCCAGTGAAAGCCCTGTTCAGCTATTGACTCTGTCTTCTGCCACCCATGTGAGAGCTGTTCACCTCTATTTGAAGTGTTGATTCTGTCTGTGCCAGCCAAAGCCCCGCTCCGCTTGCGACTTGAGTCTGCTGTAGCCCTGAAACCCACCTGTATGGTGCGAAGTGCCCACCCTTTACAACTCCTGTGAGCCCTGATCCACCTACTCCCCTGCGATACTCACCTGTGATACTCACCTGTTCAGCGAGTTGGCACCAGAGCCAGAATGAAGTAAGCCTGACTCATTTACTTACCTGCGATACCTACCACTGCGAGTTGGCACCAGCGCCAGAAGGAAGTGAGCCTGACCCCCCACTTGCCTTGGATTCCTGGGAAGAGGAAGGAAGAGGAATTTTAGATTAGGATTTTCAAATTGTTTTTATATTTAATAAAGCCTGTCATTCTTTTTATTCCTGCCTCCTGCCTCCTCCTTTGACACGCTCCTCAGGGTGATCCTGGTCTAGGGGTGGGTGCAGTCTGGCTTGGCCCACCTCGACCTGTGACAGCTTCACCTAAAGGGTGGAGCTAGACTCACTGCAGAACGTTGATTGGTTGACAGAGAATCGTCACTTGCGTGTGCTACAAGGGGAATGACAACATAAGAAGTGACATTTTTTAATATACAGTTGAAATATAATACTACTGTATTGTGTCACGACATGTAGTTTTAAGAGTTTTTCAGGCGAGAATGTAGTTGTTTAAAGTTAAAATCTGTGGTTTATTTATAAAGATTTATGAAAATTTGATCCAGGTTGTGAGATACATTCCAGACGATCACCGGGCGCTCTGCGCTCATGTACCCCGCGAGGAACAGCCTTTCCTCAGCTAGTCGTTCTGACATTTGCCGTTGACCCTGACGTCTCTGTAGTGGTTAAACATGAGATATAATTCATCTTGGGTAGACCTAACGGGAGAATTTTGGTCTCGTGAATCTATAATTTGTTCCCTGGCCAATCGTTTTGAGTGAAGTTTCATACCTTTATATATTTAGACTATTTAAATGTACCGTTGTAAAGTTAGACTAGAGTGCTGACTTTGTATGTTTTACTGCATTGTTTGCTTCATTTCTTATTGTATAGCTTCTTGTACCTTTTACTTATACTTTTATAATGGCTATTATTGATAAAACTGAAATTTAACAAAAAGAGACAGGGTTGAGTTTAGTCATTTTTAATTTTATTACAGTGAAGATGATCACTGTAATGTTGTTTACTGCAACATTTGTTGTTTACAAATGCACATATTGCCTGGATGATATTAATAGGTTTAATATTTTTAAAATTTAAACGTAAAGAGGCAGGGTTGTGCTTTATATTTCGTTTTGATACAGGGTTTCTGCAGGGTTTAGTCAGTCAAATTTAAGACTTTTTAAGACCTTTTTATGACCATTATGATTTAAATTTATGACCTATTACACGAATTACGAAAAATAACTTTTATATTAGTCGATATAGATAATTATCACGATAAATGTCTAATCTTTATTTCTTTCAAGTTTAAAGGCATATTTTTGCTCCTAAGTGAAAGTTGTAGAGCGTTAATTGTGGTTTTAGACTACCGGTACTCTTTATTGTCAGAACATATCATGACAAACACTTGCCAAACAGGGGAACATTTCACAAATCTAAGGTAGAACATTCAAACATTTGACATTAGGTACTTAACAAAATAAATATCTTTATTGGAAAACTAATTTCTTAGTTTCTGCATGTGCTAATGGGGGTCAAATCTTTGAAATGAAATGTATGAAAAACAGTAGCCTAAATACATTATTAAATACTGTAATTATATTCATTAGTCCTTTAATACATTGTCTACAATAATAATATAATACAATTCAATATGTATATCCCACATGGTGCAGTTAATATTAATAGGCTAACGTTACAGTAAATCCATGGTAAATAATGGGAATTTGTAGAAAAGCTTCTGACTGTATCGTTGCGCAGTGTTTCTCCTGTTCATCAGCGCTGTCTCATCTGCCTTTAAACCGGTTTAAATCACTGAGACGTGTTCTTCACTGAATTTAAGCGCTTCTCACTGGATCTCGTGACTGAGACCGACCAGAGTAAACGCATCAGCTCTAGTGAGCTCGCGCTGCGCTGCTGTTTGGACTTTGAGCCGAGCAGATAAACGGTCCGTGTGGCGCGCGGTTCAAATGAGTTTTTTCGTTCCGCTTTTGGAGCATTTAACATTATGCCGCCAGCCCATCTTCAGGGGGGGAAATGCAATGGTAGAACCAATGAATGAACGAGCATATGAAATTAAGAAGTGGCTAAATGTAATTTATGACCTTGTACGGAAAATCCGGATGTTTTTATGACTTTTTATGGCCTAAAATTCTTATTATTAAATGTATGACTTTTTATGACTCCGCGGACACCCTGTGATATAAATAGGCTAAGGTTAAGCATGGAGTGAATATAATCAATACGCATTGCCTTGACCACATTTTGTCTCGACGGGGACGAGACAGGCATTAAACAGGAATTAGAAACACAAGGGAACATAGACAACGAACCAGCACAGGACTACAGACACAGGGAGACTAAATAGGGAGCAAACAAAAGAGGGTAACGAACAAGGCAGGTGGGGCAAATTAATCAATAATCAGGTAACAAGATGGGAGGGGCCAGACAATTGACAGGAGAGCACATGGCACAAGGAATACAAGACAAGCCATGTGCTCACAACAAACCAGACTAGACACAAACACATGACAAACAGGGAATTTCAGATTTCTGTCACCAAACCAGATACAAACCAAACAGAGGTGACCGAACCCTGACAGAAATGCCTAATGTCGGCGCTTGTCTTCTTGTCTTCATGCCGAGAAGTAAGAACAAGATCTTCCGTATGTCATCCATTGTTGTTTACTATGTCGCTTTCTTCTTCAAGCGAAAATGATGTCGATCGCTTCTTTCTGGCATACATGTAGGCTACACCACGCCTATCAAGTAAGGGTACTGTTGGAGTTTACCGTCCCCAATCGTACTGTACCGTACCATACCACTCGATGGAAACGAGCCATAACAGTATTCCATTCATGTATGAAAAATAATTTATTTCAACAACTTATCTTGTACCTGTAGAGCACACGACTGAGACCAAACACTGTGATCCTGTAGTTGACACCCCTCCCACCGAAGAGGTCCATAACACAACTCCTACTCTTCAGGAACTGAGGAAGATACGCCACGAGTTACTATCCATCCGTCAGCGGGTCGATAAACATTTAAAAACTGATGAGATTACAGATGAGTGGGTACATTTGGGTGAAGTCATTGACCGCTTGCTTTTTGGGATGTATTTTATCTTTCTCTCAGTGAGTTTCATCACTATTTTTGTAATTTGGCTGTCCTGGTATGGCAAAAATACAGCAGTGGTATAAATGAACTGCATGAAAATGATTGCTGTTAGGTGTATAGGATCACTGAACCTGCAAAAATGTTGCCATTTATTAAATTAAATTAAATTAAATAATTGTAATAAATATTGTCTGCCAATGTTCTGTATTTGTTTTTATTGATTTTTGTAATCCAACAGATTAATCAGTAGAAATGCATGCTGTTATTTTCAAATGTACCTAGGTAATACGTTTATTAAGTTATGATAGAATGACTGATTCAGGAAACTCTAAGTTTCTGACAAAGAGTCAGTATAGCAGTGGAAAATTAATTAAAAACTAAAGCACTGTAAAAACATTCTTATGTGTTAATATTACAAATGGCTATGCAGTGTTAGATAACTGTATTTTAATGGGAGTTTATATATAGATACAGTTCATTGTTTATCTTTTTTTTTTGAGAAATCACTGGTTGGTTGGTTAATGGTTGAAATCTTCTTACTGTTGTTTGAAAAACGTGTTTTTTTTTTATAAATGAATCAACAAATATGCATGATTTCTGTTTAAAAAAAATATATATATATATGTACATATATATAAATGAATCAGCAAATATGTATGATTTCTGAAATGTGCAACTTTTTTATATTTGAAAGACCTGCCTTTATCATAAAAAAAAAACTATAGAAAAAAGGCGAACCAAGACTTGACCATGATCTTTTCAATGATTCAAGGATGGCAAGTAGACAACACAAAACATAAATTGTTACAACATAAATGTTAAAGGGATACTCCACTTTTTTTGGAAATAGGCTCATATTACAACTCCCCCAGAGTTAAACAGTTGAGTTTTACCGTTTTCGAATCCATTCAGCCGAACTCCGGTTCTGACGGTATCACTTTTAGGATAGCTTAGCATAGATAATTGATTCTGATGAGTCCAGTAGCATTTCTTTCAAAATGACCAACGAGTTTCAATATTTTTCCTATTTAAAACTTGACTCTTCTGTAGTTAAACCATGTACTAAGATCGACGGAAAATGAAAAGTTGCGATTTTCCAAGCCTACAGTATATGGCTAGGAACTACTCTCATTCCGGCGTAAGAATCAAGGAACTGTGCGGCCGTACCATGGGTGCAGCAGGCGTAATGATATGACGAAGCACTTGCCGTCAACAAGTTTGTTGGTATTCGGTGTAACATTACGGTAGAATATACCCTCGACTTACTATCACAGCCCTTTACTACGCACAGAACCATGGCTAATCGCACAGGAAACCTAATTTGCCGCCTAAAAACTACACAAACTTAGTCCCGGTCATGTTGGAAGTTACCGAGCTGGGGACTATTTTCAGGTGCTTCGTCATATCATTACGCCTGCTGTGTTTTTACAGTAGCCTATAATATGCAAAGTACAATTTTCTATAAAATAAAATCTCTGATTCTGTTCTTTTCTGTGACATTTAAGGGTGACATAGGCCTACAAAAACTATTTTAGGTCTAAAACAGTTTGGATAGTTGTTAATATGAGAGTTATGAGACATTATTTAAGAGATTTAAGTATTGTGTTACATGATAGCTCTCGGCAACTTTCACTTTTAAAAACTCTATTTTGTGACAAAGTAGTTTAACTTGCATGACATAAAGAGTGTCATAAGTCATGTGCCACGCATAGAATTCGAGGCAGTAACCAAAAAGCTCATGGTTCCTCCCTGAAAGTTAGGTTAATGTAGCAATAGTTAAATAACTGGATTCTCTTAAAGATACAATATGTAACAATTTTGTAATAAAAGATCCAAAAATCACTTGGACAGTGTGATATATTTCCTGCAGTTATGTACTTACAATATCCCAAAAGTCTCCAAAGATTTTTTATTTCAGAGAAATTCCAATTTTAAATAATTGTCCGTCCCGGAAAAAAATGTCGCTTGTCAGTGACGCAATATCCGCACTATCCTTGGTTTCCGCAATATCACGTGGACATATGCGTTAGTAAAAAAAAAAGTTCCTCTAGCCGGGACAAGAACTCGGGTCTCCCACGTTATATGATGGCACACTTGCCCATGACACTATCGTGATGCGATAGCTTATATCAACATTATAAATTATACAAGATTGTCGTCCGCGTCCCCGCACCCACGCATGTAATAGCCTATTATGATTTCCGTCATTATTGTATATTCTGTACAAGTCAGTGACCGAGATTATGGCAGTGCAATTAAATACAATCGGATATCTGTTGTTAAAAAATATTAAGCCATTACTTGCAAATGTCCGTTCAAATTAAATTTTACTACGATTGGTTTGAACACGTAAAACAACACTTCATTAACTATGAACATCCTAAAACTACGCAGCATTAACCTAACAAATCATTTGACAAATAGCTGTAACAGGATAATATAGCATAACATTTCGCGTTCCTTCCTTGTAGTTAATTCATTATCATGACATAAAATTTCGCGTTCAGACCAAGCGGCAACCTCCCCGTCTCTCTCTTGAAACCAACACGGAAGTGAATTAAACGCCAATTCATCGACTGGCCGCTTGAGGCTGGCTGCAGAAGGGAGTCAAATCTGCATCTCCCCCATGTTAAAATGCCCAACTTTACAGCAGAAAAAAACATGTTTACAGCCTGGTTCTCTCTGTGGCTTTGGTCTATACAGCTAATTTTGCCCTTCTTAACAACTGTGAGGGGGGTGCATTTTTTTATAACTCACCCGTTTAGTTGATTAATATTTAAAGTCCTGCAAAATTAAGGGTGTGTCCACTTTTGAGTGACAGGTGGATTCCCGCTGATGTAAATGCTAGCCGGTTAGCCGTCACTTCACCTCAGCAAATTCCAGCCGCTGATCTTGCCATCTCTGCCGTGTTTGTGCTTTTTTTCGGGATTATTTCATATAACGTTAATTTAATACACCCATTACTTCGCCCACGGCTTTGGATTCCGCCGTTATCGTCGAGTGTCGTTCGAGAGAACAACCAGCGCTGTATTCCAGTTGTTTTCCTCTGTGAACACGCACTGATGGATGTCTGACAATTTCGTTGCTTTTTGGAGTTTTCAGATTTAAAAGCGTCTATAGATATAAAGGCTACACTCGTTCTGCGGTGCCGTTGCTCTGGACAGATTGTAACATGCTTATGTACCGTCAGATGAGATCCTACGGGTGTCTGTGTTTCTCCGTCCATGCAATAAATGCACATCCTTGAATGAGCGCGGATTTCTAGTGCATTTAACGTTACTTGAACTTCTTAGGTAATATATCTATGTGTTGACCCATTTGAGAATTGAGATGCGGCCAAAATCTGAATTTAAAATGGACTGAATAATAAAGCTCTCTACGAACTTGACGAGCGATGCCGCGCTGACGGACCATATACTGTAATAAAAGAGTGACTGACATGTATGCACATAATCATGGTCACACACACACACACACACACACACTCTCTCAGAATAATATTGTAAAGTTACTGCATAATACATTTTCAACTAGCAGAATAGCTGTACAGAATCACGATACACAGCCTCACTTGTTGTAGCTATGTCTTTTAACTATTATAATATTTCGAAGGGCAAAAACAGGACCTTTTAATTGGCATTCTGATTTTAATCATCAACTGTCAGTGTCACTTTAGCGCGAGGCCCTGTGCAGTCGCAGACTTGGTAATGTGAGTAGCATATAGCATTAGCTCCCAAGCCTGCGCTAACCATGGAGCTAACTCCATAGAGCTGGTAAGTCCCGCCCCCTCCGTAAAACCCCGCTGGACCTCAAAGTTGAAAAACCGTCAATGCAAGTGAATGGGAGAAAATAATTATTTTCTGGTCCCGTTCGAATTGTGCCATGAATGTGAACATATGTTGTCTGTGAATTTTTTATATAATCTTTCATGTTACAAGTTTGACAGTATATGGTATGATTCGTCGGCTAGCAGTTGTGGAAAAGACATAACGAGAAAGACTACATGTCGCCTATGTGACGTCACCCCATAAAGTTGACTTACCCGTGGTTTTCGCCAACCTCAACGATTTTGTCCTCTCCCTGAAAGAAGGCGGTGAAGTGCACCAAAGACAGCCATGTCTAGCGGGATCCGTGAGCTAGAGCCGTGAGCTAGTGGTGTTGACGTTTCAAACGCGCCGAAAGCAGCGAAGAGTTGTAGTCCACAAAGTGCTCTCACACAAAGTCTACCCGTATCAAACTTATACCCGCTAAATTGTAGCATTTTTCACACGAAAGATTATATAAAAAATTCACAGTCAACATATGTTCAAATTCATGGCACAATTCAAACGGGACCAGAAAATTATTATTTTCTCCCATTCACTTGCATTGACGGTTTTTCAACTTTGAGGTCCAGCGGGGTTAGCGGAGGGGGCGGGACTTACCAGCTTTATAACGTCGCGCTAGGTGGGCGTGGTTTCAGATAGCCAGGCTCCTCAGCTCCGCCTCTTTGCCCATATTCTGTTATCCGGGAGTGACGAGCGGTGACGCGAGGCCAAGATGGCGACGGCCGGCTCCGCCCACTTTAGGCTTCAAAAATGCTCTTCAGAAACCTACGGGTGACGTCACGGACACTACGTCCATATTTTTTTACAGTCTATGGTTCAGACGTACAAGTAATACAAAAACTAATAAATTACCTCATCCGTGATCATGATTCACTTGATAATGACTGGTGCATAGATGTATACACTAGATGTCGCCTTGGCTACGGCAGTTCATTGGAACGAATGTCTTTAATGCGACTTCTAGTGTATATATATCTATGCACCAGTCTGCGCACACGTCACACAGAAGGAAGCGCCCGCGCCCTCAGATCACTTGAACATGGCTGTGTTACAAGAGGTAAAAACGATATAAATACTGTTCGTTTTCTCACACAAACCGCTCGTTTCGTGTCTTAGGCCATCAATGTGTACTTACATTTACGAGTCATTAAATCATGTTTCATTTGGACTTCTCTGTGCATGCTCTTTGAGGTGGACCCCATAGACCTGCATGGTATGACTGTCAGACAACAACGGTTTGACCTAAAAATATCAAAATTGAAAATACTGTGGAAACAAAGACACCTACATCTTGGATGCACTTGAGGTAAGCTAAAACATATCAAATAATCCCTTTAATTCCATACGTCTCTGGATGTTGAAAACGACATCTCCCATCGTTCCACTCTCCTTCATAGCGTCATCAAGATTCGCCTTTGTTATTGTTGGAAACAGCGCCCTCTTGTGGCTCAAAATCTTACATACTGTAGCTTTAACCGTGTTTTTCAAATGCAGGATTTGTGATTTTATTGTGGGGTAGGGGGTTCAAAGGGGGTCTCGCCCAGGGTGTAATTCAATGTAGAACCGCCACTGTAAATCCTTAATATCAGTTATTCCCTTTGCCTTCATATGGAAGCACCAGATAAACCACCATATTTGTAAAGTGGGATTTACACGACATGTTTTGCTTTGCATATTATTGGCTTCTCAGACTTATGGGATGCACAAAAATATCTAGGCAAATCAGTGTTGGTATATAGTTTGACACAGTATTTAAATCACAGACTCACAGACATAAAACTGTAAGTTTAATAATACATTTAATTGTATAGCATACTCATTGCCAACTGTTTTCAGATTCTTGAGAAGGTGATGGCTGTAGCTTTGCTCTCAAGATCATGGGTAAGATATAGTCTTATAAATATTCTGATATTTTTCTGAATGTTTTTAAAAACATAGAAGCAAGCACATTTCATGAGTATTCTGTATTTGTTTTTGGGATGTTTACATTACATATGTAATGAATATGTTTAATGTATTTAATATGTAATCATTCCAGAAGCAGTTTACACATTTAGATGTTTGTTATGATATATGAACATGTTACACAACACATAATATGTACGCTGTAGTGTAAAATGCTACTCTTTGAGTTCAAATGTCTACTAGACATCAAATATTCACAAATATTAAAAATTGTTGTATTAAAATTTTCATCACATTTTATAAAAGCAACATTATAATGGCAAATGTACAGTGACATTTCAGGTAAAATAAATTTATTAATTATCACACGTTGACATTTTAGATGTGGAAAGAAGAACTTGCTAATCCAAAAAATATCTTTCCCATCACTACAGGCTGCTGAATACACAGCTAGTCTTCCACAATTCCGGCTCATCATTATCTACATTCTCCTAATGCAGTGTAAGAAGAAATTAGATTCTCATTAAAAATAATACAGCTGCTGTTAATACACATCAAATCATTTTCACATCACTTTAGTTAAAAAAGCTTTAATTAACAAGGTAATTAACAAAGTTATGTAATGCTTAATGTTTGCATACTGTTGTTGCTTGTGTAGATTTTAGTATGAAAATGCATGAATCATATGTGAAGGCGAAGGAATTGTTCATACAAAACTGAAAATTCTGTCATCATTTGCTAACACTCGACTCATTTTAATGATAGATTCTTTATTTTATTCTGGGTGAGAAATTTAAGTGATCAGTTGATGATCTGCCAAGCATTATATGACACATTAAATAAAACGATGTTTGTGTAATGCCATTCTAGAAATGTATTATAAACTGTAAGCTTTTTGGTCTCAAATTCAGACAAAAAGATGTTTAATTGATCACTTATTTGCATAAAATGTTTCTCTTGTTATTTTGTTTGATATATTAATTTATTCTTACAGCACTTTTAATGAAACCTGCAGGGACTATCAACTGCTCTGAACCGACTACAGATGCTCTTTTAAAAGCCCTGAAGGAGAACATCTTTGGCAAAACTGAAGTGCGGCCAGTTATTTACCCGAAAACTCCCACAAACATCAGTGTGGGCTTCACTCTGTATGGAATTTTAGATGTGGTAAGTTTATTTAATATCACTGGCAATCAAATGTGTGGGAGTTAAGACAAAATAGTGAGCCGCTGTTGAGCAGAGCAGAGTAGAGAATAAGAAAGCGGGCAGAAATACAAGCAGATTTTGTCAAGCTGAAGCAAAATAGCTTCATCTGTATGGATAGGAAAAATAACGTGACGACAGGGCTGAGTGAGGTTGTGTATTTCAAGAAGTGGATGGGGCCAAGCATTGAACCCTAAGGAATCCCAAAAATTTATAACTTTATAAAATTTATAACTGAAATAATTAAAAAAAACTTTACTGTTTAAATCTTTTCATTTAAAGAGCACTTGCTTTTCCTGCTCGCCTTTGCTGTCATATTGAGCTGGTTTGTGATTGATATTTTAGAATTCAATCAATCAATTAAGAAATAAATGTTAAGGAGTATGTCTTTAGGCAATTGTGGTGGGTAAAATTATATACATTCTTATTTTTGTTTTCTTTCAGGATGAAAAAGCTCAACTATTTGACTCGTACATTTGGGTGTATTTGGTAAGACCTTCTTCAGCCTTTTTTAAGCATTTAAAGAAGTGAGATCCCTCACTATTTCGTGCAGCCTTTATTATAAAGATATTTTGTTTATTAGGTTTGGAATATTGAAGGTTTGAGTTGGGATCCTGCTGAATGTGGAACAGACAGAATCTCACTGCCAAGAAAACAACTGTGGAGGCCTGATATTGCCATCAATGAATTGTGAGTTCGAAAGTATCAAGCTATTATATTTGATTTACTGTATGTCAATGCTGAGTATTGCAAATAAATCTGAAATCTTTCTCCTGCATTTCATGAAATGTTACAAGACTTTTTGCACTTTGGTACATTTGACTAAAAAGCATACTCAAAAGTTTTTAATAATTGTAATGGGTAATATAACAAATGCCCTGTAACATTTGCATACTACCCTTTCCTAATGCTGCTGTCTTTTTTTCATTTTTTTCCTTTAAAGCATGGATGAAAATAAAGTCCCAGACACATATTACCTCTATGTCCAACATACTGGTAAGGTAATGGATGATCTTCCAATTCATGTGATCAGTTCCTGCAACATGGACATCTACACCTTTCCATTCGATATTCAGAACTGCTCATTTACTTTTAATTCATACAAGCTCTATGGTAAGTTGGCTTGACTGGAGGATAAATTTTCAGTTATAACTACATTTGTGACCCCGTAATCTCTCATTTGTTTGGTATTCTCTACAGCGGTGGATGTGCAAATGTCTTTTATTGTACCAGTGGAGGAAACACTTAAATATTCCCTCGAAGCAATGCAAACTAAAGGAGAGTGGGAGCTAGTCACCATGTTAGCTGAAAAACCTACACTACTTCCTGAAGAGCTAAACTATTCTTTTGATACAATCATTTACTATGTATGTACACACAGAAGTTACATTTATATAACTTGGATAAGGATAAATTAGGATAAAACGTTTTCCTTTATATATATTTTTCTTTAATCAAATAAATTTTATTTGGAACATATATTAAAGTTTTTATATTTTATGATTCAGATCGTTCTCAGACGTCGACCCACCATGTACGTGGTGAACCTCCTGATTCCCAGCTGTTTCCTCATCGCTGTAGATCTATTCAGCTTTCTTCTACCACCTCAGAATGTGGATCGATCTTCCTTCAAAATGACCCTCATCTTGGGTTACACTGTGTTCCTGCTGCTCATGAACGACCTGCTGCCCGTCACAGGAAACTCCTTACCTCTCATAAGTTTGTATAGGAGCTTTTTATTGTAGTGTTTTTCATAACTAGGCATGTGACAAGAGTCAAGTACTTATTCTGGCTGCACTGTAAGAAAAATGCTCAAGTTAAGTAACAGCTTGCACCAGTGCAACCCTTTTTTGGCATTAAAAAACTAGTGTCAGGATTTACTACAAACATGCAGTAAGAGATGGTTACACTTTATTTTAATGTGTCCCTGTTACTGTGTAATTATACATTTAAGTACTGAGAAATTTTCATTGACTACATGTACTTACTATTGGGTTAGGGTAGGATTAGGGTTTGGTTTGGGGTAGGATTAGGGTTTGGTTTGGGGTTAGTTTGTAATTGCATGTCATTTTCATGTTTAAAGTTTGTTGGATCAAATTCAGTGTGTAGCCAGATTTAACCAGTTGAATTGTGGAATGTTGATAAAATTTCCTATTACAATCCAATGTCCAAATATGTAAATTATAGCCATATAAAGGGCGTGGCCCCGTAGTTGCTGCTTGCAAGAATTTTCTCTACTTGTATTAATTTATTTGGAATGCCAGAGAAAGACGTTAATTGAGCATATCGATTACCAAGCCACGATATTTTTAATTCGCTGCGACCCTACACTAATTTGCGCTGCTCTTGGTAGATTTTGATGGTCATTATGGACACGAGCTGGCTACATCTTTAATTTGCACATTGTCAGTAGATCTCCCGCAAAACTTTCCACTCCCATCTGTGCTTTTATGGGATTGCAGTCTAACACAAATGTGCCCTGGTTTATAAATCTGGCCCAAAATGTCCTGTCACTTGTCACAGTCATTGCTGGTTATGACAGTTTTAAAGCATATGTTCCTTTCTTGCCAACCGGCATTCATTTTGAAATTTTCTATCCAATCTCTTTCCAGATGTGTTTTTCTCTCTCTGCTTGGCACTGATGGTGGCCAGTCTTCTGGAGACAATTATTATCATAAATATTCAGTGTGGCTCCAGTAACTATGGACCGTTACCTCGATGGGCCAAGGTGCTTTTCCTCAACTACCTTGCTAAACTTGTTTTTTTAAGCAAGAAACCCAGTGAACAAAACTGTGGTCCTGAAGGTGAGTCTTACATGCAAAATGAAATGTGTCTGCCTAGTGTTGTTTATAAAATGAAAACCTGCGGATGATCCCCTGTGGTGACACCACAGGCTAAAGTTTTATTAAATTGTTTTGAACTAGTCATTTCCAAATATCACTAATGGCTCGTTTCCACCGAGCAGTGGAAAGTACCCTACAGTACGTAATTATTTCCGTTTTCACTGTCAAAAGTCAAATCCAGGTTGTGAGATCCATTCCACCCCGCCAGGAACAGCCTTTCCTCGGCTAGTCGTTCTGACATTTGCCGTTGACCCAGACGTCTCTGTAGTGGTTAAACATGAGATATAATTCGTCTTGGGTAGACCTAACGGGAGAACTTTGGTCTCGTGAATCTATAATTTGTTCCCTTGCCAATCGTTTTGTATATTTAGGCTATTTAACTTTACCGTTGTAACGTTAGACTAGAGTGCTGACTTTGTATGTTTGACTAAATTGTTTGCTTTATTTCTTATTGTATAGTTTCTTGTACCTTTTACTTATACTTTTATAATGGCTATTATTGATAAAAATGGAAATTTAACAAAAAGAGACAGGGTTGAGTTTTGTCATTTTTAACTTTCTTACAGTGAAGATGATCACTGTAATGTTGTTTAGTACAAATGCACATATTGCCTGGACCATATTAATGTTTTACGCAAGCCGGATCAGGGTTTACCGTCCCGAATCGTACTGTACCGTACCGGTGGAAACGAGCCATAAGAGTATTCCATTCATGTATAAAAATGTATTCATGTCAACAACTTATCTTGTACCTGTAGAGCACAAAACTGAGACCAAACGCAGTGATCCTGTAGTTGACACCCCTCCCACCGAAGAGGTCTATAACACAACTCCTACTCTTCAGGAACTGAGGAAGATAAGCCACGAGTTACTATCCATCCGTCAGCGGGTCGATAAACATTTAAAAACTGATGAGAGCACAGATGAGTGGGTACATCTGGGTGAAGTCATTGACCGCTTGCTTTTTGGGATGTATCTTATCTTTCTCTCAGTGAGTTTCATCACTATTTTTGTAATTTGGCTGTCCTGGTACGGCAAAAATACATCAGTGGTATAAATGAACTGCATGAAAATGATTGCTTTTAGGTGTATAGCATCACTGAACCTGTAAAAATGTTGCCATTTATTAAATTAAATGGTCTAATGAAGATTTTCTGCCAATGTTAAGTTCTATATTTGTTTCTATTGATTTTTGTAATCCAACAGATTAATCAGTATAAATGCATGTTGTAGGATGTTTATTTTCAAAAGTACCTAGGTAATAAGTTTAGTAAGTTATGATAGAATGACTGATTCAAGAAAGTGTCTGACAAAGAGTCAGTATAGCAGTGGAAAATTAATTGAAAACTAAAGCACTGTAAAAACATTCTTATGTGTTAATATTACAAATGGCTATGCAGTTTTAGATAACTGTATGTTAACGGGAGTTTATATATACAGTAGATACAGTTCATGGTTTCGGTTTTTGGTCTTTTGAGAAATCACTGGTTGGTTGGTAAATGGTAGAAATATTACAAAAATCCTTCTTACTGTTGTTTGAAATAAGTGATTTTTTATATATAAATGAATCAACAAATATGTATGATTTCTGTTTGAAATAAGTGAAAAAAATAATAATAAATGAATCAACAAATATGTATGATTTCTGAAATGTGCAATTCAATGATTCAATAATGTTTTTTTTTTGTATGAGTATTTGTATAAATATGTATATATATATATGTGTGTGTGTGTGTGTGTGTGTGTGTGTATATACACAAACACAAATACACAGTATATATATTCAGTCTAGTCTTTAACTTTTCATTATAGTTCTTGTATTGTGTGGTGTGTCACATGTACAAGGGTGTCACTATACTGTATCTTGATTAGTCAAATTTATTCACAAAAAATACATACATACTGTGATTACAGTGAAAATTGGCATTTAATTTGAGCTTTTCAGTTACCATTATAATTTCCTCCCAATCTAAAAAACAAATTGCTTTGGTATTCAATGCCTTGGTGCAGTGGGGTCATAGATAACCCCAGACGTTCCCCTACAAAGTGGAACTTTAATGCTGTGTCATGGCATTGACGCTATGGGAAATTTAATACCAGCGAAGAGTCTGCCCCACAGACAATCTGCACAGACAATTGTTGAGTGCAGACTAAACCTGGGTCGACCCTGAAGGACTCGTGATCCTAGGGTTCTATTTGCATCCAAGCAGTGAAACCTGGGGACCATCCTGCCACAGCACATACATCATGTAAGGATGCACCCCTAGCAGGAGCCTTAGAAGACGAGACACACCTAGTGGAGGGGGCCCTGACCCCTAAAGGTGAAGCCATGACAGAGAGCCTCATAGGAGAGGGTGATGGAGTCTATGATCCAACGCGAAAAAAGCTGTTTGGTGACCGCATTACCTCTGTTGTGGCCACCAAAACAGACCAAAAGTTGAGAGGATCTACGCTACTGGCCTGAGCGGTGGACATAGATCGTCAAAACAATTGGAGGCTTTCTTGCTCTGGCATCTCATGAGGCGAAATAATAAAAAAAACATTCAGGATAACTGGCTGACCAGCCACAGAGGGTAGGCTACCTTAGCGTTGTAGTCAGGTCTAAGGTGCAGTATAGCTTTGACATCACCTGGAGCAAAATACATGGAGTGTGAAACCATACCAACGCTGCGGGGGGTTTCGGGAACAATCGCGCTCGGGTTTGAACCGCAGCAAACGAGCCCAGTGTAAAAGCCCCCTAATATTTATTTGTCTTATCTGTAGTTCATCCTGCATATCAATGAAAATTAGAGCAGGTGTGTTAAAATGAGTGTGACTTTACAATATCAACAGCAAAAGTTTAATACACAATGCTTACTTAACCCTTTGTAGGTAACTATACATGTATTCAACGTATCTCTATATAGTGCATTATGGATTGCACAGCCTTTAGTTAGCTAAACTGCATGTTGCTGTGTGCCATGTTAAAAATATTTGATGTTTTTTATGATACTGAATTACCAACATTATGTCTGATTTATGCACAGTTTTTGTATATGCACATTTCATCTTTAAGAAAAAAAAATATTTAGTACAAAATGTGAACAATGAACAGCACTGCTTATTGAAACAGGAAAACATTTTTAAATTTAAAAATCTGTTAAATTCGCACAAAACTCCTTGGATTTTAACAGAAACATATTTTCTAAAGGAACTTTTAGTCTGCACTGAAAATTAACAATAAAACATTTTGAGCATACAATTACAAGTATCAGTGTATGCATGACAATAGTGTCTTTTTATCTGTATCTGTATCTTAAAATGTTATCAAGCAGTTACATTCTTATTCTTTTTTCAAGACTTTGCTTGTATAATTGCAATCTTCAAGCAAAGATTTCTAAGGCAATATTGCTAAAACCAAACAAGCACGCGGAAATGTGTTAACTCATCTTTAACTTATGCTAAACTTTTGATTTCTGTAACTGAAAATCAAATCAAACAGAAATCAAAATTATTTTTTCAGATATTCTGAATGAGGTGGACAACTACATATTAAACTATGTCCATTACCCAAATTTTGCTCTCCAAACCAGCATTAAATTCAGCACGTAAGTCTGGAAAATTCTCATAGTTCTCACACAGCTGAAGGAACATCCCACATGTACGACCAATAGGGCGCCTTGTGAAATCTGACATCACAGCAAACTCAACAGAGATGTGGTCTGACACAATCAAGTGACATCCTGTGCAGAACCTCAGAAACTTTCCTAGTTTCTCATTATCCATTTCTCTGATGTACCTTTTCAGGTGATGTGCTACTTCTCTTTGCTTTGCTGTCATATCAGCAGGGAACTTCAAAAGTCCTAAGACCTTTTTAGTTGTTGGTAAGAGTTTAGCATACATCTCTTTTAGCACCTCAAAAGTCAGGGAGATTTGTGATTGTGTGATGTCCTTCCAACAGTCTAACACAAACATTGGTTTTTGGACAAGCTCTTTCTGGGAAATCTCCTTCAGAATTTTGGAGAAGTTTTCTGCAGAGACTTTTCTGCAGCATTCATAGCTGTCAAGAACTTCCAACAGTTCATCAAGTTCAACAGAAGAGAAATCCTGCAATGCACGTTGAAGAATTTCTCGTTCTTGGGTGCTTACAATCTGTAGGAAGCACCCTATCAGGTCACTGTATACTGAACCAAAAAAAAAATGTCCTGAAAGTCTTTGTAACCTTTCAGGAAAATTCTGCCAACAGCTTTCCAAGAGTCAGCTTCGAAATCATGTATAATGAAAGGAACTTTCATTGTAGTTCCAAGTGTACAACGATCATAGGATTCTTGCCAGAAGGTACTATTTACATCTCGGAGAACCCCTGACCCACAGCCAGCTTCCTCTGAATTGTCTGGCAATAAGTGTCTAAATGCCAGTTGCCTGGTCAAAGTCTCTGGGTCAGAAAATTAATTGATCATGTCATGGAGGCAGTTTCCATGACGTATAATTATTTGTTTTGTTTGAATGCCAATTTCAGTGGTTTCTGGAGGCACATAAACTAATGTGTTCTCCAGGTCAGATTCATCTCCTGAGTAAGGGGCAAATGTGATTTCAGGGTCAGAAATATTAAGTGGGTCATTCACTACATTCATCTGCCATGATGAAAATTTCCTCAGCTAATGTAATATTCAGGCCTGGTACCACTGGAAGATCTGTGACAAATAAAGAATCTGTTTGGTTGTTAGTGGGCATTGTAGAAGAGTGCTAAATCTTCACTATAATCACTTTGTAGTGAGATAATGCTGGTCTCATCATTATTTTCACTTTCAGACTCAGTATTTGAAGTACTGTCAGCTGAATCGTTTGGCCTAGTAGCTATGTAGAAGCGCAAATTTGGAAGTTTTTACTGCCTCATGTATTGTGCCAATGGAGACATCACTGGGAAGAACATTTTGTCTGAAGTCCCAAACTTCATATGCAAAGTCACATTCATCACCCTTAGAAGAATTTCCATCTGGGAAGAAAAGTTCTTTACCTTCTTTAAGGATCTCATTGTATCCTGCATTAATGTCCATTGCAACCTTCCTCCTTGTTTTGGTCTGACCTGTTTTGTTTCTTTGTTTTCTGTATGAATCCAGCCAATTTCAATCTGTCGCTTACTTGCTTTGGCTTTGGATTTGGGTTTAGAAGTCTCAGGTGTCTCTTCAGATTGGGGTTCAGTTGTAGATTGCTTTCTCAGTTTCATATTTTCTCTCAGACTTTTTAAAACAGACCCAACTTCCTTCTGGAAGCAGGGTATTTGATTGTGGCAAAAAAATAAAATGGCAAGTCTCCATATGAGGGAATATAGTTGGCCAGAGCTGAATCCTCCATTAGCAAGATAACATCTCTGTCAATCTGTGGATTAAAAAAATAAAATGCCATTTGCCTTTCAAAAGTACAATCAAGGTCAGTTTAAAGGTATAAGCTAATGGTTTATATTTTTCTAATGTGTAGGCAGTAGTCATTATGAGTGTACAGAAAATGTACATTAAATGTATTATTAATTGTTTATGTTTTCTTTTGATGCAATAGCTACTTTTAGTTTTTTACTTTAAATTTACTATAATTTATCATCAACTAACTGTAAATAAACTAACTGTAATATATGGTTTATCCATTTTGCAACACAAACTGGAGGTAAGTAACCGTAATCTATAGCTAGTTAGATAGCTACAGAAATTAAGATCTGCCTCTCTTCATTTTCTTTCTTGCTACAGATGAAATGGCTAAACTTATAGTGTGATATAGTCACAAGGAGCGACCAAAATTTCTGACATGCCATAAATTCATCTGACCATCCGATCACCTGTCGGGAGAGGTGAATCGCCTCTCGTATCCCCCTCTACATTGCACGACAAACGACCAATGACAAAGCTGAAAAGTCGCACAAGTCAGAATTCGGCTCAAAGTTGGACGAAAATCGCACAGTGTATGCCATTAAGACCGTTGCGATCACGTCTCGCGTCTATTGCAGCGTCTCACACCGCATTGTTCCTGGTAGACTTTAATAAAGTGCGAAAGCTGAAAGAGAAGTTTGGCAATACAAAGCAGTCCAGAGCCACCAGTGCATCTACAAGTTTGTGTTGAAAGCCAGCTAGTGTAGCATATGTAAGCTCACTGCCATATGCATAATTTACTTTATGCATTGTTAATCACTTTAACATTTTCACTTGGTGCATGACAATGTAAGCAATAAAAAAATATTTTTCACATATACTGAATATCACTCTTTAATTGACTGAACATTAGGTCTCATTGTTCATGCAGTTCAGTGTGTATTTTTTAAATCTAAAACACCTTGTTCAATGAGTGTGCAGACTTTTCACATATCTGTCTTTGTCATTATCTGTCACAGCCTAAGCATTGTCCGTTTCTGTTGTTTTGACAAAGGAAACTAGTTTTGGGGAGGACTGTTGAGGCCGAGATGAACGTGCTACAAAGCAGGTATCGGCGAAAAATCATCCATACATCTTGACCATGAAAGAAAGGCATGGCACGAGTATACTCCTGGAGACATAGAGAAATTATGGCAGGAATGTCTGTGGAGGATGTACTCAAATATCCATTCTTAAGAATGCCTGCTCGAGTGAGTATAGTGAAAACACTTGAATGTTACAGGAAAGCAATCTATTATAATTTTGGAAATTGTGAAAATGAAGACATGTTGATTGTGGTCACTGATAAACATTTCAGAAAATATATCTGTAAAGGCTACAGTATATAAACCTTAACAGCATTTTATGAAATACAATTGGTTAGTGATGCACTGAATGTTAACCCTCTGGGGTCTAAGGTGTTTTTGGGGTCCTTGAGATGTTTTGACATTCCCTGATATTTGTATTTTTTTCAGTTGCTTATAAACATATTAATGGCAAAGGTGTAATTACACTATATTTAGCACAAACATGGCTATCATAATATGTGAGCAACATGTACATGTTTGCATTTTTGAGAGAATATTATTTATGCGTGGTTATTCAATAAACTCAAGCTTAAATTTTCTGATATAAGACCACAAACGGCCAACTTCACATATTCCCACAATACTTTTGACTAATGGATGTTGTCGCCTAGAGTTTTTACTTCAAAATGATCTGAAAATCATCCAAGCTAATCGTTCACATTAAACGATAGATTGATTTAAATTTTGTAAGACACTTTTTGTTTGGAAAGGCAATATGCAGGTGGGCGTGAATGATCCAACAAGGTCATGAATAATGTCCTAATTCACACCTGAAGACAAAGACAAAGACCTGCTAATGCTGCATACTAATGAGCATTTCATTCAGGTGTCACTGAGCCACAAGATAGAATGCAAAGACAACACACACACATATATATATACATACACACACACACACACACACACACATACACTGTAAAAAATTCACCCGTATATTTACAGTAAAATACTGGCAGCTGTGGTTCCAGCCCTTTACCGCAATTTTACGGTTTCAACTATGCTGTAATTTCACAGTAAAGTACTGGCAGCTTTGGTTCCAGCCCTTTACCGTAATTTTACGGTTTCAACTATGCTGTAATTTCACAGTAAAGTACTGGCAGCTTTGGTTCCAGCCCTTTACCGTAATTTTACGGTTTCAACAATGCTGTAATTTCACAGTAAAGTACTGGCAGCTGTGGTTCCAGCCATTTACCGTAATTCTACAGTTTTTAATTTTACGGCTGAGCTGTAATTTCACAAAGTACTGGCAGCTGTGGTTCAAGCTATAATTCTACAGTATAAAAAAGTTAGAATATAAATACTGTTTTCTATTTACTCTATTGTCCGATATCTATTAACATCCCTATATAAATAGCATAATGTATACAGACATTCCAAACAGACTTTTTACTCAATGGAAAAAATAACGAAAAAATAGATTATGGTACAGTATTTGCCATTTATTTAAAATAGGTCACAGGTTTTAACAATATTTTCACAGAAAATTTTTAAAAATACATTTTCAAATTCAATGAGAGGAACCAGTGGGCAAAACCAGAAACCTTACAAAGAGGAAAAAACTAACAAACAAAAAACAGCCAACATGTCACATCAGCATCCAGGTCTGAGAGGAAACCATTGAGAACCAATGGATGAAAAATCCTTGATAGAGGCAAAAAACTGCCAAAACATCCCAAACCTGCTTTTGAAAGATCTGACCTGAGAGGAAGTCTGGATCTGAGAGGATAATCAAGAGACCCAATGGGTGAAAAAACGTAGGAAGTCAAGAGGCAAAAAACAGCCAACACGTCCCACATCAGCTTTTGACACATCTGGTCTGAGGAAATCCAGATCTGAGAGGAAAGAAAATCAAGAAAATCTTAGTGGTTAAATAAATTACAAGGCAAAAACTAGTGATCACATATTCTACGAAGACTTTTAAAAGAGACATACAATGATCATGTTAATATACTTAAAGGATTAGTTCACTTTAAAAAAAAACTTTTGCTGATAATTTACTCACCCCCATGTCATCCAAGATGTCCATGTCTTTCATTCTTCAGTCGAAAAGAAATTAAGGTTTTTGATGAAAAAAATTCTCCATATAATGGACTTCAATGGGTCCCAAACGGTTTAAGGTCCAAATGACAGTTTCAGTGCAGCTCCAAAGGGCTTTAAACGACACCAGACGATGCATAAAGGTCTTATCTAGCGAAACGTTCGGTCATTTCAAAAATAAATAAAAAAGTTTACGTTTTATAAGCACAAACGCTCGCCTTGCTCTGTTCTGTGATGCGCGTTCGTGACGTCATGTAATACGCAATTACGTTGAAAAGGTCACGCTTCTATGAAAAGTCAAAAATGTCTGTCCTGACGAAAATTTTCTTTTAGGGTTTTTAATATTACAACACCCAGGATACGCACACGAAATGGGCATTTTAAACGATAAACTAACACAAAGACATTTTAATATGTGTATATGGTCATTTGTAAACACTGACTCGGTACGGCAAGTGTGACCTTTTCAGCGTAATTGCGTATGAACAGAGCAAGGCGAGCATTTGTGCTTATAAAACGTAAACTTTTTTTGTTTATTTTTTTAATCAGCGCACGTTTCGCTAGATAAGATTCATCGTCTGGTGTCGTTTAAAGCCCTTTGAAGCTGCACTGAAACTGTAATTTGGACCTTGAATCGTTTGGGACCCATTGAAGTCCATTATGGAGAAATGTTTTCATCAAAAACCTTAATTTCTTTTCGACTGAAGAAAGAAAGACATGGACATCTTGGATGACATGGGGGTGAGCAAATTATCAGCAAATTTTTTTTTAAAGAGAACTAATCCTTTAGCTAATCATAGAGCGCAAATGAGGGTGTATGTTTGTTACAGCATAGAGGAAAAACATAAAAAACATAATCTTTCTGTTAAAGGTATAGTTCACTTTGAAATAAAATGTTGGTATGTTTTAGCTTACCTCAAGGGCATCCAAGATGTAGGTGTCTGTTTCCACAGTAGTTTCAATTTTTATATTTTTAGCTCAACCCGTTCTTGTCTGTCAGTCATATAATGCAGGTCTATGGTCACTGTCTCAAAGAGCATGCACAGAGAAGTCCAAATTAAACAATTTCCCATCGTAAGTACACATTGATGGCCTAAGACACGAAACAAGCAGTTTGTGTGAGAAAACGAACAGTATTTATTAGGGCTGTAACGATTTACGATATTAAACCGAAATCGCGACACTCAGATCCACGAACCTGTGTCGCGGTATGAGAAGGCGGATCGCGATCGACACGCCCCTTCCCAGACTTATCTTTCTCGTCCAGAATAGATCCTAGGGCTGTGACGGGGTCTTTTACATATTAGGTATGGGAATTTCAAGCAAAAATAATATTCGAAGATCGCTGGGTATCATTTGATTATTATTCAAAAATAGCACCTCTCCCCCACACGCACGCACACACGCGCGCGCGCGCGCGCGAGCACACACACACACACACACACACACACAAGCAAACACCAGAGCAAGTGAGCAAAGCGCGCGGTGTTTGCTTGTATGTGTGTGTGTGTGTGTGTGTGTGTGTGTGTGTGTGGCACCGGCGCGCGCGTGAACTGGAGCTCACCTCATAAACGAATCGAAACTTAGAAAGCTTGAAATACTTTTACTTGATTTAACGTTAATTCAAAACATAAAGAAATGGCGGCTTAGGCTAATTCGTAGGAAGTGTGCATTTCTCTATATAGGCGCGTTCACTTTGTGACAAGCGTTATTCCTGCGCTTGAGATGCGGGTCATGCGGAATAGGCAATATATTATTTGTGGTTTACAGCACAGACAGTAAGCCTCGGTTACCTCAGAAGAATTTTTAACATGCTCGAATCATCTCCACAATAGTTCTGTTTGTTTTTCAAAAGTATTTTGTTACAAGAAAACAGAGTTATAGCTTTAGCTTTTTATTTATTTATTTGGCTTTTAAAATCCTCCCTCCTCGCAAGAATCGCGGTTTGTATCGAATCGTGGGTCAGAAATCGGGATACGAACCGAATCGTGGGTTTGCTGTATCGTTACAGCCCTAGTATTTATATAGTTTTTACCTCTTGTACACAACCACGTCCAAGTGATCTGAGGGCGCGCGCTTCCTGGTGTGTGACGTGTGCGCCGGAAGTGATCTCTCGTGCGTGTACGTCATTCATTGTTTACACAGCTCTCGTGCGTGTACGTCATTCATTGTTTACACAGAACAGAGATTGTAGGTAAGATGGCTAATAGAAATGGCACTAACTTGCGCTTATCCGGGATGTTTAAACCGACGTAAAAGAAAACAATTACGTATGGTTTCTTTCCGGCGCTTGCACTGACTAAGCCAGAACGCGTGCACACGTCACACACCAGGAAGCGCGCGCCCTCAGATCACTTGGACGTGGTTGTGTACAAGAGGTAAAAACTATATAAATACTGTTCGTTTTCTCACACAAACCGCTTGTTTTGTGTCTTAGGCCATCAATGTGTACTTACGATGAGGAATTGTTTAATTTGGACTTCTCTGTGTATGCTCTTTGAGACAGTGACCATAGACCTGCATTATATGACTGACAGACAAGAACGGTTTGACCTAAAAATATCAAAATTGAAACTACTGTGGAAACAGACACCTATCTTGGATGCCCTTGAGGTAAGCTAAAACATACCAAAATTTAATTTCAAAGTGAACTATACCTTTAACAGAAAGATTATGGGGTCAAGACAAGATGAGAAAGTTTAGCTGTGTGTAAAAGAAAGTGATTGTTTTTTCCAGTTAGCCGGAAAGGAGTAGATAGTTAAGTGATTGAGTGTGTGTGTATTGTATAGAGATCTGTTAAGGTAAATGTGCAAACAAATGTTTAAAGCAGAATAAGTACATTTGATAGTACAGTGGGGAAAAAGCTATGTGAACCCTCAACCTTTTGGAATTGGTTGGTTTTCTGCATTAATTGGTCATAAAATGTCATCTGATCTTCAACATGACGTGAAACTCACCAAAGATTAGCTGTGTAAAGTCTCAGTAAAACATCAAGTGACTGATTCCTAGAAAAAAAGAAAAAGAAAATAATTATTTTGAAATCTTTAACCAAGCAAAGACATTTAGCATGGAGCACGGAGAACATTGAATAGTGAAATGCCCCAGCTGTTGAGAACTGTCTGTCTGTATAAACGTGTTTCGCGCCGAAAAGTCGAGAATATCCGTCTCTGCCTCGTCTTTCAAACACAATCTCTTTGAATTTTTAATACTATGTCTATATGTGCATGTGAATCTCACAAAAAAGCAGGTACTCGCACCACTAAAACGAAAAAAAATATAGGTTATATCTATTTTGCTTTGGGAATTTTAACAGCTTTAAGTTACATTGTTTGCATGGAAACTAAACAAATTGACCACAAAATTTGTATTATTATAATGGATCTGGATATTTCGAGTAGTTTTGTAATTATTCTCCATCTTATGTGCATGATATTATGCGAATAAAATGCATCTGGTAAGATTCGCATCGTGTAACGCTACTGAATCAGAAATCCATGTAAATCGAGTTAAGGTTACTACAAAAGAAAGCCAAACTAATTTCTAAATGGTAACTTAACTTTAACCAAGCAAAGAATTCACCGTAATAATCGGAGCTCAGAGAACATTCATTAACAGGCGAAATGCCTCAACCGTTGAGAGCTCTGTCTACAAAAACGCAATTCGCGCTCAGTGACTTGACAGTCAAAAATACCTTGTAAAAAGGGCGATTTACAGGTGGGGAGCAACATAATAGAATAACAGCAAATAAATAAACTTACCTTGAACAGTGACCTTCATTAAAACAGCCCAGAGGAGTGTTGCGAAACAATTCTGTTCTTGACTGCTTCTGTTCAAAAATAGACCGCGTGAAGATGCCCCGCCCCCACGTGCTATTTTTTACAGTCCACGGCTGTTTTTTCCAGGAAGAAATGGGTTTACATATAAATGCTGTAAATTTACCACAAGTAATTAATTTATGGAACATAGACTGTAAAATTACAGGATTAAACTGTTTATTTAAATAACAGTATTTTACTGTTGGAAATTGGCTGTATTTTTACAGCAATTTTTAACAGTGTATATATATATATATATATATATTACTACAGAATTGGTTCAGAGTTGGAAACATCTTGAAAAAAAGTGTATTTTTCCACAAACTGTGTATGCTTGCAAATTGTATAATATCCAAGGTAAACATTTCTAGTAATTGTGCAGTTAATTCTCATTCGTATTTTCAGAAAGTTTTGGATGTAGGCTATCCTCTCCCCAAATTTGTCACTAATAAAACACAAAAATAATTTAAAGAGAAGGCTTATATTGACCTTTTAAGATTTAGTTTGCAACTTGTATATTAGGTTTTGATGTGGCAGTAAAAACTTTATAATCTATCCAAAACGAAATGTTGTCTTTCATATTTCGTCTGTAACATATCGTCTTTTATAATATATATTAGGGCATAAATGTTAATTTGCAGTTTAATATGTTGCTTATACAAAGACATTTTATTTCAACGTATTCAGTCGATTTATACTCATCTCAGTAGGCAATATAGATAGTTTGATAAAAGCTAAATTAATTCACACAGACATGCGCGAGCTGTAGTAAACAAACGCATGCATATGTGCCGTTCATTCATTCAAACACAGAAACACGATTAAAATTTAAACAGTCTTTTGCGGTAGTATTCCGCGGCGGTAAAATTGCGGGGGTGTATTTGCTGCCTTTGACCGCTAAGAGGCGCTACAATCGCAGACTTTGAAAAGTGTCAGTTTATTCTCTCTATTGCGTAATCTGCCGCCGCGCCACTGCTCATTGAGAGTGATTGAAATGTGTTAAAACAGATCAATTCAAGTTAAACATGTAGTTAAATGAATTCATATAATCACAAGACTGAAATTAAATGTAGGCCTAATACATTTAATAAATAATGAAAACATTTCAACACAAAACATTGCAATAGAAAAATATTGGGCTACATCAATGAGGCTTTGCAAGAGCAACGCTGACAGCGTTAAATGTGTTACCATTCTTGATGCTTATAGGTAACTGTTTATTTGAAGTCAAGCGTTTTGTTTAATTATCAATGGCACATTACAACATAAATGTGCTACATTCCAGTAGAGCCGCTGCACAGACGACAAAACTGATGAAGATTATCAGCCGATCGCGTCAGAAAATGAAAATGATGAAGCTATCTTTAATCTGCTAAATTATTGTTTTGTGAATCATCCACGAAATTGAGATGACTGACAATTGATACCCGCCATAGCAAAGGAAGAAATTTTTAAAAACAGATCCTGGACATTTCAAGGTTTAAATAAAGTGTCGGGGGCAGTTTCTTTATTTAAAACAGGGTTGCATCGAGTTAGAGTTTATTAAGTAAGAAACAGAATCTTATTCTTGCGACATTTTAAATCTGTATTGCCAAAGAAATTGCAGCTAAATAAACAATTAAAACAGTAGGCTAGTCTACAAAACGAAAATAGTTCAAAGCAACATAAATTAAGATTTTCTTTGCTTCTCTCTCGCGCTGGATCTCTTTTATTTTAGTTTATTTAGTCTCCCTGCACTGCGAGCGCCGGGTCTCTCTCGAAATTAAACAAGATTTCAGGGTAAAACCCCATTATACAGATAATACTGATGTCGCTGTGTGTCATCCATACAAATCACGAAAAAAAAAACTGTAACAAATGATTGAGTCTTGCTTCAAACAGAATGCCTGGTTGAATTCACCGTACAATAAAACGAGGTGGATCGAGATTAAAAGCGCTCTGTATCTGCTGCTCACTTGCATTCGTTTAGTTGGCAAGAACGCGTTCCGTCGATAGTTCATGTTTAGATAATGCCAGATTGTTGACACACACACTAGGCTACTCAAACGTGTTAAAATTCTACAAAACCAGTTGAAACAAATGGATTGAACACTTCAACTGAAAGTGTGTGTGAGACCTCTTTAAATACAATAGGCTACATAAAACTACAATATTTATAATTTAAGGGCCTACATTTGGACACATCGAGAGATTTATCTTTAAAAGTATTTTGCCTTTGCCTGGTCATCAGGCTCACTCTGCATATGAAAGACAGAACATTTAACACCTCCTGAACCCCCCAACCCCCCACAGGCGATCTGAGTTTGAGACCGACTCAAAACAAAGAGAAGTCGTAATTCACACTTAATTCTAGACATAGCATTAGGCTAGTAAAGTGTTGATAATGAAATAATTAAATTATTTAGGCTACATGTAGGCTAGTAGCAGTGGCGTCATGCCCATTCAAAGTGAGGGGGCACGTGCCCCTTCAGATTTTTCCTCCCTGATAATTTTTTTGTCACTTTATTCCTATTATGCTTTATAATATACCAGAGCTATTATTTCATCCGCAACAGCATCACAAAACTCATCATCCATCCGCACCAACATTTTTGACCAATTTTCAAAACCGCACCCGCCCGCCATCCGCTGATTGGGCGATGAACGGCGCTGCTGATGACAGCCGCGAGACTAGAAAGCTCTTATCCTCTTAACGTTACCTCAGAATGTCAGCAGTGATCTCCGTCTCCGATCGGCGCACAGGGACAAAAATAAATAAATAACCTAAATTAAACGCACTTCGGCAAACCTGACCTTATCTGATAGGCTACTGTACAATATTTTCATTGTAAGTTAGCCTGATAGAAAACGCATTTTGGCACATTTCAACATGGTGCTATTTAGCCTGCTACTAATGAATGCCTATTTCACTTTATTTTTTAGCAAATAGATAGAAAGCTCGAATAAAATAACAAGTCATTTACATTATAGGCAAACTCTACGCACTGTCATGTCAGGGTGACGACTATAAGACAGTGCCACCGCTCCCATCACGCGCTGTGCGTAGGGCGAGCTGAGGGGGCACCAAAAAAATAGGAAAAATCAATAATTATAATGCCGATATTATTTCAGTATAGAAATGTAGACATCCCAAGTCTCCTGGAAGTTCCGGGAGTCTCCCGCATATTGATAGCGGCTCACTGATGGCCGCAAATTAGTTAAAATCTCCCGGAATCTAGAGCGAGCGCGCCCGCGAGACAGAGACTGTGCTCCAAACCGCGTAGCGCGTGCACGGCAGAGAGGGAGAGAGAGCAAGAGACCGCGCGCCTCATGATTCATGAACCGCATGTAATATCATTCCCCTATTTTCTTTTTTTGGATGTAGGTATAGTCAGATAACAATATTTAACAAATGTATATATATATATATTTCATTTGATTGGTTCAACCGGCCGCCACCCGCCCGAATTTAATTAAAGTATTATTTTTCGTCACGTCATCCGCCCGATCCGCGGTTTATCCGCGGCTGCAACTGCCAACCGTGCATCTCTGTGTATGTTCAAGCAACTCACTCTCGCACGTTGAGCTGGCAATGTAAGTGGGCAAAGCAACAAATCGGCATTGAATTAGTTATCGGATGATATTAAAAGTTAGTGGGATTATTTGTGGTTGACCTGGAAATTTTTACTTGATCAAAAAGTTATGGATTTGATATTAGCTGCGAATTCAGAGCATTAACTTAAGTTGTGTCAGTGTAACGTTGGTGCAACGGAGGGTTGCTGCTAGCTCCGTTAAAGGTATTTCTGTCCCTCCCAAACTGCATTGAAATGGTATGTTTAGCAGCCAGAATTAAAAAAAATTCAGGGGGAGAAACCCCTTGACCCCTCCTAACATGATCCATATCACCCGTTAGAAAACAATTGCAACGTCTCAGATTGTGCCCCCCCAGAATTTTGGCTTGCATGACGCCCCTGGCTAGTAGGCTAATATTTCTGTCATATAAGTTTATTACTAAACATTTAATTATTTCAATAATTGAAGAAATAAAACACTAGCTCGGTTTGGGCCAGCTTTTTCCAAGCAAACCTAAATACAAACGCATGTTCATTTGTTCAAACGCATGTTCATTTGTTCATGTTCATTTGTTCAAACGCATGTTCATTTGTTCAAACGCATGTTCATTTGTTCAAACGCATGTTCATTTGTTCAAACGCATGTTCATTTGTTTAAACGCATGTTCATTTGTTCATGTTCATTTGTTCAAACGCATGTTCATTTGTTCAAACGCATGTTCATTTGTTCAAACGCATGTTCATTTGTTCAAACGCATGTTCATTTGTTCAAACGCATGTTCATTTGTTCAAACGCATGTTCATTTGTTCAAACGCATGTTCATTTGTTCAAACGCATGTTCAAACGCATGTTCATTTGTTCAAACGCATGTTCAAACGCATGTTCATTTGTTGTCATGAATACAATGTTCAACTCCATGTTAAATTCCACGGGGATCTTTGGATCCTTACAACCAGGGTGCGCGATTTGTGAATTAGCTATTATTATTATTTTATATAAATCTCGAACCACAGTGCTTGCTGCTGCTAAACTAAATAACATTTATATAATAATTATGAACTTAAATGAAACAATATCGCAACATTTCGACAAATAAATTATCGGATCTATTTTTACAATTTAATTCAGGGCGATTTAGCCTAGACTACATTTAATTATAGCGAGATTTTCACCCTTGTCCGTTCATCATTGGGAAGCGCTCACAGCGAGTAGATCCTCTGCACCTCTCGGTTTCATACGGATTACCTAATCAGATAACATTTATTAAATATTTAGACATTTAAAGGCTTTAGACATAGCCGATTTCTTATCGTGACTGAGCGGAGGAAAGTGGCTTTCGGTTCATTTTTGTGACGCGCAGTTCCCGGAGACAGAGACGACAGATACTTTTGAATAAAAGTTTGAATATGAATAAAAGTTTACAGTTTTGAACGATGTAGGCTACTCTACTCTGATCTGTATTACTAAAAAACTACGGAGTAGCCTATTAGGGCCTAAGTTATTTTAGCTGTCTGTTATGAGAAAAATAAATCCAAATGAACGCGCCGGCGCGTCTGCCGAACATTAATTCAACATGCCAGAATAAAACCCGACTTTAGAACAATAGATAGCGCCACTCGGCGTGATGTGCCAAAATACTTAATTATAAACTTCAATATTTCATTCAAAATAATCTCAAAACGCTTTGTGACATTTTGAAAGCCGTGCATGCATTAAGGCACTGGAACCATGAACTGAAACTGGTTCTGATTTTATTGTTTGTCGTTTAAACGTGCCTGTTGCATATCTTTACATTATATATTTTAAATGGTCTATTGGTGAAGTCATTTATAGCATTGATTACTGTGGAGGGAGGGGGGATTAAAATAATTCAGCAGAAGCAGGGATGTTTAGACCAGAAGGAAATCCCCGTCCTCCTGGCAAATCGCACCTTGCTTAAAACCATGTTTTACAAACTCTTTATAGGAACCCAAAAAAAAAGACTATCCTTTATAAAAAAAAATTTGTTTGTTTGATTGTCTGCATTAATAATAGGCTATGACATGCATTAATAGGCTAATATAAAATGTACAATAATCATTGTTTGTACGGGATTCGAACCAGAGTTATCCAAATGACCGATACGTAAGTTCTACCACTCGGCCATGAATTTACTCATTTAGAAATGCCCGGTTTATCCAATCTGTTCCAGAGAAGCGCTCCTCATTCATCTCATTCCTCAATAGAGTAGTAAACAAATAATCAGCTTCTTTGCACCTAATTTATTTTTGTTCGTTATTTTTGTTATTATTATTATTTTATCACGCTGCTCCCAACGGGCAATAGGCTTATGTCGCCCACCGACGTCTAGTCTACAATATGAAATAAAGGCTATATTGTTCTCGTCTCTATTTTTAAATTATGATTCTATTTTTCTGTCCTAAACAATGTTCTATAGTAGCCTATTTCATCTGTTAATTGACATTAAACCCGCTTACATTTCAAAATACGGCAATTGCGGTTTTGCACAATGTCCCTCTGCGCCACCTGGTGGTCATTTCGCGAATGACTTTGAAATGCGACTGGATTATTTTTACCGCGGTAGTTTTGCCGCGGTGCCTGTCGCGGCGGTAATAGGCATTCTGGTTGAGTACCATCTGTATGGTTCAGGCCCCACAGATTGAAAATCGGACGACACCCCTGACCTTTTTGGGATTTAAAAAGTACTGACTGTAAAACCCTGCATCTCTCTCTGGGATGGGTACACTTTCTATGGCTCCTTTCGCCAGAGGAGAGAGCAGCTCCTGATCGAGAAACAAGGTGGACGGGAAGCGAACAGAATCCTGTAACCTTTTTTCACTGTACTAAGAATCTACTGAGATAAATTAGGCAGTAGATGCCATGCTGCCACAAAGTCTGACAGAGGAATCTTTTCTTTTTTTCTCTCGATAGGATCGGTCCGCTTGGGGCACTTAAATAGCGGACTGGCAGAGACTGACCAAAATATATATTTTTACTATAGTAATAATTCTTATAGGCACAACAAACCTGGTGTTCTTTATATTTGTTTGTAATTTTAAACCGTAAATCGCTATTTTAACCAGAAAAATTGCAATTCGATTTTTCCCCCAAATCGTGCAGCCCTAGTTGCTCCTGTTAACAGCATGTTCACAGTTGTTGTTGTTTTACAGGGAACAGATGCTACTGATGAGTCCTGCTGACTCAAACTTTCACATGAGCCTCTTCAAACCGTTTATCTTTTAGAGTGCTGTACCAACATCAATATTCAGTATGGGTTTTATGGCCTTATTTAAGTTATTTAAAAAAAAAAAAAAAAATTAAATCACTAACCAGGCATAAATGTCATTTTTTTCAAAGGTCCAAACTTTTACATACATGCTGCTCACATATTATTGTAGCAGAGTTTATGCTGCATACAGTGTAATCGGACTTAAAGGAACACGCCACCGTTTTTTGAAATGGGGGTTATTCACCGTCTCCCCTACATTTAGTCTGGCAGCGCCACCGCTCGCTTAGCATAATGAATGGAACCCTTTGTTGCCGGATAGCATGTTGTGAGTAAAAGTGATCCAAAAAAAAAAAAACTAATTACTTTTTGTATCTAAATGTAGGGGAGACGGCGAATAACCCCTATTTAAAAAAACAGTGGCGTGTTCCTTTAAGCCATGAAAATGTCACAAGTAACTGAAATAAGCACAACTAACAGGGCACGTCTATACATCTCTAGGGCCCAGAAAACACCTCAGACCCCAGAGGCTTATGCATGAAAAAAAAAAAATGTTTGAAGACTATTTTATATATCTGTTAATATACAATTGTTTGTATATGGGTTATATATTGATATATCTGTTAAGGTACAATTGTTTGTATATTGGTTATATATTGATAGTGTACGGTAACTGGTGTTTAAAGCAGCACTAGGTCACTTTTCAACCTTAATAATATATTTCCAAGTCTCTTGTGATGGTACATCGACTTACAATAGGTTGAATGACACGTCTGCCATAGCCTGACGGGGTCTGTAGCGTTTTTAATCGTACTTTTAAACTTCAGGTTTCGGGTAGTAACCGGCGAACAAAGAGAACTACAAAATTCCACCACCACCACCCCCACTTCCTTAAAATCGGACGTGCGAGCCAAACTAGCGTTTGTTTGCCAAATGTTATAGTCATGGCCGAAGCAGCACAGAAAAGCAAGAAAGCAAAGGTTTTGTCGGAGGAAAGCAAAAAGAGGAACCGAGAAAGTGATCGCATTAAAGGCAGAACAAGGATCAACATTGGGCCGGCGTTCTCTCGCTGGCGTGAGCTGAAGGAGGAGGAGGGGTGCCCGATGCCACCCGTCCCGGTTCTCCAGGGATTGTTCTCTTTTTTGAGCGACAGTCCCAGAAAATTCATATTCTTTCCCGGGACACGAATTGTCCCGTTTTTTTGTGAAAATGTACTTCTAAAGTAGAATTTCCTGGTTTCAAATTAAACCGTTTCCGTCTACTGTTACTGTGTTTTCTTCATAGTTGTGTACAGTACATCCAATCCTGTGTCCGTAAACGGGTAAAAACGGGTAAAACAGTGGATTGGCCAATGCCAAGCGTTTACTTTTATTTGATTGGAAGCTCAACTTATCGCCTAGCAACTGCCTGTGCTGTCGGTCGTGCGAGCGCATCAACACACATCCAGGATGATACAGTGTGAGTTTAGTTGCTCGCTAGCTTTTTAAAAACTGTCTATTTACATCTATTGTGTGAAATGGGGGGAGAGACGGACGAGGAGGATAACACAACAAAATCGGATGAGCCACCAGTGTCAAAGAAAATACTATTTACAACCTACAACTCAGACCCCCAAAAAAAATAATAATCTGAGTGTCCCGGTTTTTCACAAATCAAAGCAACGCTCAAACATTGCATTGAAGTTTCATATAGATGTAAAACGGTAACCAATAGACTAGGCTACTATAATGACGCTGGCTTGTAAACGTGAGCATCGCGATCATTTGTCGTTTGAAAAAAATAAAACCCATGAAATTATATTCATATCATGACATGCTGAAATATATGCCACTGTACCTGGATGAAGACATTTCACATGCGACGCAAGCAGAACACCTGCATGTGAACTCCTCCTACAGTGTTCAGGGCTATCATGGTTGTCAATATGCACGTGCATGTAGGATGACAGAGTTTACGACAGTAGTAGAGGACAATACTGTTTCCCAACTCTAGGGGGACCCCGAGAGCAAAAGTTACCTGGTGTTACTTTAATTGTTAAACATCAAATAGAAATGTGACATGAGAAAGCGAGACTTTCACATTGGTATCACAATATGCAATATTAATGTCATATCCACACTACAGTTTTAGACAATGCCATGTTTCTTACCCTCAGTATGCAAAAGTATGTTCCACCACTGAGACCCCAGTTACCACCACATTTATTTTAGACACACACTAGATATTTTGAATATTGGGCTTATGTCTCCAATGTCTAATATTTCCAGAAGGTTTAGAAGTACAATGTTAAGTTTTGCAAAAGCGTTCATTGTTGCTAGCCATTACAAGCTGGATGACTAATACATATTTGCCTAAGCAAATCAGTTATTTGTATTTAGGGTACATTCCCACCAGTCTAACACATTACCTGTCAAACTGATAAATGATTCTGAAATTAAAATCTATGGGTCACTGATAGTCACATCACTGACCAATAACTTAATGGATATAAAACTTCTGTCAATATTCAGGTAAGATTCAACAATAAACAAGGGGCCTGTGTTTCAACTGACAACAATTAGGATAGTTAATGGTTTTGTTTTAAAATTTTGAATTTATACTTGAGCAGAGAAGGAATGGTTGCAATATAATGCAAATTGTCCTTTTTGACCTTTTGGGTGCGTTTTTTCCACTACTTACGTTATTTGCCAGAAACTACAAGCATCTGTACAGCTGTAGCACTTTACATCTGTCTTCTATACATAAAGTATGTGTATATATATTATATATAAAGTGAAGACCAAAAAGTCTCACAACACTAAAAAAAAATCTGAGATTCAAAATCAAATATAAACCTGCAAACAAACGTTTTGCTTTGTAGCCTTCCAATAAAGTTAGCCTTAAGCCCTATTCGCACGGGATAAGTATTACCTTGTGACCTCTTGTCATTTGTAATAATTGTGGAGGTTGTCTGTGATGTTAATTCTGCTCGAATCGGCCATGTCTGTAATTTGCAAAGTAAAAATTCCCCCGCAAATAACCTACCATATTTTGCCGAACACCGAGGTCCTGTGATAATATTAGTCCCGTTCGAATCGGCATCTCTGTGATTTGGCGGGGTCGTATATCATTTTTTTCAAGGTTTTTGTTTCCTGTGAGCTTTTTTATCCATCTTTTGCAAAGAATGGAGGCTGCGTTGGAGTGTTTTGATAGTATTTTAGGTGCTGGGTAATATCACTACACCATACAACAATAACATTTGCAGAAAGGGAAAGCTAAAAACCATCAGAAGAGCAAAAACAAAAAGAATGATTAGATGGAGATGAATGACATAAGGAACATTCTTCTGTTTATGTTATATCATAAGCTAGACCTATAATGACAAGACATTTCCAAGCAATAGTCTGACATCATATTCAGGAGATAAGTCAGTAAAATCACAGGCTTTGTTTATACCGTGCGAATGCGCCACACGAAATTCAGATGTGGGTGGGTCATTTCTAAACCACACAAGGTCCCCAGATAATACTTATCCAGTGCGAATAGGGCTTTTTAGGGCATTTAACAAAAATGATGTCTCACTTTACATTGTGTCTTTAACTACTATGTACTAACATTTAAATTAATAATTTGATACAATGCATTTGCTGTGTACATGTTTTAAAATTGAACGCTTGTTTAAAAAAACTCTTCTTACCCCTTACCCCACCTTTAAACCTATCCATATCTGTCTCCAACCTTACCCATATCCCACCTCAATAATAGCAAAAGTTTTTTTGCAAATCAACATAAACACCATAAGTAAATTGTATTTGACAATTTTTTGTAGTAACGACACCTAATATAAAGTGTGACAAAAAATAATTTGTTTCACACAAAGGGCATTTCAGGTCTAAGTTTGTAGTAGCATCCGTCTTAATACTTTAATTGAACCCTTATGTGCTGCAGTCATATGTTGCCTATCTTAAATAAACTGGTCAAATTCAAGGTCTAAATTTGAATGGCCTTTTGTAAATGTTACAGTGAAAGAAACATTTATCTAGGACTGGTATGGTAAAATTGTTGTTAGATCATTTTGAACTATTTTTCAAAGCCAAGAGGTCCAGCTGTTCTCAAGTAACCTGCTTATTGATTTTTTACATAGTTGATTGTTTCATGAATACAGAAACAAAAGTTTATAATTGTCATTGGAGGCTAGACAATGAACTGCCAATCTTCTACAACTCATTTCTTCTTCACCTGCTTCATTATTCAATGTAAGATAATCATTTCAATAATCAAGTCCAAAACCTGAGCAATTGGAATTCATAAAAAGAGTCTGTCGTTCATGGCCTCTAGTACTGTAATACATATTTTTGGTTTGGTATGCATATAGCTTATTTCCTTCATGACTATATTGCTACTGTTTTCTCTCTTTGGGGCTGAACTCTTCGGGCAGCTGCACTCATGAGATCTGCAGACACCTTAAACTGCTCTCAGCCAACCGCAGTCGCTCTCCTACAATCACTCAGAGAGAGTGTCTTTAACAAAACCCAAATGCGGCCAGTTATTAATCCAAAAACACCTACAAAAATCAATTTGGGTTTCATTTTGTATGCCATTTTGGATTTGGTAAGTAAATATCCAAATATACCAATCACTGTATGCAGTCACATTACAATCATAATCTGCAAATGGCTAAATAGAAATTGTGGACGTTTTCCCTTTTAGGATGAAAAAGCTCAAATCTTGGATACATTTATCTGGCTGTGGTTTGTAAGAGCTCTAAGGATCTATTTTGAGCTGCCACCTTGCCGTTTATTCTTGGACTTAAATTCCTAAAATCTTAAATATATTAAATATAATATCTTGATACTTTAAAAAAAAGTGTTTATAAATGGAAAATTAATAAATTATATTTGCATTCTGAAGGACTGGAAAATTGAAGGTTTGACCGGGATCCTGATGAATGTGGAACAGACAGAATCACATTGCCAAGAAAAAAACTCTGGAGGCCTGATATTGTCATCAGTGAAGTGTGAGTTCCAAAATTACAACATTACTAAATTACGCAACTTTGTTTAGTATATAATGTTGCTGTTTGAGCATGAAAAGGGTTTGCAAAGTGACAAAGCACATTTAAGGGAGTAGAGGTGCCTCATAGGTGTGGCTCTAGCCTCCAAAATAGAGTTAGTTACCCTCGCGGGGAGCTGTAAAGACTCCTGTCGAGAGCCCAAACGTGAAGGCTCCATAGGTTGGGTTGGGGATGCCAAATTGTCCCTCTCGCTTGCAAGAGGAGGTCCTTCCTCAACGGGATTGTCCAAGGGGCTGCCGACAGCATCTGTATCAACTGGGGAACCATTGCCTGGTTCCGTCAGAGTGGGGCCACCAGGAGGACCGAGCATCCGACTTCCCTGACTTGTCTGATGACCTGGGGGAGCAGGGAAATCAAAGGGAAGGCATACAGGCGAGCACTAGGCCAGTCATGGGTGAAAACTGTTTAGCTGGAAGAGTTGTGTCCTGAGGCGAAGAGGTCCACCTTTGACCTCCCAAAGATGCTCCAAATAACCTGAACCACCTGTGACAAAATGTCCACTCCTTGGTTCAGCCTGCCGGCACGTGAACTACCCAAAGTGAGCGCAAGTTGCACTGTGCCCATAAAAGGAGGCATCATACCACTCTGTAGAGGGACAAAGACCTGAGAACACCTTGGTGATTTATGTAGGCCACCACCGTCATGTTGTCCGATAGGACAAGGATGTGATGGCCCCTCAGGGACGGCAGGAAGGTTTTAGGGCAAGAAAAAACACTATCATTTTGAGGCAGTTTATATGCAGGTGCTGCTCTAGGCTGGACCAGGAATCGAACGCTGGTCTGCCCTCGCACAGAGCTCCCCAACCTGAGTTGGAGGCATCTGTCGTGACTACCTTCCTTCTGGAGGTCAGTCCCAATTGAACACCTGTTTGGTTCAGGCGAAGGGCCTTTCAAGGGGCCACAACTCTGATACAGCGGTGGTTCACCTTGAGGCAAATGCATCCCAGGTGCCAAGCGTGGGCCGGAACACAGGCCTTGAGCCAAAATTGGAGGCCCCGCGGAATAACAGAGGAGGTGATCAGGCTGACATCCTCTGGAATGATCTGAGGGGAAGAGAAGCCCCCAAAGTGAATGATGTCGCCAGCAATAGTTAGCATCTGGGCCGAGTCGATAGCTCTGTGGCATGGCAGGATTTTGAACAAGGTCCTGAGCCGTATGTCTAAAGGGGGTCGCACACCAGACGAGAAGTGTCTGTCCGCGGCGCCCAGCAACGGCTCAGGACCTTGTTCAAAATCCTGCCGCGCCACAGAGTGCCATTTATATAGTTTTATTTATTTGTCTCAAATCGTCGTTATGTATATTCTGACTCACCCTGTGCTCCAATATACATTTAGTTTTACATTCATTTACAGAAATCAGCTGGTTGAATAAAAAAATTGCTGATGCCTAACCCTAGTAGGCTAATTCTTACATTAACTGATTTGTTAAACACATTCTAATTATAAATAAAACGTAATATAATGTGGTAACCTCCTACTGTCATGCTTTCCGTCTATCAGCCTATGCTATTTGGATCGTTATCTCTAGGCCTACACTCAATGAACAACATCTCAACACTAAATTAAAGGCCTAAATTAATAATAAATAATAAATAATAAATAAATAAATAAAACTGTTGAGGCTATCGGTGTCATGCTGCACTTTTTAATTACAGCATAAGTGATAACCAAGCCCCAGACACCGATTATGTTTATCTTTACAACAATGGCAAAGCAGAAGATCGGCTGCCAGTCCATGTGATCAGCTCCTGCAACCTAAACATCTACACCTTTCCTTTTGATATTCAAACCTGCACCTACTCATTTGGCTCATACAAACACACAAGTAAGTAATAACTTACCATCAATTAAAATATATAATCTTGATTTATAACAGGCTAACATTCAGTTTCAATTCAAGGAAAGAAAACCACATATACGTAATGTGTGTGGATGACAGACAGCAGAATATTAAGCTCTATAAAAAGTGCTTTTGGCATCTCGCTCACAAAATTTATTATTTCTAAAAAATGTACATCCATTTTGGATGATGCTAATTTATTTCTCCGTCTACAGATAGAGATGTTCAAATATTATTTTCAGAACCAGTGGAGGCCACGTTTTTTAAATCTCAACAGTACATGGAGGATAAAGGGTAGTGGCAACTGACTGACATAACCGGACGAAAATCTGCCAAATCATCATACTTGAACATTGGCGGGTTGGACAGCTGGGATGAACTTGTTTACAATGTTTGTGTTACCATCAATTCCTAAATATTGTAGTTGATAAATATTGTTACAGCAAGAACATTTTATTTTTCAAACTAAGATTAAGTGATGTTAAATTCATTTGAACGAATTATTCCTTTGATTTTGTTTTGTTTATTGTTCTAATGGTTGTCACATATTAGATTGAACTGAAGCGCAGACCAACTCTATATGTGGTGAACCTCCTGATCCCCAGCTACTGCCTGATTACCGTAGATCTGTTCAGCTTCCTCCTGCCTCCTCAAAATGTGGACCGTTCTGCCTTCAAAATTACTCTTATTCTGGGCTACACCGTCTTCCTTCTCCTCATGAACGATCTGCTTCCTGTTACAGGAGACACCATCCCTCTAATAAGTCTGTTATCAGACAGTACATAAACAGCAGGGTCCAAAAGTTTTGAGTCCACGTGTGAAATGTTTCTGTATTGCATTTAATTCTAATAGAAACTTTTTATAACAAATTATATTTGTATTATCATTTTACACTTCATATAACTTTCCATTTATTTTTTATTTTTATTTTTGAAATCTTAAAACTTTACTTGCATTAAAATCTGAATCTCAAACTTTTGGTCCCCACTGCACTTGTAAAAAATGTTATATATATATATATAAATGTACACCATATATATCAGTGGTTCCCTATCAGTCGGTCACTACGAGTATGTCGTGACTACGGTGGCCGAGAGGTGCAAAACAAATCACAATTATAAAAACAAAATAACAATTCAGAAAACAAAATAACAATTCAGAAAACAAAATAATTCAGAAAACAAAATAACAATTCAGAAACCACAAAAACTATTCAGAAAACAAAATAACAATTCAGAAAACAAAATACCAATTCAGAAAACACAAAAACAATTCAGAAAACAAAACGGAAAAGGTAGGTATATTTTGAAAATGGCATACGTATCGCTGATTGGACGAGACACCTGTCAATCAAGCAAGAACCAGAATCAAGAGATTACTGGAAGTACCGAGGGTAGAAAAGCGATTCGTTTTTGATATTTAATCAAATAAACGGTCAAATCATGTGTATATTTTTTTCAGTACCGCATTGTGTTTAATTTATTGTTTGATGAGATGTAGTACAAATGCATAGATTCGGCTGATCTACACATGTACTTGAATGGTCCAGTGGCAGAACTTTTGCCAAGCGTGTCAGAGGTTCTGGGTTCTAATCCGCACTAAGCAGTATATTTTTTTTTTCTCATCAAAACCGATTGTTTATCAGTAGGTGTATATCAAGCAGGGACACGTTTTTGTGCATTATGTTTTGTGATTTCACAGGAAATAATGGAGTCTCTCCGCAACGGATTGAAGCGCGCGTCCGTGTAAAGACTGTGCGCGAGCCACAGCAGAACAGCGGCAACGAGCACTTTGATCTCTTGATTTCATCAACTCTTTTCAGCGCTAAATCGTCTCTTATTTAACAAATAGCTAGAGTGAACTGGAGATGTTTTATTTATTTTTATTGGTACATCCGTGCCGCGAGATGTTTCAAAAGTGGTGGGGACACAATCTGGGGACATGTCCCACCCGCCCCAACCCGCAAATTACGCCTATGAATATATGTCTACTACACCTCAGATTTAACGTTTGATCTGTACATCAGCATCAGGAAATAACATTATAATCTCGTTCACGGTAGAAGAAAGCTGCGTGCATGTACTAAAGTAACGGTACTGATCCACTTGTCCGAGACGAATCGCTTTTCTACCCTCGGTACTACCAGTAATCGCTTGATTCCGGTTCTTGCTTGATTGACAGGTGTCTTGTCCAATCAGCGATACGTATACCATTTTCAAAATATACCTTACCTTTTCCGTTTTGTTTTCTGAATTGTTTTTGTGTTTTCTGAATTGTTATTTTGTTTTCTGAATTGTTATTTTGTTTTTGGATGTTATTTTGTTTTTGGATTTGTTATTTTGTTTTTGGATTTGTTATTTTGTTTTCTGAATTGTTTTTGTGTTTTCTGAATTGTCATTTTGTTTTCTGAATTGTCGTTGTGTTTTCTGAATTGTTATTTTGTTTTCTGAATTGTTATTTTGTTTTTGGATTTGGTATTTTGTTTTTATAATTGTGATTTGTTTTGCACCTCTCGGCCACCGTACGTGACCGACAAATAGGAATCTCGCTAGAGAGGCCAATCTACTTCGAGTGAAACTTAACATGCCAATACACATTGGCGTGCAATCATTTGCATCAGCTGCGCAGCCTCGCAGCGCGGGTATATAACGAGCAGCTGGTGATTGCACTGTAGCTACACCAGTGAGAGCAGTCCCTGAAAGAGCTTACACAGATAGAACGCGTCTTTAAAAAAAAGAAAAAAGAAAAAGATGTCGTTCTATCTGTGTGTTTCTGGATGCGGTCGTTACCTGGGGTCACGGGATGGTCACGATCGCTGCCACGTGTGTCTGGGCATTGAACACGCGGAGGCAGGGTTCGCGGATGAGTCATGTACCCATTGTGGGATGATGACCATCTCGGAGCTTCGGTCGAGACTCTTGTCCTTGCAAAGGGGCGGAGTCCCCGTGCCTCTGCCTCGATCCAATCCTCCTCAGAGGGTTGCTTCGGGTGGTGGCACGGGAGACCTGAGGATTATAGTGAGCGCGCTTCCTTCGGGGAACCAACCCCCTAGGGACCCTCACCCCTCTCAGGCTCCGCAGCCAGTTGAGCCGCCAACGGAATGTGCTAGACCATCCACGAGGTGTGTACCAGTCGTTTCCTTGAGGGGCTCCCCGCGACGATCAGATGTCGATCGCTGCATCGGAGGGTGGGTCAGACTTCTCCGCGGACGACGACTCGGTGCCGCTGCCCCCTTCGGGTGGGTCAGCGGTGCCCGAGACGGACCCGGAGATGATGGCCATGCTTTCCCGGGCCGCCAACAGGGTCGGGCTCGTGTAGAACCCTCCACCGTGTCCCGAACCCTCGAGGTTGGACGATTGGTATCTCGGGGTGGCACGTGCTGGTTCTCAGCAACCCACCCCAGTGCCTTTCTTCCTGGAGGTGCATGAGGAGCTCATAGGGACGTGGACGGCACCTTTTACTGCCAGAAACCGTTCCGGGGGCTCCTCCTCCTCTCACCACCCTTGATGGCGGGGTAGCTAAGGAATACATGCGTATCCCGCCAGTGGAGCGGGCTGTTGCTATGAAACTGTGCCCTAACTCCACTTGGCGTGGAGAACCGTGTCTTCCTTCCCGGGCCTGCAAGTACTCGTCGGACCTAACCGGCAAGGCTTACAAGGCCTGTGGAGAAGCTGCCTCTGCCATGCACGCCATGGCGTTGCTGCAGGTTCATCAGGCCAAGGCACTGAGGAACCTGCACGAGGGTGGTCACGACCCACTAGTTCTCCAGGAACTTCGCACCGCAACGGACCTCGCGCTTCGTGCGACGAAGGTTACTGCGCGGTCAGTGGGTCGTGCGATGTCTACACTAGTGGTCCAGGAACGCCATCTCTGGCTGTGTCTGGCTGACATGCGGGAGACCGACAAGCTCCGGTTCCTTAACTCCCCCGTGTCCCAGACCGGCCTCTTCGGCGACGCGGTCGAGAACTTCGCCCAGCAGTTCTCGGCTGTACAAAAGCAGACTGAGGCCATTAGACACATCCTGCCGCGACGGTCAGCTGCTGCCTCCACCTCCGCCTCCTCTATCGCCAGCGGGCAGCAGCGTGCGGTTCGAGAACGCAACCAAGCCGCCTCCTGCACCTCCTACCCCATGGAACCAGGTAAGTGTTGCGCAGCACACTCACACTCCGCTCCGGGTCGCCTCCCAGAGAGAGCCTCCCGAACCGAGCCCCTGTGTTCCACCTCGCTGCCCCACTCCGGGTACGCCTACGGTCCCTTTGGTCCCGCTTGTACGGTCTCTACGAGCCTGGTTAGCGCTCCCCAGTCCGTCTCGCTGGCTCATTCGGACCATCAGGCTCGGCTATGCGATTCAGTTCGCCCGGCGTCCCCCCAAGTTTCGGGCCATCCACTCCACTACAGTGAGAGCAGCCGATGCCCATGTCTTGTGTGCGGAGATCGCAGTCCTACTGGCGAAGGACGCGATAGAGCCGGTCCCTCCAGCCGATATGAGGTCAGGACACTACAGTCCCTACTTCATTGTACCCAAGAAAGGTGGTGGGTTACGACCGATCTTGGATCTGTGAGTTTTGAATCGGAGCCTCCACAAGCTACCGTTCAAAATGCTCACGCAGAGACGCATTTTCGGATGCATCCGTCCCCAAGATTGGTTTGCAGCGATCGACCTGAAGGATGCGTACTTTCATGTCTCGATTCTTCCTCGACACAGGCCGTTTCTGCGCTTTGCGTTCGAGGGTCGAGCATATCAGTACAAGGTCCTGCCCTTCGGGCTGTCCCTGTCTCCCCGTGTCTTCACGAAAGTTCCCATGAGAGAACAGGGCGTTCGCCTCCTCAACTATCTCGATGACTGGCTCATACTAGCACACTCTCGAGATCAGTTATGCGAACACAGGGACCTCGTGCTCAGGCACCTCAGCCAGTTGGGCCTTCAGGTCAACTGGGAAAAGAGCAAACTCGCCCCCGTGCAGAGGATCTCTTTTCTCTATTTGGAGTTGGATTCGGTCGCACAGACAGCGCGCCTCACAGAGCAGCACGCTCAGTCGGTGCTGAACTGCTTGAACACGTTCAAAGGCAGGACGGCGGTCCCACTGAAACTTTTTCAGAGGCTCCTGGGGCATATGGCAGCGGCAGCAGCGGTAACCCCGCTCGGGCTGCTTCATATGAGACCGCTTCAGCACTGGCTTCACGGCAGAGTCCCGAGATGGGCGTGGAATCACGGCACTCACCGGGTGGCAATCACACCGGCGTGCCGCCAGACCTTCAGCCCGTTGTCAGATCCCTCGTTCCTACGGGCAGGAGTGCCCTTGGAACAGGTATCCAGGCATGCTGTGGTATTCACAGATGCCTCTGCCACCGGCTGGGGCGCCACGTACAACGGGCATGCAGTGTCAGGGGTGTGGACGGCTCCCCAACTGCATTGGCATATCAACTGCCTCGAGTTGCTAGCAGTACATCTCGCTCTGAGCCGCCTAAAGAGGCCGCTACAGGACAGAGACGTGCTGGTCCGTACGGACAACACAGCGACCGTTGCGTACATCAACCGACAAGGTGGTCTACGCTCCCGTCGCATGTCGCAACTCGCCCGCCATCTCCTCCTCTGGAGTCAGAAGCATCTGAGGTCGCTTCGAGCCATGTATGTCCCCGGAGTGCTTAACCGTGTGGCCGACGAGCTATCGCTGTGCTCCCAGGAGAATGGCGACTCCACCCCCAGGCGGTTCAGCTGATTTGGAGAGAGTTCGGGGAGGCTCAGGTAGACCTGTTTGCCTCATCAGAAACCACCCACTGCCAGCTGTTTTGTTCCCTGACCGAGTGAACACTCGGCACGGACGCGCTGGCACACAGCTGCAAATATGCGTTTCCCCCAGTGAGCCTACTTGCACAGACATTGTGCAAAGTCAGGGAGGACGAGGAGCAGGACCTTCTGGTGGCTCCCTATTGGCCCACCCGGACTTGGTTCCCAGAACTCATGCTCCTCGTGACAGTCCCTCCCTGGCCCATTCCTCTGAGGAAGGATCTTCTGACTCAGAGACGGGGCACCCTGTGGCACCCGCGTCCAGACCTCTGGAAACTCCATGTCTGGTCCCTGGACGGGATGCGGAGGTTCTAGATGACTTACCCCCAGAGGTACTTAACACCATCACTTCTGCAAGGGCGCCGTCCACGAGACGTGTGTACGCCCTGAAGTGGAACCTGTTCGTCGAGTGGTGCTCTTCTCGTCGAGAAGACCCCCGAATATGTTCGATAGGGTCCGTGCTTTCCTTCTTGCAGCAAGGGTTGGAGCGAAGGCTGTCTCCCTCCACCCTCAAAGTACATGCTGCTGCTATTTCAGCTTATCACGACCACATAGATGGCAAAACAGTTGGAAAGCACGACCTGGTCGTCAGGTTCCTAAGGGGGGCGAGACGATTAAATCCTCCTCGACCCCCCTCCATACCCTCTTGGGACCTTTCCCTGGTGCTTCGTGCACTTCAGGATGCTCCCTTTGAGCCGTTGCAATCAGCAGACTTGAAGCTTCTCTCCATGAAGACTTTGCTGATGGTTGCACTGGCCTCGGTCAAGAGGGTATGACGAATCGTGCCTAGAGTTCGGGCCGGGTGACAACCATGTTGTACTGAGACCCCGGCCTGGCTATGTGCCCAAGGTTCCTACCACTCCCTTCAGGGACCAGGTAGTGAACCTGCAAGCGCTGCCCCTGGAGGAGGCAGACCCAGCCCTGGCTTTGCTCTGTCCCGTTCGCGCTCTGCGTATGTACGTGGACAGAACTCAAAGCGTCAGGACCTCAGACCAGCTCTTTGTCTGTTACGGAGGCCAGCAGAAGGGAAAGGCTGTCTCCAAGCAGAGGATGGCCCACTGGATAGTGGATGCCATCGCCTTGGCTTACCAAGTTCAAGGCGTGCCCTGCCCGCTCGGGTTGCATGCACACTCTACGAGAGGCGTTGCATCCTCCTGGGCGCTGGCACGTGGCTCCTCGCTAACAGATACCTGTAGAGCTGCGGGCTGGGCGACACCTAACACTTTCGCTAGATACTATAGCCTACGTGTAGAGCCGGTCTCCTCCCGTGTTCTCACCCTAGACGGGTAGAAGCACTGAGAGGCCAGGCTCTGTCGGCTTGCTGCACCCTACTGTGCACCCTTATTCTCCAGTGTGAAAAACCTGTGAGTCCTCCAAACACTCTCGGCCCGGACATGGCGGAGCGTCCGGTGCCAGGCCTGTATCCGTTGAATCCTTGAGAACCGGATATAGGCTGGGTCCCATATGTGTGACCCTACGGGGATCCCATATGTGTATATCTCCACGGCTGCTCCTAAATGGAAGCCCGTGTCTTTCCCTTGGGCTAAGTCACCCATTACTCATATGCTGTACAACCCTTGGGTTAGTCCATATGTTATCTCCACTTAACTCCTTGAGAATGTGGCTTCCGCAGCGTTCCCCTCCTTCAGTTCGGGCACGCTTTCCCAGTGTTATCCAATAATCTCACTGTGTGGGTTATCACAGAACAACAGTGACGGGTTCACTCTGTGTAAGCCTCCTCCTATCGTCCTTCCAGGCAAGAAGGTGTAGAGGCTTGCACAGGGCGCTGGAGGGGGTGCAGCAGCTGTGGCGCTTTGGTAGGGATTCCTATTTGTCGGTCACGACATACTCGTAGTGACCGACTGATAGGGAACATCTCGGTTACGTATGTAACCCTCGTTCCCTGAAGGAGGGAACGGAGACGTATGTCCCGTCGCCACATCTGCTGCCGCCCGCCGGGGTGGCCAGGTTATCAGGCTTGGCTCCTCAGCAAAAAACTACAGTGCAATCACCAGCTGCTCGTTATATACCCGCGCTGCGAGGCTGCGCAGCTGATGCAAATGATTGCACGCCAATGTGTATTGGCTTGTTAAGTCTCACTCGAAGTAGATTGGCCTCTCTAGCGAGATTCCTATTTGTCGGTCACGACATACGTCTCCGTTCCCTCCTTCAGGGAACGAGGATTACATACGTAACCGGGACGTTCTCAAACTATTCAGGCACCTTTAATTAAATCAGAACATCTACGTTTATTTAAAACGTACCGTAGAAAAATACAATAAAGCAAATCTGTCAGAGTGAGCTTCTACAGTGTGCATACCAGTTATAGTGAATCATAGCTTTTTATATATATATATATATATATATATATATATATAAGGGGTTTTCTATTACCACAAATAGAAGTAATGAAGTATCCACCTGGTGCTTTTCAGTCTATGAAAAGGGTCTTCAGGTTATGAAGATGAGACTTAATATTGTACATTTCTAGCATCATGTTGTGTACCTTGGAAAGGTTGGAAATTTATGTTATTATCTCCCTCTCTCCCTGCAGATATTTCTCTGTGTGTTTAGCACTGATGGTGGCCAGTCTATTGGAGACAATTGTCGTTACTAATATTATTTGTGGCTCGAGTGACTATCCTCCTCTACCAAACTGGATTAAAGTGTTGTTCCTGAATTACCTGGCACGAATGGTTTGTTTGGGTCCTCAAAGTGAGTCTCATACCGGCTGAACAAACAGTCAAACATTTTCTGCAAAAAAAATGATAATTTATTACAAGTTGGACAACTGGCAGTATAATGTCTGCATCTACATGAAAACAAATAAATAAAATACTGAATATATCATATACATTAAAATTATAAGCTTAAAAAAATGATGCAGCATATCTATTAACAACATTTCAATTATAAATCTTGTGTTTACTTATCTACAGTATAGATCACATTAATAACTCAAACTATTTCTGCCAACAGAAAACACCAATGATATCATTTCCTGCTCACCTGAGATAGAAATAAACCAAACTAGATCCCATGAAAGGGGCATTAAAACACCATTAAATCTTGATGGGCAAGAACTGAAGGAACTAAGGATGCTACATGAAGATTTACTCACCATTCGCCAGCATGTTGATAATCATTTCTCCAGTGATCAGAACTCAAACGAGTGGATCCACTTGGGGGAGGTCATTGATCGATTTCTGTTTGCTTTGTATGTTGTTTTCCTCACTGTTAGCGTCTTCACCATACTAATATTTTGGTTGTACTGGTACAGTTTTGACAAAAAAGCATTTGGTAGTTTGCTCTCACACGTGAATTATAACATTGTACGCTCTTAATGAGTAATGGGTGGACCAAGGTTTACCAAATATGAATTTTAGCCCACATGATGTGACGTTCTGTCCAATCCAGCCTTTTACCTAAAATGAATTTGAAACGTCTGGCCAAAGGCAATAGAATTATGCTACAAATAAAGTCAGGAAAAGAGTCATAAGATAAAACTTGTTCAATGATCAGAAGTTATACTGGTCTTATGATAAACATTCTGTCCTCTAATTTGTTTCAGCATTTAGTCCTGAAATAAGAATTAGAGTATCTTAATCTAATTGTAAATTATGAGAAAAATCATTTAATGTTTTGGTTTAGTTTTATATGGCAAAACAAATAAAATAATTTAATTTAAATATTTAATTTTGCATCAATAAAGCAATGCTGTGAAAACACATAATGCATATCATGGTGGTTGCTTAAGTAGCAAGCTAGATCACCACATAGTCACTAGAGGTCACCCAAACTTGAATTCTTGTTCTGATTCTTTTTCTCTCATTAAACTTCCATTGCAAGTGTATTGCTGGAAAACTTTTTTTTACAAACTGAGGAACAAAACAAAATTATGTTCTCTAACGTTCACTGCCACAGAGAACTTGAATGAACTTTCTTAATGCATGTAAATGATCAGCGAATGTAAGATGTAAAGTAAGTGACAATGCAACACTGAGCCAACAGTTGAGCCTATTATATATGCATATAAAATATATAGAAAATAGTAAATATATATATATATATATATATATATATTTATCAAGGACCTGGATCTTTATTTTACATTACCACAGTGACAGTCCTTATCCTTCTACCAAAATAGTGAATTGAATTTCTCTCAGAAGCAGCCGTGTGTGTGTGTGTGTGTGTGTGTGTGTGTGTGTGTGTGTGTGTGTGTGTGTGTGTGTGTGTGTGTGTGTGTGTGTGTGTGTGTGTGTGTGTGTTACATAATTACGCCAGTAGGTGGCAACAAATGGCTGTTTATATTAGTGAGTCATTTAAGTGATTCATTTAAGTGAATCGTTCAAAAACACTCATTCATTCAAACATCACAACTGTTTTTCAGACAGAAGCAATGGTATGAAATGTTTCTACATATAATATTATAACTGAACAGTTAGAATTTTTACAACTGAAGCTAAACAAGTTTGTTTGTTTGCTTGCTTCTGTTGTTGTGTGATGTCTGACAGAAGAAAAAAAATCATTAAACATATGCTGCTGGCTAATGTAATGGTCATAACATATTTTAATAATTTCTCTTTTACTTTCAACTACAGAAGAGCACATTTCACATCTATGGGTGATTCTCAGACTATGGGCACTTTTTGTTCTTTGGTCATATTTTAAAAAATACATAATTTTGGACAAATTCTTCTTTCTTTGTCAAACTAACAATAACAATCACCTTAAACACTTTTTATTCCTATTTTTTTTTCATACTTTTCAACCTCCTTATAGGTGTCAAAATAAGTTTTCTCGTATTTTACCCAGACTTTTTAACTTCAACAATGAAAATACAGTTTAAAAATATATAACTTATCTGGTTAATGTACCTGAATTAGGAACTAGTAAAATAATTAAAATACATTATAGTATTTAATGTGAGACCACTATCAATATTACTTTTTAGACAAAATATAGCTGTTGCACAGTATTGGTGTAATTTCCACCACAACACTATAATGTCCCTTTAAAACGTTTGTGTTAAAGATTGTTTAGGTGGTTTCTATGGAAATGTTCAGTGACATTTTTTGAAATGTTAAAATATGACCAATTTCTCTTGTAATCGAAGTTTGTCCTCTTACAGACCTTAACACTAGACACATATTTAAACGTTTGATACCGTGTTACGTTACTTTTGAACACGTTTTTTATTCAACTTCACAAGGCTAAAGTGTCCCTAGTTGAAGAAACGCCCTTTAAATTGCTATCAATTAAATAGTCAGCACGTTTGTCACATAACAATGATATTAATCCATCGCAACATACCTGCATAAACGTAATGTTTTATTGCTTTCTCCCACACAGCACCTGTTGGAAAAGGGACAGCAAATGAGCCACTCGAATGTGTCGTAAATATAGGCTACACTTTGTTAAATTTTAACTTCCAATATATGCGGTCCTACATATAAAAGCATGTCCAAACAACATGAAAAACGTAAACTGAACAAGTATTGTCACAAATAACAATATTATTACCTTTGGCAAAGCCACAAAACAACTTCACCTCAGCTCCTCTTCCCACACCACGGAATGAGAGAGAAAGCGCGCGTTCGGACCACAAGTTTCTTAAAGCGGCAGTGCTCTGTACAATAACAAGAAACCAACATGACATTAACTCACAAAAACATAAACAGATATAAACAGAATAATAGGACAAAAACATGCAAGCCATTTTAAATAATCCATACATTCATAAACAAATTAATCAATATAATTAGAATGCTAGAAACAGTGTTGTAGTCTAGTATTTTTGTAGTCAATACTGTGATTTTTCCCTCCCAGCCTCACACCCATCCCGACAACCCATAAGCACCACCACACTCACTGACTAATGCAAGTTTGTCTACATGTAATTGAGAGCATTCTGAAAGAATGTATGACCAAAAATCATTCTGTATCATGATATTTTTTAAGATTCTGGTGGTTTCACGGTATATGGCGCTTTTTCCCCACTGATATTTTATTGTGGTTTATTTTGCTGTCAGGAGTACAGAGAATATTAAAACATTGTAAGGACAAATAAAAATCTTTCAAAATGGTGGTAGATGGGTAGGCCTGGATTAAGTCGAGGTGGGCCTGAATCTAGGGTAGCCTATCCCGAAATCAAAGCAGTTGTCTCGAAACACAAATTTCACGATTTCAATTCAATACTTGTGATTTGATCATATTGACTCATTTGGATAAATATTAGGTACACAAGATGAGTGTTAATTTTCTCAAAAAAAAAAAAAACTCACCTAATGCTGTAAACACAGAGGGCCCTATATCAGCTGGTAGTAGCCTATCATTTAAGGTTAAAAATAACTAAAATAAAAAATAATGCATTTATTATAACAACTTTATTTAATGAAGTAAAAAAAAAAAAATGGCTATGGCTCAAGAGAGGAGATCCATGGGGGCAGGGTAGCTAGATTTGCCAACTGGACACAAGCTGGGGTCTGATCAGCCACAGCTGGGTCGCCTGGATGAGGGTGTATGATGTTGAAAGACCTGAAACACCCAATGATTCCAGGAACATCACTGAAGATGTGTCCAGTAGCATCAGTAGATGTATTTGCATAGACAGTGCTCTATTAACTTGGACTGTTACCATGCTCTCTGTGTTTGATTATTAATGCCTGTGCATCCCGCGAGTTGGACACAGTAGAGGAGAAGGTTAAACATTCAGTTCAGCCTTGATTCTGTATCATCATAAGTAGTGCTAAAAGTTGTAAAAACAAAGTTTGTTTGTGTTGCCGTTTGTGGAGCCTGCGGTGTCTACAGAGACCGCGTTTTTCTACAGTGTGTTCAGGGGACAGGCAGCTAGCGAATAGTGAGGAGATGTTTGCTGTATGTGACAAAAAATGTTTTGGCCTAAAAAAACGTGTGACATCGCTTAGAGCACCTTCAAGTTTTGTGTTACCGCAAAGCTCAGTCAGTCCTACAGCCCCTCCACTGCCAGATGTCTACAGCCCTGTGCCGTCTCCGGGGAGTCCCTGTGACATCGATCCAGTGGCTCCACCTTGGCCTGTCGACCTGCCGGCTGCGCCTTGGCTCCTCCCACCTTCGGCTTCAGTCTCCTTGGTCAGTCGTCACACCACCTCTGCAACGGACTTGCGGATCTTCCGCTATGTTCCTCCACCCCTGTGGCTGTCTTCAATGCGTTGTGTATTCACACAGACAGGCTCTGGTTCATATGGCGTGTTGGGCATTCTCGTTCCTAAAGCTTCATCGGCGCATCGCGAGTTCCCTCGAAAGAGAACGTCTCAGGTTACGACTGTAACCCTAGTTTCCTGAGAAGGGAACGAGATGATGCGTCGCCCTGCCATACTTCCTTCATCCCAGTGATCGACTTGCTTCGGCTACTTCGAAGCTAATGCCGGTCAGACCGGATGTGCTTTTATCCTTTCCTGGTCGTGACGTCATCCGCCCATGACGCTCACTCTCGCCATTGGACTAGTTGACATACGTGCTGCAGACGCAATCAAGCAGGAGCGTTCCCAAAACGTCATTCTCGTGGAACTAGGGTTACAGTCGTAACCTGAGATGTTTTTATGTCCTTCTAGTTTTTTTCATTTGTTGTTTTCACTCTTTAGTTTCTATAGTTACTGTTATTAGCTAGTTTGGTTAAGCTGTGTTCACCTTGTTATGTTTTGTATAAGTTCCTATGTGTTCCCTTTGAGTTTGTCTGGTCACGTTTCAGTTAAGTGTTTGTCTCCCACTACTTGTTTGGATTTGTACCTTTTTGGATTCTTATATTATACCTTGTATTGGAACTTTATTCATCTTTGTCTTCATCAGTCTGCCGACGCACATGTGTTACAATATATATATGTGTGTGTGTGTGTTATAAATACTTGTTGCTCTTAATTGGTTCAATATGCTATTTATGTTTAAAAACAAAGGAAAGTTAAAAAAGCATGTTATTTATGTATATTGCAGTACATTGTTTAAATATTGCAAATTGCAGATTGTGTTTAGTGTACAGTATATTGTATTTAATTTACATGGCACACATGTTATGATAGGTGAGAAAGGACCCAAAAGCGAAAATGCAATACAATGTCTTTAATGATGAAAGACCAAAGTCCAAGTAAACAGAATATCCTCTTCTTGTAGATAACAGAAACAGCCGTCAATACGGACGATCAGACAAATAACAAAATCATTTATTGAAGAGAATGAGCACAGCAGAAGGACCAGGTCTGGCGGCGTCAAATCTCAGGTCTCTCAGAGAGGATGCAGCCGACAGCAGGAGGTTAACTGGGCAGAGTGTAGAGTACAACATATAATCAGCAAACACTGCGTAGAAATAAGTACAGACCAGATCCAGACAGGGCACGGACAAAACAGGACCTCATACAATGAAACCTCACGGAATAATCTGGCAAAGAAGCAGGGAAAAGGGAAGGCTAGAAGTAGCAGACACAATCAGAGGAAAGAGAGAACAGGTGAAAGAATTAGCGCGAAGGCTGATTGCAACTAGGAACAGCTGAGGTAGAGAGAAGGAGAGTAAGGGAAAGTGTGTGTGTGTGTGTGTGTGTGTGTGTGTGTGTGTGCGTGTGCAGGTGAGTGTGAGTGAGCGTGTGCGTGTATGTAACCAGAAGAGAGAGAGAAAGAAAAGGATACCAGATTCCCAAGGGAGGGGCCTGGCGGGCACGGAGGAAATCATCAATGAGCGAGCGGTCCAGGACGTCCCGGGAAGGAATCCAGCTTCTCTCCTCAGGACCATACCCCTCCCAGTCCACCAAAAACTGGTGTCCTCGACCCCATGATGACGCATATCAAGCAGCTTACGAACTCTGTAAACCGGAGCTCCCTCGACACGAACGGGAGGAGCGGAAGGGGGCGAAGAGGGGAGCGCACGACAGGCTTGACGCACGAAACATGAAAGACAGGGTGGATGCGACGGAGGTTAGGAGATAGCTTGAGCTTGACAGCAACAGGGCTGATAATCCTAGTAATGGGAAACGGACCAATAAATCGGGGGGCCAATTTGCGGGAGACAGACTGGAGAGGCAGGTTGAGGGTGGAAAGCCACACTCTCTGACCACAAAGATATCTAGGACTCTTAACACGACGCTTATTAGCGGCTCTTTGGGTACGAATCTTAGAACGACAGAGAGCTGATCTCACCCTTCTCCAAGTGCGCTTACAACGCTGAACAAAAGCCTGTGCCGACGGGACATTAGATTCAGAATCCTGAGACGAAAACAGGGGAGGTTGATACCCCAGGCAGCACTGAAACGGCGACAGACCGGTGGCGGCCGTAGGCAGAGAATTATGGGCATATTCGGCCCAGGGGAGTGGTTCTGCCCAGGACGCGGGGTTGCGAAAAGCCAGGGTTAGGGTTAGAAACAACGCGTATCTCGTTCACGAGTGATGTTAGAGGAGAGCGCCAATACGGCTGAGCGTTGGGTCCCAAATGCCTACGTAGAAAGTCAAACACACACACACATAACATCGCCAAGGCCGAAGAGTGCTTGAGCTTCGTATTATCAGTTAGCCAAAACATAGCTCCTTAGGAAGAAAGGCAGAGAAATGGCATTGCTCTCTAGAGAAAATATATAATTTCACAAGCACAAAAGAATATAGAAATGATTATGTGATAATGCATATACTTGATTATTGATTTGTATAAAAGTAATGTAAGCATTCAAAAGGATATGGAATGAAATATATATATATAACTGACTGAAGAGACAAGGAATTTTGACCAACCCTTCAGGTGTATTAAACGCTGTCTTCCACTCGTCTCCCTCCTTAATGCGAAGTAAATGGTAAGCGTTGCGGAGATCCAACTTTGTGAAGACCCTTGCTCCCTGTAAGAGCTCAAAGGCAGATGACATAAGCGGCAAAGGATAGCGATTCTTGACGGTTATGTCATTCAGCCCTCGATAATCTATACAGGGACGCAAAGAGCCGTCTTTCTTCTTCACAAAGAAGAATCCCGCACCGGCGGGAGAGGAGGAGGGAACAATAGTACCAGCGTCAAGAGATTCAGAAAGATACTTCTCTAACACTTCACGCTCAGGCGCCGACAGAGAGTAAAGCCTTCCACGGGGCGGGGTCGTACTAGGAAGAAGATCAATACTGCAATCGTAGGGACGGTGGGGAGGGAGAGAAGTGGCCCGGGAACGACCGAACACCGCCCGTAGATTGAGATATTCCTCCGGGACCCCAGTCAAATCGCCCGGCTCCTCCTGAAAAACAGAGACAGAGGAAACAGGAGGGATAGCAGACATTAAACATTCTACATGACAGGATAAACTCCAAGAGAGAATAGTGCCCTTTGACCAGTTAATGTGAGGATTATGTTTAACAAGCCAAGGATGGCCCAAAACTACAGGGGAGAAGGGAGAATGAAAAATTAAAAAAGAAAGAATCTCGCGGTGATTACACAGTGAGAGATAATGGAACAGACTCTAGGTGAACCCGAGGGAGGACACTACCATCTAAGGCGAAAAGGGGAGTGGACTCCTCACGTTCCTTCAAAGGAATACCTTGTTCCAGAGCCCAAGCCTCATCAATGAAATTCCGCTCGGCCCTAGAGTCAACTAGGGCGTCATAGGTAACAGAGAAACCAGGCCAGTGCAGAGTGATGGGAATGGTGGTGCAGGACTTGGGAGAAGAGACCAGAGAAGTTGCGCTCGCCAGTAACCCCTCCTCTACTGGCGAGCGTTGGCTTTTAACGGACATGTAGAAACGAAGTGGCCGGCTGAACCGCAATACATGCATAGGCGGTTGGCGATTCGGCGTTCGCGTTCCTTAGCGGAAAGGCGAAGACCTCCCAGCTGCATGGGTTCTGGCTCTGAACGGGCGGAGGCGGGTGATGAGGTGGCGGAGGGAACTAAAGATAGGGCAGTCTCCACACCTCGGGTGCGGAGGCGGAGATCAAAACGCTTCTCAATACGAATAGCCATGTCAATAAGCGGGTCGAGAAGTGTGGGTACCTCACAGGCGATTACCTCATCCTTTATGTCAGCGTTAAGTCCCTCCAGAAAGCGAGCGACCAGTGCGGGCTCATTCCATCCGCAGGTAGTTGCCAGAGTGCGAAACTTAATAGAAAAGTCCACGGCGGAACGTCTTCCCTGGCGGAGAGTTGAAAGGATACGGGACGCCTCGTCCCCATGAGCAGAGCGGTCAAACACGCGTATCATCTCCTCCTTAAACAGATCCAAACGACTAGTGCACTCTACCTCAGCCTCCCAGGCGGTGGTTCCCCACTCGCAAGCCCGTCCAGTAAGGAGAGAAATGACATAGGCAATCTGGGCTCGCTCCCTTGAGTAAGTGGTTGGCTGAAGAGAGAAAACGACCTCGCATTGAGTCAAAAAAGAACGACACTCCGTCGGCTCACCAGCGTAACAAGGAGGGTTGTTAATTCTAGGCTCAGGGGTCTCCGGTGTTCTGGAAGGAGTAGGTGGATCTCGACGGAGCTGATAAACTTGCTGGGAAAGATCTGACATCTGGGCGGCCAGGGTCTCCACGGCGTGTCTGGCAGCAGTCAGTTCCTCATCATGCCTACCAAGCATAGCCCCCTGGAGTTCGACGGCCGCCAGAAAAGGGTTCTCTGGGTCCATGGTGGCCAGATTATTCTGTTATGATAGGTGAGTAAGGACCCAAAAGCGAAAATGCAATACAATGTCTTTAATGATGAAAGACCAAAGTCCAAGTAAACAGAATATCCTCTTCTTGTAGATAACAGAAACAGCCGTCAATACGGACGATCAGACAAATAACAAAATCATTTATTGAAGAGAATGAGCACAGCAGAAGGACCAGGTCTGGCGGCGTCAAATCTCAGGTCTCTCAGAGAGGATGCAGCCGACAGCAGGAGGTTAACTGGGCAGAGTGTAGAGTACAACATATAATCAGCAAACACTGCGTAGAAATAAGTACAGACCAGATCCAGACAGGGCACGGACAAAACAGGACCTCATACAATGAAACCTCACGGAATAATCTGGCAAAGAAACAAGGAAAAGGGAAGGCTAGAAGTAGCAGACACAATCAGAGGAAAGAGGGAACAGGTGAAAGAATTAGCGCGAAGGCTGATTGCAACTAGGAACAGCTGAGGTAGAGAGAAGGAGAGTAAGGGAAAGTGTGTGTGTGTGTGTGCGTGCGTGTGCGTGTGAGTGTGAGTGAGCGTGTATGTAACCAGAAGAGAGAGAGAGAAAGAAAAGGATACCAGATTCATGACAACACAAAAGTAGATACTTACATGATTCACACAACTACATTATTCTATTCTACAGTCCACAGATCAGGAAAGAAATAAAAAAATAATTTTATGTAATGTAAAAAAATAATAATCCAGTTCTTCTGCCCTGTCTCGGCTGGCTCCCTACAATCCTTCAGCTCCTCCTTTGCTGCCTCCTCTCAGCACCTCGAATCTACCTTGGACTTCCGGTTCCCCAACTCTGCCCTGATCTGTTGCTAGCTCCACCTCGAGCCTGCAAGCCCAGTCAGCTCCCCCTTGGCTCCTTTGCTCCCTCTGCTCTGCCTGGGACCATCATCCTTCCGGCTACACCGGGCTTCCTTGTCCTTCTAGCTCGGCCTTGGTCAGTCGTTGCTTTGCCTTTACCAGGGGATTCTGGGCCTTCGTCTGTGACTTGTCCCTCCACCCATTTGGCTCTGTCGAGTTCCTCCTTCCCTCCAGCTCCACCTTGGTCATTGATCGCTCCAGCTCCGCCTCAGTCCTACAGCATCTTGGCTTCACCTCTTCCACTGGTCCCCACAGCTCCACCTAGGTCTCCAGTGTCGCCCAGTCTCTTCGGCTCCTTGGTCTCCATCTCCACCACCTCCCCCTCTATTGTCCCCCTGGTTTTGCCTTGCCTCTACATCAAGGCTGCCATGGCTCCTTTGGTCCGGCTTCTGCATCTTCCTCATAAGCCCCCGCCCTTCCTACTCTGGTCCGGCTTCTACATCTTCCTCATAAGCCCCCGCCCTTCCTACTCTGGTGGATTTTTTTCTTGGTGTTTTAATGTGCATGGACGCACCTTTTAGATGGGGGGGGGGGGGGTAATGTCACGTTTGATTTGTGTTTGCTTGATTTGGACTTTGAGTTAGTTTTACACTGTTTACAGTTCAGTTTCCTTTGTTCCTCTGTTCATCTGTTGCCGTAGTGTTTTATTTGCCTTCATGTGTCACACCTGTTTCTAGTTAATTATCTAATTTAGTCCCTAGTGTTTGCCTGTGTATTTATAGCCCTCAATTCCAGTTGTCCCATGTCCATTATTGTTGATGTTAGTTGGTTTTCCTGATCGTGTCTTGCTATTGATGAGAAGCTTGAGTGTTTTGTTACATTTAGTTTGTTATTATTAAAACAACTACTGTGCATAGATCCTGCTTTTGTTTTTGATTTCTGCTGCAGTCACGTTGTGACAATTCCAATTTCATGCATAGATTAAATGTGCAACTTTGGATGGAAACATAGCTTGTGACAGCACTGACGCCAGCATAGGTACTTTTAAGGATTTTTTGTTCTTCAACAGACCTCTTCTACAGTTTTTCAGAAAAACTCAGCTGAGATTGATCTACAACTTTTGGTGGAACAAAACTTTTAAGAAGATGCCAAGGAGTTCAAAGACAATGCTGGAACTGGTTGTTTAATTTTAATCAAATGTTCAGGTTTTACAAAATCCCATTATTTACATAGTGTAAGTGCTCTAAGCCATTTCTCAACCTTGGTTTGCTTAGTTTGAATGATCCATCAAACGCTTGTGGTCAGTGCCTGGGTAGGTGAATATGTGAGGTTGTTATTTCTCTCATAACTCAATTTTAAGATTTGTTAGCCATTTTTTTCTGGTATAAAATGTTATGCCCTATGTCACTAAATCCTCAACTGTCCTCAAGTATGTTAAGCTAATACCTTCAGTTGATCTTAATCAGGAACGTATGAAGAATTGTAGTTTCTGTAGCCTTAACCTAAACTACCATCAATTCTATATTTTTCATGACTGTTGTGGCTCATACCAACTTACTAACTTTATTGTATTAACAAAAACTAGTTTGGTACTGCTATTTAATTGTCTTCCCTTATAATATTGTTTATTCATCAGTGTTAATTCAATTCTTACCATTTATATTTATGTTAAGTTAAGTGGGATGTGCTTGTGTGTGTTTTATTATTAAATAAATAAGCTTGGTTCAAAATCCTAAAAATTTGTGTTGCTGCTTAAAAGTTATATATTCGTTCATTCTGTGTCACACATCTCTCTTCTTGGATTTATCTACACAGAAATCCATGACAGTCATATCTAAACCACAATTTTAGACAATGGCACATGTCTTAACCTCAGCTTAAGTATGCAAAAGAATGTTCCAGAAGTAAAATTGTTGACTTTTGCAAAAGTGTTCATTGTTGCATGTCAGAACAAGCCAGATGACTAATTCGTATTTGCCTAAGCAAATCAGCTATTCACCATTCTGTTATAATCACCATTCTAACACATTTCCTGTCAAACTGAGAAATTATCTTGAAATGAAAATCTGTGGTCCCTGATAGTCACAACTCTGACCAAGTACTTTATGGATATAGAACTTCTGTCAATATTCAAGGTAAGATTCAGCAATTAACAAGAAGGATGGGTTTCAACTGAAAATAATTAGGAGTTAATGGGTTTGTTGGAAATAAACATTTTTGCTTTGTAGCATTCCAATAAGTTTATTCTTAGAATCATCATCCAAACATTATTTGTTTTACTCACAAAAGGAATTTAATGAATGTATGTCAAGATTTTTAGAATCACAAGTAAATAGACTGTTGCACATCTTACATGTACTTACTATGGTAATAACTGTAAATTCTAATAGATTTCAAGTAAGGAACCATCAACTAAAGCCTAACCCTAATTATATAGTAAGTACATGTTGTTAATGAATATTACTTAGAACTTGTTTGTATAATTACACTATAACAAGGGCACCGTAAAATAAAGTGAAACTAAACATTCTGGGCCCGGTTGCATGAAACCTCATAAGTGGTTTGACTTAAAGGTATTCCTGAGGAGGAAAAAATCGGTGAGGCAAGGGCTTTTTTTAAGGACATTGCAACAAACGTCTTAACCGTCACCCTTACCTAAATGTTTATACATTAATATACCACGATATTTTCTAGATAAACATGACCATCAAGAAGCACTTAGTTACGGAATCTCCAATAATAAACAGAACATAACGGACCACTGATCAGTTTTGAATTTACTAAACCATACAGCTATAATACAATATTTGGGGATTATTAAATGTGGTCTGACGGACAACACACAGCGTCCTCAAATTCAGGCAGAATGATGTGTACGATGTCCAACACGCAATGCAGCTCAACGCCTAGTCCTGTCTGCTAACCGGCTTTACAATTGGCTACTGGAACAAGAAATCAAAACCAAACTGTATCAAGGACAAAAATATATATTATTTTAAAAGACGGGGGGGGCTCTCAAGGGCTCTCAAGGGCTACTTAAGGGCTCTCATGCAACCGGAACCTGGTCTGGTTAAAACAGTTGTTAGTTTATTTTTTAATTTAAAAAATATTTTCCAAAGCCAAGAGGTCCAAATGTTCTCAAGAAACCTTCTTATTGATTTATAAAAAATTTGGTTGTATCATGAATACAGAAACAAATGTTTATAATTGTCATTGCAGGCTAGACAATGAACTGCCAATCTTCTACAACTCATTTCTTCTTCACCTGCTTCATTATTCAATGTAAGATAATCATTTCAATAATCAAGTCCAAAACCTGAGCAATTGGAATTCATAAAAAGAGCCTGTCGTTCATGGCCTCTGGGACTGTAATACATATTTTTGGTTTGGTATGCATATAGCTTATTTCCTTCATGACTATATTGGTACTGTTTTCTCTCTTTGGGGCTGAACCCTTCGGGCAGCTGCACTCATGAGATCTGCAGACACCTTAAACTGCTCTCAGCCAACCGCAGTCTCTCTCCTACAATCACTCAGAGAGAGCGTCTTCAACAAAACCCAAATGCGGCCAGTTATTAATCCAAAAACACCTACAAACATCAGTTTGAGTTTCATTTTGTATGCCATTTTAGGTGTGGTGAGTACATTTCCAAATATACCAATCACTGTATGCAGTCACATTACATTCATAATTTGCAAATGGCTAAATATAAATTGTGGACTTTTTCCATTTTAGGATGAAAAAGCTCAAATCTTGGATTCATTTATCTGGCTGCAGTTTGTAAGGATCTATTATGAACTGCCACCTTGCCTGTCACTTTATCTATTATGAACTTGTCATATTTGCCTTCAATTCCTAAAATCTTAAATATGATATTTTGATACTTATAAAAAAAATTTTTTAAAGGCGTTTATATGATTAATGAAAATAATATGAAAATTAATCAATTATGATATTTGCGTTTTTTAAAGGAATGGAGTATTGAAGGTTTGAGCTGGGATCCTGTTGAATGTGGAACAGACAGAATCACAGTGCCAAGAAAAAAACTCTGGAGGTCTGATGTTGTCATCAATGAATTGTGAGTTCTAAAATACAACATTATGAATCAAACCATTAAATAAGGTTCTACTACAGGGCTTGTTAAATGCTTGATTCTGTTTGGTAGACGAACATTCTAAGGTGTGTAATTTTTTCTAGTAAACACACAACTAAAGTAGTTTTAGGCAGGTCTTGACTGCATTATCAATGGCTGATCTGCATATGGCTCAAGTTGCTAGCTCTGGAATAACTTTTGGAATATGAAACTCAGGCTTGGCAATTGATGCATAATAAATTATTCCTACACACAAGACAAAAATCTGACAAACCTCTTGAAATAAAACATTTGAACGGTGTCTTGAGGTGTGGAAACCGTAAAATAAGTGGAATAATTGACTCTGGGTCATTGCATTATTTGAAAAATAATGCACACCTGATTCGTGTTGTGACTGCATTACCACCTCGGGTGTGCATCATTTTTCTAATAATTAAGCTTGGACTGTACAACCTTATTAATAATATAATAACTTGGTAATATATTAAACATACTGGTCAATAAAGTGTAAATAGTGAATGTTACAGGCAAGACAAAATGGGTAAATTACTGAGAATTACTAAACGGATAGTTCCAGATAATACTGGATGCTTCTTGGTCAATGTACATAGTTTCTCCCATCCCTAGTATGTGCAAAACACTTTGTTTCCAGATCAACACAGACAAGTTGAGTTGACTAATCAACAACCACACTAACCAACTATAATACTAATATTTTGTCAGTAGTTGTAATAAATACAACTGTTGTTGCTGTCTGTGTCATGCTGCTCTATTTAATTACAGCATGAGTGACAACCAAGCCCCAGAAACATATTATGTTTATCTTTACAACAACGGCAAAGCAGAAGATCGGCTGCCAGTCCATGTGATCAGCTCCTGCAAGCTAAGCATCTACACCTTTCCTTTTGATATTCAAAACTGCACCTTCACATTTAACTCGTACAAGCACATAAGTAAGTAAAGTAACTTTTTTTTAGGATGTAAATTAAATGATCTAATTAATAAAATGTTAACATTCAGTTAAGATAATAAAAAAACAAATATATGTAATTTGTGTGGGCTTGACGATCTGTTTGGATAGCAGTCTAAAGAATATAAATGTCTTTAAAAAGACACTAGCCGGGTAGATTTTAATTAACAGTGAATTAGTCATCTCACTTACAAAAAAAAACATATTTTTCAAAATGGGAAATGAGAACATGGAAATGCAAATCTGCAATAATTGTTAATCTGCATATGAATTCCTCCCTCTACAGATACAGATATTCAGCTATCACTTTTAGAACCAGTGGAGGCCACGTTTCAAAAATCCCTAAAGTACATGGAGACTAAAGGGGAGTGGCAACTCATTGCCATAACCGGCAAAAAATCTGCCACCACATACGTTTACATTGACGGGTTGGAGAGCTGGGATGAACTTGTTTATCATGTTTGTGTCACCTTCAATTCCTAAATATTGTAGTTGATTAATATTGTGAATATTTGTGAATTTTTTTTAACTAAGATTAACTGATTTTTTTTTTATTCATGGTCAGTTCAGAATTTTTCATTTGAATGGACTATTTATTGGATTTTTGTTTTGTTTATTGTTCTAATGGTTGTCTCGTATTAGATTGCACTGAAGCGCAGACCAACTCTATATGTGGTGAACCTCCTGATCCCCAGCTACTGCCTGATAACCGTAGATCTGTTCAGCTTCCTCCTGCCTCCTCAAAATGTGGACCGTTCTGCCTTCAAAATGACTCTTATTCTGGGCTACACCGTCTTCCTTCTCCTCATGAACGATCTGCTTCCTGTTACAGGAGACACCATCCCTCTAATAAGTCTGTTTTCACTGTATATAAACAGTCTTGAGTCCACTTGTGATAAGTTTCAGTATTGCATTTAATTCTAATAGAAACTTGTTACAAATTTTTATTATCATTTTACTCCTCATGTAACATTTATTTTATATATGATTTTTTTTAAAAATATTAACCCTTCTTAAAATTAGATCTCAAACTATACAGGTGCCTTTAATCAAATTCAACCGTCTTCAAGTACCAACTATCTTCCAACTTACTTCCAACTTACTTTTTGGTAACACTTTACTTTGATGGTCCCTTTTGAACATTCTGTTGACTGTAAGTAACCTTGAAACTACATGTCAATTAACTCTAATTAGAGTATTAGTAGACTATCTGCTAAATATCTGCTAACTCTTTATTATGATGCTCCCCCAACAGACATTCTACTGACTATAAGTAAATTTGCATTTATTAGGGCTGGGACAATAAAACAATGCATCGCGATTCTTCAAACGATTCTGGAAGATTTCTTCCAATTCCTTACAGACACTGCTTGAGTCATCTATAAAATAATCTTTCATATAGTTTGAAGCAAATTACAAGTGTGTCCGCAGTGGGCTGTGTTTACATTAATTTTGCGTCATAGAAACATTCTTAGGTGCAAGTACATTTAACCACTTACATGGACTCATCTCGCACAAAACCGAATGCTTTAGATCTCTTCTTCATGAGCTTTTGAGAGTGTGGTTAAAAACTAACCTACAGTGCCATCTGCTGTTAAAAACTAAGATCAGAATCCAATCGATTGAGATTGAGAGAATCGCATTCTTAAAATCTCAGAATCGATCCATGAATCGTGATGCATCGATTTATTATCCCAGCCCTAGCATCTACATGTCAACTTATTCTAACCCTACCAGTCTACTAATACTCTACTAACACTCTACGGAGATTTAGTAGACATGTACGTGCAATGTTACTTATAGTTAACAGGGACCATCAAACTAAAATGAAACTAACTTTTTTCATTATTATTATTTGTTACCTTTCGATACTGATCAGAATACTGAACACCAGCACAGACTAATGGCTTTTCAACCTGCCAAAATGGGCAGGCCGACTATTTAAGTCACGCTAAAAAGCCATTTGAGTCAGAATTGTTCTCCTTTAGCGCAAAGATCATCTGTCCTCACCACGATTGACGGCGCAGAGGAAAAGGGCTGTACCGTCTCTGTGCATTTCTGCCCACCCACCACACTGCCTCAGCTTAAAGTCTAAAGGCTCCCACCCATCCAAGCCATGCAAAGGGACTCCCCGGTCTCTCCTTTGGGCTTATTTGGTTCCGCAGTGGATGGCTTCACTGAACTCTTCACAGCGGCGCAGAAGACATCACAGGCAATGCTCCATTTTTTTGCCAAAGAGAACGAGTTCCTCAGCTAAATCAACGTTGACTCAGCGGCACACCAAGCCAGCTCCCGCAACTGCTTAGTCCCAGCAGAAGTCGGATCTTGAAGCAGGTCTTACGTCCAGCAAAGCGCTATTATTTCACCTGCCCTATACTATTGCTGGACCCTGAGCTGCCCAAGCAGCCCTGATGTCTTTTGTGCACCTCCCAAGTGTGTGTGCACCTCCCAAGCCCCTGTTCAGTTCTAGGTGTTGGAGGCATTGTGTTTGTTGCCAGTACTTTTGTACTGTGTTTGTGGCCCTCTTCCCCACGGCCACCCACCCACCTACCTACCCACCAGTTGTATGGGTGCCCAGACCTCTTTCCGCTGTTATAGAGAATCAAATTTAAAAAACACTTTCACAAAAAGAGCATTCCTCCTCCGTTTCATGCTGTTGTGTGACGGGCATGCCATCTGTGGCTCTCGAACCCCTCGCCGCCCAGAGCCAGGACAATCTCCGCTCACTAAGAGCAAAACATGTGCCAGGCTCCATGAAAACTGGAGCAGATATTCTGTCCCAGAACGGACCACCTCAAGGGGAATGGAGACCCCACCCCCAGATAATCCACATGAATTGGAGCACTTTTGGCCAGGCAGAAGCGAATCTCTTTGCATTGAAAGAGAACATCCACTGCCCAATATTCTTTTAGAAGGAAAAGGACGCATTAGCCCACAGGTAGCCCTCCTTGAACCTTTATGTCTTCCCTCAGGTCATCAGCCGAATCAGAGAGGGTAGATGCTCAGTCTTACTCATGGCACCACTCAGTGGTCATGAACCAGCAGTGGTTCCCGGGAATGGTTCAGCAGCTGTCTGCAGCACAATGGCCAATCCAATCCTGCTAAGAAGGGAGCTCCTTTCCCAATTGGAGGAGTCAATATGGCATCCCTAGCCCGAGTTGTGGAGCCTCCACCTGTGGCCTCTCGATGGGAACCTTCACGCCTCACAAAGTAGGTCATTCGATTGGGAAACACCAACTGGTGGTCAGATTTTTCGGAGGTGCAAGGAGGCTTAACCTGCCCCTACACGGCCCCTTCTTGAGGCCTGTCTATTGTCCTAAAGTCACATCGGGGCCCTCCGTTAAAGCCACTCACGACAGCCAACCTTCGGCCTCTCTTGCTTAAGTCCGCTCTCTTGCTGGCTCTGACATCGGTCAAGCGAATTGTTGACCTGCAGGCTCTTTCAGTGGACACTTCCTGCCTCGAGTTTGGACCCAATGACAGCAAAGTTGTCCTTAAACCCAGATGAGGCTATGTGTCTAAGATGCTGTCCACGCCCTTTAGGGCATAAGTCATTTAACTCTCTGCTCTCCCCTATACTGAGAGTGAAAAGATGCCACACCCACTTTGCCCGGTTCGGGCGCTTAGGGTGTACATTGAGCTCTCCAGCCAATTCAGGCAGTCGGAGCAGCTGTTTGTGTGCTTCAGAGGCCACTCTAAAAAACTGACAGTTACTAAACAAAGATTGTCCTATTGGATAGTGATGAGATGAGATATTTCTAGCTTACAAGTCCTTGGACTTGTAGTGCCCTATTGGGATGAGGACCCACTCCACCAGGGAAATGGCCTCCTCTTGGGCTTAGTCTAGCGGAATATCCATTGCTGACATCTGTATGGAGGCTGGTTGGTCCTCGCTCTTCACCTTTATCAGGTTTTATAACCTAGATGTCCCTGCCCTTCAGGCACGGATTCTGTCTGCCTAATCAGTCTCCACACTCAGGGGTTTTTCTTGGAGATATCATAACCACAGGCTCCGGTCCCAAACCCAAGCCTGCCATCTTTGGACATTCTAGGTCCTTAACTCTAGTAGCCTGCCTGGGGACCTTGTCACTAAGTGCCGCCAGGCTATGGCCTCGCAGGAGAGCTTCTATTCTGTGCTAGCAGCACAGCGTTTTGCAGTGCGTTCTCCATAATCATCAGAGACTGACTCAATACGAGTGAAACGTATCGAAAGGGAACGTTCTGGTTGCTAAAATAACCTTGGGCTAAAAAAGCCACTTGTCTGTGCTGGTGCACTGATGTGAACCAATCAGGCTACTATATTTGGAGAAAACTGTATGTACTCCCATAAGCACCAAAGACATTGCTTGTTCCCGTTATCTCAGGAACGTTTTTTTAACCCTCATGTTCTATTGAGATTGTGCTTTTTATGAGAGACACCAGCAATGTAGGTTATGGAGATCATATACATTTCCTTAATTAAGCTCTTAATTTGCTATTTAATTAATATGTTTCTCTGCCCTAAACAAAATCCAGTAGGTGGATGTTGTTGAAGCTTTAGCTGATTTTACCATAAAGTAGTCATGCACTTTGCAGACATGTGACTAGAATAAATACAGTAAATCAAATCTGTCAGAGTGAGCTTCTACAGTTTGCATTCCAGTAATAGTGAATCATAGCTTGTGTTCATTATTTTTTCTTAATGTTTTCTATATCAGGGGTTTTATAAGACCACAAACAAAAGTAATATTTTCATGGTGGTCATCTGAAGCTTTTTAAGTATCACAAGATTTGTAAAAGTCATGAAGTATCCACCTGATGCTTTTCGGTCAATTAAAATGGTCTACAAGTTATCAAAATTAACATAAGGGGGGCTAATGTTGTACATTTCTAGTGTCATGTTGCGGACCTTCTATACTACAGTTTAAGACCCACTGATATTTACATCAATAACTTTAATTTGAAAGTTGGGAACTTATGTTATTATCTCCCTCTCTCCCTGCAGATGTGTTTTTCTCTGTGTGTTTAGCACTGATGGTGGCCAGTCTATTGGAGACAATCGTCGTTACTAATATTCTTTGTGGCTCGAGTGACTATCCTCCTCTACCAAACTGGATTAAAGTGTTGTTCCTGAATTACCTGGCACGAATGGTTTGTTTGGGCCAGAAAATCTCTGACCAGAATTCTGCCCCTCAAAGTGAGTCTCATACCGGCTGAACAACCAGTCAAACATTTTCTGGAGGGAAAAACAAGCAAATAATATTGACCCAGTTGGACAACTGGCAGTATATAATGTGTGCATCTACATGAAAATAAAATACTGAATCTATTAAATACATTATAGTCATAAGCTTAAAAAAAACATGCAGCATGTCTATTTACAACATATCAATGATAAATCTTGTGTTTACTTACAGTCTCTATAGATCCCATTAATAAATCAAACTATTTCTGCCAACAGAAAACACCAATTACATAATTCCCTACTCACCTGAGAAAGAAATAAACCAAACTAGATCCCATGAAAAGGGCATTAAAACACCATTAAATCTTGATGGGCAAGAACTGAAGGAACTAAGGATGTTACATGAAGATTTACTCACCATTCGCCAGCATGTTGATAATCATTTCTCCAGTGATCAGAACTCAAAGGAGTGGATCCACTTGGGGGAGGTCATTGATCGATTTCTGTTTGCTTTGTACGTTGTTTTCCTCACTGTTAGCTTCTTCACCATACTAATATTCTGGTTGTACTGGTCCAGTTTTGACAAAAAAGCATAATATCCTGGCCTGTAAACTGTAACTGTACAAAATTGTATGTTTAAATGCAGATGTTCGAATTCACTGGTCGATCTCTTTAAAGACTGCTCAACTGCATACATGGACTCCTCATACAATGTCTTTTGTTATACAGTAACTTATGTCTTAAAGCAGCAGAAGCTTTATTTTAATTGCAGACAGCATTAGTCAGTTGCGCAACCACATGTATTATAAAACTGTATGCTCTACGCTCTTAATGGTAGACCACTGTTTATCCAGCATTTGACCTAAACTTATATTCACTTATATTCTTGCTCTGATTCTTTGTTTTTCACTCATTAAACTTCCATTGCAAACATATTACTGTAAAACTTTGCTTGTTTTTTTTACAAACTAAGGAATAAGACTAAATGATTTTCTACAACTTAATAGCATGCCACAGAAAATTTTCATGAACATTCCTAATGTATTTAAATGATCAGCAAACAAGATTAGGGCTCTGGGTGATATGGCTGACAGAGATTATGAACTCATGAATATTCAGCCTGTCATTCAGACAATTTATTCTTATCTGCTTTTTTCTTGGCTGCATTTAATTTTGAGGAATGAAATATCTGTCTGGGTTTGGAGTTAAATGTCTGTTTTAGTATCTGAGGACCATCATTTTCTGAAGGCTTTGGTGAAGAGGTCCTGACACCAGTGGCTTCAGGTCTCTGAGGGAAGTCCCCTCCAGGGTGCCCTTTGTTGCCCTCAGGGGGCCGTTCTGCCAACCCCGCCACCTCGTGTGCTTCGCAGTGGTCTCCGGTGAGCCCATGTATCACTGGGATGCTCGCTCCCCTCTAAGGAGGGTCTCAGAGCAATCAGTTCGGCTGTTCCCTGCCGGTTCGCCACTTCAGGGCACCGAATTGGTCACTTGAGTTAAACCAGAGACCAGTCTTGAGAGGCTGGTTCTCTTAGCATCCAGGGGTAAGTGGTCAACACCTCACTTCGGTGCCCTCAGGGGGCAGTTCCCGCCAACCCCGCCACCTCGTGTGCTTCGGGGAGCAGCGGTAACATCAGAGACCACTCTCGAGAACAGGCTCTGGTTATGGAACAAGTGGTAAAGGTCTTGCTGGGGGAAGGGGGCCAAAGAACCTGTCCCTTCCCCCGACAGAGACTCCGGATTTACAGCCTGTATTTTATCTTTCCTAAGAAGGGTGCAGGGTTGCGTCCAATCCTAGATCTGTGCGCTGAGGCGAATCGTGACACAATCAGATGCGAGGACTGGTTTGTCATGGTAGATCTTTAGGGCGCATACTGCCGTATTCCATCCTTCCTAAACTCAGGAAGTTCCTCGGGTTGCTTTCGGGGGCAAAGTGCACCAGTATCAGGTTCTTCCTTTCGGCCTAGTCTTGTCACCTCGTATTTTTGCTCAATGTGGAGCAGATGGCGGTTCGGCATTGACATGTCGTCCTCCCTATATAAAAGTATGGGGGTTTAGGCTGAATGCTAAGAAATGCTTTCTCCATTACAGAGGACACTTTTTCAGGTGTGGTGTGGGATTCGACGACAATGCAGACACGTCTATCTCCTGCTCGTATCGGTTCAATCCTCACAGCTGTGAGCAAGATAACGCTAGGCCAGTCACTCACTGTCAAACAATTTCAAGACAGTTAGGTCTGATGGCAGCTGCGTCCTCTGCGTGCTCTGCATGATCAAGGTTACGCGCAGGTGCTTCGTACTTTGGTTATGTAGAAAAAGCCTTGGTTCTTGTCCCAGGGTCCTGTGCTGGGAGCTCCTTGTCGTTGCGTAACGCTTATGACGGATGCTTCCCTCAAGGGCTGGGAAGTGACCATGGATGGTCTACATTCCTGGGCACCATATTCAGGGAGCAGACATCCTATCGAGACAGGGACAAGGTATGGAGACTAGGTATGTCGAGACCCGGGGAATGGAGACTCCACCTCGAGGTGGAGGAGCTCATAATGAGGTGCAGATGTGGCTGGGGCTGCGTCTGTACCAAGTTTCCCTGATTTTTCTACTCCCCGGTGTTCTGGAGAAAAAAGTTATGGAATATGGGTTTGACCTCTAAGGGGGCCCAACTCATAGACTCAGGTCTCTGTTATAGGTTATTGAGGCCACGCTCACTCTATAACTCCCTGCACAAGGAAACTGGCGAGAATCATCACTTGCATCCAGTTAACTGCCGGGTTGGTACAGAAACCGTTGGTGTTTCCTCCGTGGTGCATCGGATCAGAAGGAGTATAGCGCCTTTGTAAGCCTTATAATAGGGGTATCCCTGCAAGAGGTGTGTGATGTGGCAGGCTGGTCCTATCCACACACATTCATCAGGTTTACATTCTACATTTGGGCTTTACCCCTGGGTCCCGGGTGATTTATGTCTTTGTTGTGCTTGCCTGATTTCACACAAGACTGGTCACTGGTCACTATGGCAGCAATGGTATAGACGTTTCCATAGCGTCAATCTCGATGCAGTGCAAGTTCGCTTGAAAGGGAATGATTGATCATAATATCCATATCTCTCCTTGAACACATAGTAGGTTTAAAAGGTACAGTTTGGAAATTATGTCAATCTTTTGTATGTGATTGATATTTTTCAGACAGTTCTGGAAACTCGACCTCCACTAAAAGACGCCTTCCTTAGGGTAGGGTCTATTCTCTCTCCCACACTTTTCTCTTTGTATTTGCTCCTGTTGGGCAGCATTTTTAGAAACCATGGAGTATCATTCCACTGTTTCGCCGACAACACTCAACTGTATTTGCCACTAAGGGCACCCGACGAAATCTTTAGATTCTCTTTTAGCCTACCTAAATTATATTAAAAACTGGAAGGCGGAACCTTTTGTAATGTTAAATGAGGACAAAACAGAGGTCATTGTTTTTGGCCAGCCAAATGACTATACCAAGGTCCTTTTAGAATCGAGCACATTGGCATCTTACTGTAAAAAGTCGGTATGAGCTTTATGCTTCCTAATCGATGATAACCTAAAAATGCAGAAGCAAATCAATTTGGTGGTACGGGCTTGTTTTTATAATTTGCGTCTCCTAGTAAAAATTTAACCTTTTTTATCAAATGTAGACTTCAAAAGAGTTGTTCATACCCTCGTTTTAACACATCTCGATTTTTGTAACTCCCTCTATCTCTAAATAATCAAGTGCGCATCCGGTGTGCGATACCTGGAGTTGTCCTGGATGCGACGCGACGCTGTGCTTCTCGTCCGGTGTGCGACCCCCTTTAGAGTGGTGCAGGTATGACATCACTTTGTAGGCCAAAACGCAGAAGCGAGTTGCATTTTAGCACTTCTGGTTCCATCGTCCCGAAGTCAATGGGTTTTTTGAATGGGGATTTGGTTAAATGGCTGAAATAAGGTCTGTGGTGAACATAAGGTCAAGACACTTTCATGTTTTATTCTAAGACATAAAATACATTAATATTACTCAACTCGTGATTTTTTTAAGCTGTTACATGTCTTGAAAAAGGAGGCTGCTAACAAGTGGTAGTTACAAGTGACAAGGAACAGACTCAAGAATTACTTCAGCACCACCCTCACAGTGCATTATGGGTATTCTCTAGCTAGCCGTTGAGCATACATTGGTTGTACACTTGTCCTTGCAGTGCATTATGGGATTGAACGAGTGCACTTGATAAGGTCCACTATGGTTACAGACACCACTAGCTGTTCCCTATTTAAGGGTATAGGGGGCGATTTCAAACACAGCTCTTGGAAACAGAAAACAGGAAATAAGAACATACAACTGAACAAAATAAACATCAAAATAAGAGTCTTAAAACAGAAATTCAAAAACAGGATATGACACTTAAGGCCCGTTTACAGTTAGCAGAGTACACACCACAACTATCACTGCGCAGAGAAATCCACACTGAAACATCTGTAGACTCATATTTCATCTCCATCGTAAAAGCTTGCTGAGATTAAACTGAGACACCAGACATAATAAATTTATCATGCTATTCTTCTGCAACGATCATTTTAATAGCAAAATATTTTACCACTCAATGGTGCATCCAGGTCACACTCAATCACTATTACATTTATATTTCACTGGACAAAAAAACACTGTCTAAGTGTGGACGAAAGTCCAAAACTGAGAAAAAGATGATGAAAAGAAGAAGATAGCAAAGAGATGAAAGACAATGCAGGATCTGATTGTTTAATTTGAATCAAATGTTCAGGTTTTACAAATGCCCATCATTTACATAATGTAAGCGTAGCGTAATGTTCTCAACCTTGGTTTGCTTAGTTTGTATGATCCATTAAACCCTGTGGTCACTGCCTGAGTAGGAGAACGTGTGAGGTTGTTATTCCTCTCATGACTCAGTTTTAAGATTTGTTTGACATTGTTTTTTGGTGTTAAATTATATGCGGCCTTCACATGCTATGATCATAAATATGAGTTTCCTAGTTGAAAATTGGAAATGAACGCCCTCTCAAATGGATTTACTCCTGTGGGAAGCTCGAGATTCATTTTGATACTCAAGTTCCCGAGTTGGGCGGGCCAAAAACGTTAAACATGTTGGAGGGGAGAACGATTGTATTTGTTGTTTTTTTTCACAACAGCCACATCACCTTGTCTTTTCGTTAAAGTAGTGCATATTTACATATATGAATAATAATTTGAAGCATATTATATGTTTTTTAAACAGTGAAAATTGCCTGTATTTGATCGAAATTCCAGAATCGTCAGCAAGCTGGCTATCTAGATAGCGCTGTGAATGTTTTTATGTTTGTCAGCGAATGGGACACTACAAAATTAAATATCTTTACATTTTGGCTTTAATAAGATTTCCTCAAGAAATAGTCAAGAATAACTAACCTGGTGTCCTCCATGATTCCTGTTCTTTTCGACAACAAATCACTTGAATGCAACAAGCTCGTAATCACGACTTTAGAAGTGGGAAGTAGGACATTTCTGATAAAACTTGAAAGCAGCATAAATCCTCAACTGTGCTTGTTTTAGCAAGCTAAGCTAATACCTGTTGTCCATCTTAAACAGGAAAGCATTATGGATTGTATTTTATATTGGTGTTCTACATGGTTTACGCCACAGGTTTATTTATCCCGTCATTTTATTTGAACTTTTAGGCAAGATGGTAATGAACAGACAACTGATGTTAGGGACATCACTGTACATGAATGAGACCAGGGACTTTATCCATTGGTGCTCTATTATAATGCTAAAATATATAAGAACCCCCTTTTAAATAAATTTTCAAGATTTTTAATTGTTAATTTGATTAATTCTACAATCAAGGTTAGCTAGAAATAATGATTAAATAAATAATCTACTAAAATTAAGAATAAAAACTTATGTTTACACTCCACAAACATGTTTTTGTTTCCCAAAGAACCTTTCTGTCAACAGTTCTTTAAAATAAAATATTAAAAAATTAATAATGTGAAGAAAATTGTAATAATCTAAAGAACCCCTTTCCGCAATAAAGAACATTTTGTGGAATGGAAAGATTTAATGGATGTTAAAGGTTCTTCATTTTGGCTTGTTGTATTATTTTTGTATTATTTTTGCTAAGTGGTTACAATGGAAAAATCTGTTAATGGTTAAAAACACAAACAGCCAAGAACCACCATTGCCAAGACATTGTCAACTCAACCATCTCACCCACAGAAAGACTAGAACATTGTTTCAACTCTAGACAACTGTCATTTAACTTGCCTGTAAAACATTTGCGATAACTTTTCTTACCAGAGAAGTAGCTCGTATTCTGGTTCAGGCCCCAGTCTGCTTTCATCTTGACTACTGCAAATTTCTTGTTGGCAAGCAAATATTGAATATTGTCGAATGGCTGTAAAATATTGAGATTGATTTTAGAAAAATGGGTGTGAAAAAGCCATTGTCCCCTTTTCTGGTTATTCTAATTTGTGTAAACAAATAAGTCATATAAAAAGCAATTATTCAGGTTGTGTTCACTGTAGCCATTGTGCTTTAAACCTCCACACATACAAATTGGCAAAGTAAAATCTGATTAATATTTAGTTGCAATCCAACTGACTGAGGACCTGATGGCTTTTATCTGTCTTACAAAAACACGGGTAAGACTAAGAAAAGTATGACAATTTTTGTGTTATAACATTTTATTTTCATTTTATGTGTATTGGCCATGGGAAATGGTTTCCTTATTTTTAAGTATGCTGAAATCTTTCAGTTGTTTCTTTTTAGCTTGTCTTGACCTGGAGTTTTTCATTTCCCCAACTATCACTAAAAAGTGTTGAGGGAAATTATAATTTTGTACAGTTTAATATCTTGGTAATGTTAAAGAATTTTAGTAAAGGTTTTGTACGGAGCCAAAGGGACACGACTGGAGGAAAAAAAAAATATATAATAATATATATTTCATAACTTTTGCGTTTCCTCACAAAACGTATGCTTTTCCATCAAGAAACATTGCATTTGCTCGGATTTCTCAGGGGAACGCAAAACATTTGCAAGAAAACGCAAAAGCATTGAAATAATTATTTTCTCCCATCTCATATTTTTATGAGCCCCCTTTAGGGGCTCCATACTTTAGTTTTAATTACTCAGTGGCATTGTAATTATTTTGTGCATATTTGCCATATATTGCAAATACTACATTCAACAGGCTTCAACACGGTTTTCCACTCACACTTGGTTCCAGTGGATCACCAACTGCTTCATTATACAATGTAAGATATATTGCCATACAAATATTTTTTTTGAGGTCATTTGATTGTAGATTTATAAAAAAAAATCTTAATACATTTCGATGGTCCACTATAGACATTATACTGACTATAAGTAACTTTGCAACTACATGTCAATTAACTTTCTGTCAGACTGTCAGATTATTATCTGCTAACTCTTTATTTTGATGCTCCTCAACAGACATTCTACTGACTAACTAACTAACTTTGAAACTACATCAACTTATTCTACAAATCCGAACCCTAACCTAACAGTCTACTAATACTCCAATGAAAGTTAGTTGACATGTAGTTCCAAAGTTACTTATAGTTAGTATAATGCCTAAAGTGGACCACCAAGTTTATCCAAAAAGATGCATTAATTAACAAACACAAACTGCATTGTCCACTGCATAACCAGACCCTTAATGTCTATTATCTGATTGAAATACATAAAATGTCCCATCCTGAATTCAAGTATTGTTCTTTCAGCTCTCTTGCTAGGATCTGTAGAGCCGTTAAACTGTTCAGAACCAACAACAAAGTCTCTCCTTAATGCCATGAAAGAGGAAGTCATCAGCTACAGCGAGGCAAGACCGGTTATAAGTCTGAAAACTCCCACCAACGTCAGCGTGGATTTGACTCTTTATGGCATTTTAGGAGTGGTAAGCAAATCTATGGAAGACTACAGCTTTTGTACAAAATTATGACATTAGAATAATACTAATCCCACTAAATTCCACTAAAAAATGGTTACAGAATCCATATATTTTCCCTTTCAGAATGAAAAATCACAAGTGTTGGAAACATATCTGTGGGTGAGGACGGTAAGAGTCATGACAAAGACACTGTTTAGACCTGGTATTAACAGCCGATTTGCATGATCCAATCACATTTTGCAGTGCTTAATACATCCAAGACTGTTTTAACTATTGCAAGAGCATATTTAAAGAGCAGTGCTGATAGAATTATTATTTTTTGTAGAGGTGGCAGATTGAAGGTTTGAGCTGGGATCCTGATGAGTGTGGAACAAAAAAGATCTCACTACCGAGAGAGAAAATATGGGTTCCAGACATTGTCATTAACGAATTGTAAGTTGCACAAGTCAAAGGTAACAGCTTTGACTATAGCGTCGAGGAAAGAGAAACAACAACAGTAACAAAAAATTATTGACAACCAGATCTTATGTGCTGGTGATTTCGTATAAATTTGTATGATGTGGTTTGTATGGAAACATACGATTTTTAGAAAAAGTAATCATTAAGGTCCAACCCCAACCTAACAGTCACTGGGAAGGATAGCAGATCGTACGAAAATGTAGGAATGAGATCATACGAATTCTTATGAATTAGCCAACGATTCAGCAAAATGTAAAATAGTTGCCATGTGAGTGTGTTGGATTGTGCACATGCAAAAAGTTAAATTCTTGGTGAATTTCCCTTTCTGTCTTAAAACCATAATTTTGCAGCATGGATGAAAACCGAGCACCAGACACATACTACGTCTATGTGACCTCTACTGGTGAAGTTATCGATGGACGGCCGATTCATGTGATCAGCTCATGCAAACTGGACATCTACACCTTTCCATTTGATTTCCAAAACTGCTCATATACTTTCAACTCTTACAAACACTCTCGTGAGTGAGCAAAACTGAAACCTGTATATTTCTTGTTTGGCTACTTATGATTACATGGTACTTGTTGGTCTCGTTCTCTACAGGTGATGATGTCCAGTTGTTCTTCTTTCGGTCAGCGGAGCAGATATTCAAGCAGTCTCTTGAAGCAATGACAACTAAAGGAGAGTGGGAGCTGATTGACTTGCTGGCAGAAAAACCTGTACAGCTCTTTCTGGAAGGAGGATGGGATAACCTCATTGTTTATGTTGGTGGCATTTTAGAGAGGGGTAATTCACTAAGAAAGAATCACAACAGTGTTTTACTGTCATGATTTGGCGTATGTTACTCTGACTATTCAGAATAGCTCCACCATTGTGATCCAGACACCAATAAAAAAAGTTGTAAAGTATCATTGACTACACTATGACCCTGTCCCAAATGGCAGTCTTCCTCTGAGTCCGCACTTTTGTGACGCTCACACCAGTGCGAAAGTGCGAAAAGCAAAAGTGCGCATCGAGGGCGCATATCAACCGGCGACAGCATAGGGGGCACTCGTGAGCATCCTTCTGAAAACTAAAATTACTACATTTAAAAATTACTTATGGACTTAACGGACATGCGCACACGGCAGCCATTGTAACTCCACAAGACCGAAAGTGTATATAAAATGTGCCATTTGGGATAGGGCCGATGTGTCTGGATATGACCAGTTATAAGGCTCTTCTTCATCATTTGATCATCATTCTTGTACAATGGTAACCTTCCAAACCACTAACCATTAGGTGGAAACCCCCTTTGGAGGTCCTGTCCCATCTGGAGTTCCCACCCTCCTTTGGAGTTTTCTAAGTTGTAAATAGCACAATCTGTAATGAGCCTAATTTTTACACAAAGCAGGTATATTTGCACTTAAAAGAACAATTATCACCTAATGGATTACAGCTGAAAAAGTGCAGCAGAGATTACATATTTTTGTAGGCAAAACCCCAGACTTTCGGTTCCATCACTCTGAAGTCAAAGATTTTTTTAATGGGTTTTTTTGTTAAATGCCTGAAATAAGGTTTGTGGTGAACAAGCTCAAGATATTTTCATTCTATTTTACAACATAAAATACATCAGTAAGACCCCCTTGTGATTTAAAATAATAATCATTTGAAAAAAAATCTAAATCTAAATGGGACAACAGATGATGTCCGGATATTAATAGTCATCACATCAAACAGGTAAACTCATCTACTCAATAGTCCACTTTCACAGCAAAATATTTCAAACTCAATGGGAGGGAGGGAGGAGCCAGGGAGGAGACCACGGTGGGCGAACCCTGTAAGGAGATGACAGTTGAAGGAGCCAGGGAGGAGACCACGGTGGACAAAGCCAGGAAGGAGATGACAGTTGAAGGAGCGAGGATCCTGAAGGTCCTGGAGAGCCATGGGGACGAGAGGCCAAGTGTTAGAAGTAAAGCCAGAGTACCGTAGGACTGAGGCAGGTCCTACTGAGGCACTTTACAGCCTTCCCTTCCAGGTGAAGCTGGAGGAGCACAACAGAGCCTAAGGGGTGGAGGGACAAGTTGCAGATGAAGGCCCGGAAGTCCATGGCGAAGGCAGGGCGACTACTGACCAAGGTGGAGGCGAAGGTACGAGGAGCCTGTTGAGCCATAAGAATGATGGTCCCAGGTAGAGCCGCAGGAGCAAGGAGCCAAAGTGTAGCCGTCAGGACGATAGGCTGAGGTGGACTTGGAGGTTAGAGGTAGAGCCAGAGGGTCAACAGGTGGAGCTGCCGAACAATGTGAATCCAAGTTGCAAGGTGAAGCCAGCGTAGGAGGAGCTGAAGGCCTGAATGGAGACAGCGGAGACAGGGCAGAAGAACTGGGTAGCACAGGCAAAGGGTTATGAGATGACCTCCTTGGACATAACAGGACAGGCAGAGAGTTCTGGAATTGCCTCCTGGCCAACACTGTACAGGCAGAGGAGGTGGGATTGGGAAGCAGGGAGAGAGCATCAACGTTGAAGAAGACTTGGAGCTGGCAAACATAGGAGACTTGAAACTGACCTGAACCAGTGTAGGAGGAAGAGATTGGGAACAGAAGGAAACCAGGACATAAATTATTTCTGACTGGGAAACACTGGAAGGATGGTGGAGGATGATGATGATGATGACAATTCACTTCCTCATCCAGTTCCACCAAAATTTCCACAGGCACAGATGTAAGAACTGGCTCACACACCTGGTCAGACTGCTTTGGCTCAAGGACGGACAAGGCTGCAGGTACTGGCTCCGTAGAGGGCATCGGCATCAGCTCTAGCTCTGCGGTGGGGTATGGCTCTGTGTAGATGATCAAGGACATCATGAGGGAGGGAGTGGACTGGGAGGACTGCAGCTGAGTGGCAATGTCATCCTCAACCTCAACTACAGTAAATTATGAGCCACACAGCCACAGCAAAATGTCCATATATTGTGCCAGGGTCACGCAGGAATTTTCTACTTGCAACAATAGGCCGATGTTGTTGTCCAGTCCATCCAGAAAAAAGTCCATCAGAATATGATCATCCCACAATGTCAGGTGGCAATATTCCAAAAACTTCTCCACATACTGCTTGAATTTCCCAACCATTCAAGAAAATGGAAGACAGAATTTCCTCTCCCACTGGGTTCATGGTCTTTGGTCTGGCCTTTCTGTAACGACACACAAACACAGACCAGGGAGAAGAAAACAAGAGAGGGAGTTTATTGAAACAAATGGAGATCAAACAGGTGAGAAATGTGAGGTGAGTATACAGGTATATGTTAATAGTGAGTCCATGTAACACACAGTCCAAATGTGATGGTTATTAGCTGCAGGTGTGTATGATTAAAACTCATGCAAGTGTTCAGAATGTGCTGTGAAAATAAGCAGGTTTATGTTCATTTTCAAAAAACATTGGTTTTGCTTGTCGTCTGCTCTTGTGCCAGGAACTGAATGCACTATTTGGTGGGACCACTCTAGTTGAAGAAAAGGATGGAAAATGTCAGAAATAAAATAAAATTAATAAAATAAAAACAATAGAAGATAAAGTTGAAAACAACAAAAATGGATATACAATACAAGGAGCTTAGACAACTTCTTAGTGAATTCACCCCTAAGTGTTATGTTTGCTACTATGAAAACTATTTACACTTGATACTAATATTTCCCCTTACTGTTGTGGACTAGATTGTCTTGAGACGTCGAGCTACGCTGTATGTGGTGAACCTCCTGATTCCCAGCAGCCTCCTGCTTTCTTTGGATCTCTTCAGCTTCCTCCTGCCTCTTCAAAGTGTGGACCGTGCTTCCTTCAAAATGACACTCATCCTGGGTTACACCGTCTTCCTACTGCTAATGAATGACCTGCTGCCCGTCACAGGAAACAACTTACCTCTTATTAGTAGGTTCTCAAACCTTCTTATTCTCTTATTTTGTATATTTTCATCTTTACCCTGCTAAAAAGGCCAAATGGTCACCAGCACATGAGATGCAGGTGCAACCTACCCAATAGGAGTATTTTGGTAAACCAAAGGGGTCAAACTTTGGCTGGTTAGCAAGGCCCAGTTAGTGCTGGTATATGTCATAACAACCATCTGGGAGTACATTTCTTCATTGACGACCATCCTTGAGATTAATGGGAATGCTAATGTGGCGAGTGGCACTGCGGTAACTGACTACGCCACCCAGGGAGTTTCACCCCGGGAAGTAGAGTAAAGTTAGTTGGATAATTAAACCACCAAATTTACTAAAAGCACACAGGTTCGATTCATACACGAAGCCAGAGACGTAATTTCAGTAAAACAACAATAATTTTATTTATACCATTAAAATGAGCAACAAGAATAAAATACCATTCACACTAAATAAAGAAAACAAAGAAAAAGAGGGGAATGCTGAGGCCTTACCAGTGGAGGAGACCGGGTCAAAGGTTTGGGGTCTCAGGGGTTAAGGATTCCCTGATCACACATAAACACACCAAAAAATAACCAAACTCAAAATACACCAAAAGGGGAAAAACACAGCACACAGGAGGAGACACCACCACCGAGGACACCGACACCACCACCGAGGACACCGACACCACCACTTCTGGCACTCAGCACTAAAAGAAAAACATTCAGTTAATAAAGAATCAAAAAAAAAGAAAAGACATCAATCAATGAAAACAACCACAAAGAAAATCTTCTTTATAAACACTTGAATCAAAAGAAATATAAACTAATCAAATGTCACTCAATCAATAATAAAGTAAATTTCAAAGAAGAGGACAAGAAAACATAAATCAATGAAAACAAACAAAGAAAATCTGTATCAGAAAGAAATATAAGCTAATCATAATCACTTAATCATAAGCAAACGACGAAACCCTCCCAAACACACACACACGTACACATTAACGGACACAGGCGGGCCACAGAAGGCAAAGCTATCTTGTATAGCAGTCACTAAAATACAAACAGGGCGAACGCCCAAATGCGCGTCGAGTCCCGCGCTGTATAGCGCGTCGAGGCGTTCAGAACCCCAGGAGGGCTCATATAGCTTTCTCCGTTAACAGTCCGTTGTCAAGCACAGTTGAATTGAAACTAAACCTCCGTAGAGACAAAACAGCAGCGAGGCGGGAAGGACGAGACTCGTGTAGACACCGGCAACAACATGTGCTTCACCGTCCTATCGTACATACAAAAATCACATTTAATAACAAAACACGATTAAACATACACGCAATGCCGGCTCCCAATCGTATCGTTAGTACAGCTACACAAAGCATACAATACAACGGCCCATTAAACTCAGGTCCTGTAAATGTTTTAAAAAGGAAACGGATTCAACCTACCCGCAGCACAACCCGGTTCCGTTGCAGGAAAGGCCGGGTTTATGACAGGAGAAACACTGCAAAAGACATTGCACGTTGTAATGCCCATCGCGACACTAACAAAGTCTCTAAGCAGTGAGAAGATTAACCGCGCTACATTACCTGTCCAATAGCTACGACTGCCCCACGAACGCGAGAGAGAGGACCCACAGCGGAAATGCGCCTCTGACAACACCGTAGTGTCACGAGTGCTCACCCTCTGCCCATATAGCACGCAGCTACATCCTGATTGGTCCAAAGGGTGTGATGACGCCACTACAACCAATCAACCTGCTACACTAACAGCTAGCTTTTTCAAAGTATTAAAGACCTTGAGTTAACCAGTTTAATCATGAAGATTGTTCTGGCTATTAAAACTGAAAGTATAATTTCACTTCATAAAACTTTTTTTACACACAGTTGAAGGCATAGCCTTTCAAAGTATACTACATTTAATGTTTACACTTACAAAGGAGGTCAACGCATGTGCATTAACAACAACTTGCACTCTGTCTGCAGAATACTTAATAACCCATAGCCTATAAACATATTGTTCATCTTTTAGCTATAGTTGTAAAAATATGGGTACTTTCTGACCCCTTTGGTGTTTCTGTCTCATCCCTCATTATTTGACTATATTGTGAATTAATATCCCAGGGGCACTGTTACCACCTTGTGGACAAATTAATTAGAGCAAAAAAAAATTGCAAACTACGCAGAGAGAGTATGTGTGGTTAGAAAAATCGGGCTGCAGGCATAATGTATGGGCATACTGGTGATGCACTGTGTGCAGAGGCTAGCGTACAGATAAAAAGTGAAGTATACTTTGGGTTTAAGTTTTTCAGGTCTAGGTTCTGGCATAAAACAGCCTGGGCTGCGTTTCTCAAAAGCATCGTAGACCATCAATGGTACTAATGGTCTCTACGATCTACTGTACTTACGCTTACGAGGCATTTAAAAAACACAGCCCAGGACTCTTTCAAAAGCAGGAAATCCTTCTTCACCTCCAGCCTTATCTGATCTGATCTTTCTCTCTCGATCTAGATGTGTTTTTCTCTCTCTGCATGGCCTTGATGGTAGCAAGTCTACTTGAGACTGTCATCATCACCAATATCTTGTGTGGTTCCCGTGACTTTCCTCCCTTACCTAAGTGGCTCAGGATTCTGGTCCTGGAATATCTGGCTCAGCTTGCTTGTATGAAGAAATCTTATGAAGAAAACTGTGATGGTAAGCAGATACTTCCGTCTTCCCGGATGCTCTTACACTAGAGCAGAAGTTTTCGAAGTGTGGGGCACGACTCCCCTGACATGTTCTGGAAAGTTTTCAGTCCAAGGATCCAGTAAGCCGAATGCATTCAAACAGTCAGTCTAAAACAGCCCCAATGCAGAGAAAACCCAGCCGATTTCATCAGAGATAGTGGAAAGAATAGTGTATTTGGCTTCTCTCCTATTCTATAATTGTTTCTAAGCAGCCCAAGCTGTTTCTCATGGTGCTGTAAAATATAGACTGAACGGTGGCTCAAAACACCCAACCACTGCATGAGCATAATGATACTCAAACTCAAAGTTTTGATGGCTGACGATTGTAATCAAGGTAAAGACGATTACAGTGACATACAGGAGTCATGTATTAGGCACACAAGACTAGAGTACATTATTATTGATGGCATTATTATATATTCGCCAATAGCCTTATTTCCACTGTCGGGCCAGAAGCTCCACAGCACTTTCACTACAACACGCCCGTAACACGCCTCTCTGGAACAACGTCACACAAACCCATCATTTCACCAACAAATGGAAGTTTTATTTTAAAATAAGACAGAAAAAGGAAGTTTTATCAGAAAGAAATCACTGGAAATAGCGTGATCGCAAAACAAACATGATAAAAGCGACCGTTTGAATATTTAAAAACCAACCATCGATGTTTTACCACAGGTTTACAATAAAAAGTGATACAGTGATCATAATAATGAATTAACTTGTGTCAAAATTGCACATTAGTCACGCAGAAATAAAGTTGTTTACCGTTAGGTCTGTTTACAAAAAGGAAGAGGACAGACTTACTTATTCAGTTGCGTCTGTTTCTGTTTATTTGGTAGTTACAGGACAAATTTACATCATATTTAGAAAGAATGATAATTTCTACAAATATGGCACCAAAAATACGACCTAAGAAGATTTAGCACTCTCTCCCAGTAGGCTAGTAATATTTTCAGTCCAAGAAACCGAGGAAGCTCCCGCAAATAAAAAAGTTGCTTTATTTTATGATAGTCCGGTATAAGGAGACGAGACGTAGGCTACAGACAGATCAAATAAAAACATGATTGTGATAGCCTTTATGATTTGTCTGATTTCTTCAAGCGTTCATATTTACCATGTTTACTATGGTAATGGTTAGCGTGCATAGTCTTTTGCATTGCGTATAAATATTTCTACCTTATACGGTGAACAGAATCCACATCGGATCACAAACAGAAGCCATTCAAACATGAAAGTGAGTTTTGAGGTAAATTATTTTAAAAGTCTTTAATGCTGACAGAAACATCCGGCGCTGCCGTCTCCAGACTCAGGTAAACCCCACCTCTGTTCGTAACCACACCACTATCCTGAACTGGCCCGCTTTGGACCAAGGTATTCGGTGGGCCAGAAAACCCTGGCCGATGGCCCAGAGGAAGCCCTGACGAGGCCCGATCAAGCCCCGGAAGTCACAGTGGAAACGCGACACTAGCTTTTTCGCTTTTGGCCTGACAGTGGAAACGCGGCTAATAGTGTTTTTGTGTACTAATTGTGTACGTTGTGTCAAAAGGGAGGCCCACTTTATTTTACTTTGAAAACCCCTGCACTAGAGTTATTTGTACAAATTTTATGTCAGAGTTTATATCATTGGTGTAAAAGATGTTTTCCAACGGTGCTCTTGTTTCTTGTCTACAGCAAACAGATCTAAGAGCACTTTCTACAAAAACACCATGACTGATATTCCAAAGAAAGGACAAGTTAGTGCAAGTCCATTGAGTGTCTGGGAACAATGTCTAGAGGAAATGAAGAAGATGAGTAAAGATGTATTGGCCATCCGCCACCAAGTTGAAGAGCACTTCAGTAATGACAACAGCACCAATGAATGGATCATGTTTGGTCAAGTCATTGACCGTGTGCTCTTTATACTGTATACTCTCTTTATCGTTGTGAGTTTAACCACAATTATGGTTCTGTGGTTGCACTCGTACAGTCTAGACAAAAAGTCGTAGAATATTATTGCTCTGTGAATTAAAGACACCAAACGTTTGATGAGGTCAATGCAGCCCAGATTTATTCCTGATTTAATGTAAGGGATCATCAACAAAATACTCTTTATAGGAGCTTTAAGTGTCCCAATACTTATAATTGCATAGAATTATGTGACTTTTTTGCTCTAGAATTTAAATATATATATATATATATATATATATTTAAACTTAGTAAATTAAATCTGAATATGACTGATATCTGTAAATTGAATATGACATTCTGTTTTATCTGTATCACCAAAACGTTTTATTCCTTTTTGGTACAGGATGAATAGCAATTTCAACTTTAGTCACTGTCCAGTTAAGTTTGAGGAAAAAACTTATATTAAAAATATAAAAAACTTTGCTCCTGGTTTTCTGGTTGTTTTGTCAAAGTGTTTGTTGAGTTGAGTTTAAATAAATATATTTTAATAATTGTTTTAATTATTAATTATGGTAAATGATGAAAATGCAATAATAATGCAATGTTAATTTAAAAAAAAAAGAATAATACATGTTATATGTTAGGTGCCATACAAACAAGGCCAATCTGTGGATTTCAAGGTGGGATCGTGAAAATATAAAACTAGTCATGGCATATATATAAAAAAAAGAGTAGACTGCAAAAGTAGATTTAATAAAGAAAGAGTGGCAACATCTTGAAGAGCCATAACAGCTCGTGTGTGAATCCGGTGTTCTTTCTTCTAATTAAATCTGTGACATTGAACATGTTTTTTTTTCATCTAATGGAAAAACAAGATCACTAATGAGTTCAACTAAATGGATCCAAAGCTATTAAAACAAGCGAGGTCAGTGGTTACCGAAGGTGTTAAACAACATGTAACCGCACATGATGTTGCCAGTAAAGAGTCAGCACACTTCACCTGTGGAAGTAAGCGGTGTGATTTAAACTTGAGCAGTTTAAACAAAAGGAAATCTACACACAGCATTATGGGACATCTTTGGCGTTTTCTTTTGGCATGTTTCATTCTACTTACAGGTAATGAATTTAACTTATATGTGGAGCACAGACTCAATACTTTTGGTCAGTTTCGTCTTTGTAAACTTAAAAAAAACAATGAAATATGTTGATAATGATTCAGCATTACATTTTACTCAGAATCAATTGTCTTTAAAACTAATTTTAATAAATGAACAATTATTTTCAAAGCAATTAGTTTTGCTGGCTTCTAGAAGATGTGTGAAATGTTGTTGTTGTTTTGACTATTTATTCATAAAATGATAATTACTTCACAAAAAGGGTTTGTACAGTCATTACTTACAACTTCTATACAGCGTCTTAATTCTGCTGTCATTGTGAATTTATGTTGCTTTCTATACAAGATAAGATTAGATAACATGGACTAAAATGAAAAAAACTTTATTTTACAGTTGAAAGTTAAATATGCTAAAAATATCCATTAAAATATACATATCCACTAATTGCCTTAAAAGTGGCAGAATTCTCACTTTTTTATTAAAAATGTTTCCAAGTTGTAAATAAAACAAAGATTATTTGAGTATGTTTTACAGGAAAATACTATTTCAGTGTTTCTTTTTTAAAAGTTCATGTTTAATTAAATTAATTGTGAAATTAATTTGTTTCTACATCATATTTTTCAGTGTACAACTGTTTACAAAAATACTGAATAGTACAGTATTTGCATTGACTCCAAATAAAAAGTGCAAATAAATGTGTAAATGGCCATCAGATGAAGTTAAACTAAGTTACTTTCACTGGTTTATTGTGTTAAGTGTTGCCGTATCTGGTGAATATGCTTCGGTGTGAAGACGGACACAGTGGACCCACTTATGAATCTCTACAGCAAGTCATTGACAAGAAGTCCTTCAGACCTTCAGTCAACCTCAGCACGCCCACCATCACCAACATCTCCTTCACTCTCTACGCTATCTTGGGAGTTGTGAGTCAATACGGGACTGGCTATATGTGTCTTGTTGTGTAAATTATCCTCGCGTCTGAACATTTGATGCCTGTTCTGTTTTGCAGAATGAAAAAGCACAAATTCTTACCACATTCCTCTGGCTCAGGCTGGTAAGTTTGGTGCATAAACAACTAAGAGATGAGTTTGAATAATCGCCTGAAATTTACACAATCCTGTAATTTAATCATGTTTGGTTTTAGTTCTGGTTCCATGAGTTCCTCATTTGGGATCCAGAACCCTGTGATGGCATTACGAAGATCTCTCTTCCTGTCCAAGATCTCTGGACCCCTGACATTATCGTTTTTGAGTTGTAAGTGCCCTCTAGTGGGAAGGACCGGGACATTTTAGTTTTTGGTTTTTTAAAAAGCCCCAAAAATTTATTCAGAATTCAGTGCAAATTCCTAATATTTGTTGTAATCCATGTTGTATATACCGAGCAAACAGGAAACATTCTCAGAACTATAGCTACACTGTAAAAAAATATTTTCATTATTTGTAATAACAACTTTTTTTTCTTTGTCAAATCAACTTAGATAATTAATGTAGTTCAGATAACATAATATTTTGAGATTCTATTGATTAAACCAATCTCCTTCATTGCATTAACTCAAAAATTTTAGTTCATTGAAATTAAACAATTAAGGCAACCAGGTAACTTGCTTTTTTAAGTTAAACCAACAATATTTTTTTACAGATAACGTTCTGGCAAGGTTCTCTCAAAATAATGAACAAATGTTCTTCTAGTAGCCTAACATTAATAGAATGTAGAAGAATAGAATATCATAGAATATAAGTTATTTGGTATTTAGTATATTTCTTTCTTCTGATGAACACAAAATAATATATTTTAAAGAATGTTGGTAACCAGACAGTGGATGCACTCCATTGACTTCCATAGTAGGAAAAAAAATACTATGGAAGTCAATGGGGCCCATGACCCGTTTTGATACCGACATTCTTCAAAATATATAATTTTTTGTTCAGCAGAAGAAAGAAATTCATACAGGTTTGAAACAACTTGAGGGTGAGTAAATGATGGCAGAATTTTCATTTTGAAGTGAACAAATCATTTAAAGCGGCAGATGACAAAACTGCAGCGTTTTTATAATTAATAGAAACGATCGTCCGCTGGGCGCTAATATTGTTATTGTTATAGTTACTGTACCTTTCTTGATGTGAAAGGGCCTTAACTGAAACCGGCACTACATTTGTGTCTCACGTCACACTGAGAAAAATTGGTAAGTAACACTTTGTATTATAAGTGACATTTTTAAGTAGAAAAACTGAAATAGTATTTTTCCTGTAAAATCTATAATCTTTGAAAATCTCTCTCTTTTTTCATACAAATGAAACTGGCACCATTTTGCATCTCAGTTGATCCAATGACCTCAGAAGATTTATAGTATGAATAGCTATGTAATATTTTTGCAGTGTTCATCTTGTATTTAGGTATTAATTCTGTAAGTTGTAATGGACGTCTAAGCAGAAGATAATAATATAGACTACAAGTGAATTCTAAAATAATTTCAACTCAAATTAATATTTGTCCTTCTCTCTCTTCTGGTGTTTAGTGTGGATGACGATGTATCTCAGGCCTGTCCTTATGTGTATGTGAACCACACGGGCCACATCCGTTATGACAGGATGTTGAGGCTGGTTAGCGCCTGTAACCTTGAGATCTTCAGCTTCCCTTTCGACATACAGAACTGCTCTTTCACCTTCGGCTCCTTTATGCATACCAGTAACGTCTCCGCTTTCATTGCTATCCACATTTCCTGCCATCTCAGCGCATATTTGCCATAGAGGCGTTTCTTTTTGTGTGTTTCTTAGGCCTGTGAAGGTCCACATAACTTGTCTTAGTTTCTGTGGACTTTCACATGTAGTGATGTAATATGGCAATAAAAAAATGTTTTGAACAGTTTAAATTAAGTTAAAGAGTTTATATCTCACGATTCAGACTATAATTCCCAATTTTTAGTTTATATCTCAAGATTTGGATTTTATAACTCACAATACACAAAAAAATAAACTGATTTTATTTATATTTGAAAACAAATTATTAAAATTCAACAACTAATTTAGCTGATTAGGCTAAGCAGGTTCCTGAATGTGTGTTTAACTTTAATTCTTATATCTGTAACCCCTTCAGTAAAGGATGTGCGTGTCAGTCCTGCCCTGTCCTTTACGGAGATGACCAAAAACTCACAGCGATACCTGCAGGCCAGTGGAGAATGGGAGCTGGTGGTTATACTGGGTGACGCAAGCATTTTGAAGTTTGGAATAGACGAATGGGACATCATCACTTTCTGGGTAAGAAAGGGACAAAAGCAGGGGGTATAAATGGTTATGTTTAGAATAGCATGGTACTTACCTCTCGAGCCGAGATGTAAGAAACATCGGAGCCGTTGAAGGTGTTTGTTGCTAGTACTGGACGGACCCCCATCTTCTGCTGTAATGGCAAATCAAATAAAAAATGAACTCCTTTACAACACCTTTGTTTCATACTGCTGCAAGTGTCAGCCCCCCACCACAGTGCGACGGGCTGCCATGTGCAAATCTCCAACCCCTCGCCACCCGAAGTCAGGCTTGGGAAGCCATTCCAGGCATGTCAAACTGGGTATTAGAGACAATAAAATGGGGTTACTTGCTCCAATTCGCTCGCAGACCCCCTACTTCAGGGGCATAATATACAATTAAGTCTCGGACACTAACTCTCAGGGTCTCCATGCTATAAAAGGGTGCAATAGAAAAGGTACCCACAGCCCACAGCGAGTCAAGTTTTTACAGACGCTGCGTCCTGGTCCCCAAAAAGGATGGTGGCCTCAGGCCTATCCTCGATTTGAGATCTCTGAACCACGCTCTAATAAGACGGGCTGTTCGGGATGCTAACCTTGAAACACATCCTCTCGCAGATATGCCCAGGGGATTGGTTTATATCGGTGGATCTGAAGGATGCATATTTCACATCCAGATAGCCCCCCATCACAGACCATTCTTGAGATTCGCGTTCAAGGGGGTGGCTAATCAATATACAGTCCAGCCATTCGGACAGTCTCTGACCCAACAGACTTTTACAAAATGCGTGGTTGCGGCTCTCTCCCCACTGAAACAGAGGGGAATTCACGTCCTGAATTACCTCGACAATTCGCTGCTCTGAGCCCAATCGAAGGAGCTGAGCACTCACAGATCTCTGCTCCTCAAACACTTAGCATAAGTTCGGGGTCACCCAGCAAACGCATTGCATTTCTGGGGACAGTACTCGACTCATCCAACATGCAGGCATGGATCTCACCGGATCGCTCCCTAAAAAGATTCAGCAGCTAGTGATGGCTTTTAAACCGGTGAGCAACATCCCTTTAAAAACATTTCAGAAGCCACTGGGCCACAGCCTTCTCAATAGTTCCCTTGGGCGTTAAACATGCAGCCTCTACAACACTGGTTGAAGGCCCGAATCCCACCTTGAGCGTGCCGCGAGGGCCGTGTCATTCTCAGGGTGAGCCACGGTTGTGCCAGAACCCTGGCCCCCTGGAAGTCACCCCATCTGTATCAGAGGGGCCTGGAACTGGCCTCAGTCTCCAGAAGAAAGGTAGTCGTGATAGATACCTCCAAGATGGGTTGAATTATCTTCTAAACAGACTGGCACGCCGCCTCCTCAGGTGGGCACAGGAAAATCTCTGCTCGATACGAGCTCTGCATGTGCCAGGCTCCATGAACACGGGAGCAGATATTCTGTCCCGGAACGGATCCCCTCAAGGGGAATGGAGACTCCACCCCCCTGACGGTCTGCATGATTTGGAGCATTTTCGGACAGGCATAAGTGGCTCTTTAGACGCACTGACCCACAGTTGGCCTCCTCTGCGCCTCTTTGCCTTCCTGCTAGTAGCACTGCACCCTAAGGTCATCAGCCAAATCAGGGAGGACAGATGCTCGGTCTTACTTGTGGCGCCACTTAGGCAGAACCAGCCGTGGTTCCCGGAAATGGTCCAGCTGCTGTCTGCAGCACCGTGGCTAATCCCTCTGAGAAGGGACCTCCTTTCCCAAGCTAAAGGGTCGATCTGGCACCCCCAGCCCGAGCTGTGGAGCCTCCACCTATGGCATCTCGATGGGAGCCTTTAAGCCTCCCTCGGAGGGTTATGAACACGATCTCAAAGGCTAGGGCACCTTTGAGAAAATCTGACTAGATAGCCATTCAGTGCAACTTATATAGGCAGTCAGCCCCGCCCATCTTGAAATTCAGAGACGTGAACCAATCAGGCTCCAGTATTCTGAGAAACAGAGTTTCCCAATCGGTCTTTGTCAGGTGACGTCACACTCGCGATACACGAAGTGCATTATGGGCGTAACCGCCATTTGTAAGGTATCGATGCTGGGGTATTCTGATGTTGGAGAATTGCGTTTTTCATTCTTTTTTCAAACTAAAACATCCTTAACATGACATTATCATCATCATCAATACAGCAAACCTATCTTTGCTATTACTACTGTGTCCTTCGGTGGGAATGTAAATAAAGCCTGTACACAGCCGTTGATGAAATGTCCGTGGGCTTGAAGAGATTTATAGTTTTTAAATTGTTCACTGGTATATGCGCTTATACCATAAACAAGATAGTTGACAATGTCCAAGTATGAGGATGAGGAAAACAATTCGCGATCAGCACTCCAACTCACTGCAGTTAGCTCATATATGGATCTATGTTCTGAATGGATGACAATTTCTCCAAATAACGGTACCTGCCATATTTATCGAGTTTATTGCGGTACGACCTTTTCTCAGTTTTCTTGTGCTTCTCCAGTTTTGCGAGTTATTTACTTGTTTTCTCTACTATTGTAATCTCTTCAATGCTCACAGTCAGTAACGATACCTCAAAAATGGCGGCGCGGTGACGTCACACACAACAAACCCACGTGTCTGACAAAGACCGATAGCAACCAGAGAAGATTCTCTGACGCAAAACTCGTTCCTGTAATTGGGAACCGAGATTACTTGAGTAACCAAAGTGTTTTTTTTGTTTGTTTGTTATGTTATGAATTAAGAAATTAAGAATTAATTCCTTTGTCTTATTAATTGGTTTCCTCATTTTATGTAAATCCTCGCCATGTTGTTGAACTAATTTGTTTTAGTCATTTTAATTTAGTCACATTGTGGCCACGGCTTACTAAAATCAGGGACCAAATTATTAAGTTGTGGGACCAAATTCTTAATGAATGGCCACATTTTTTTTTTCACTTTGCATATCATTAATTAATCATTTGTTCCCAAAACGTATTCATTTGTATTACATTGTACTAACTCATTCCATGATTTAAAGGGGAAAAATAAACAGGTATGAAATGTATGTCAGTCCACATCTTAAGGCCCGCTCACACCAAGAATGATCGCTATATTGATACAATTTTTAAAAAATCATTCTAAAGTTAAAAGTGTAGCAGTCCACACCAACTGTAACGTTAACGACACAGAGGAACAACATTGTTGAAATCACTTGTTTTTTTCCAGATGATGAACAATAAAAATATTGACAGCCAATCAGAATCCATCCTGCTTTAAAGAGCTTAAGCATTTAAAGCAGCAGATGACAAAACTGCAGCGTTAGTTTATAATAAATGTGCGTTGGTGTGGACTGTGGACGCTAATATAGTTATCATTCATGGTGTGAACGGACCTTTACTGTTTCTATCCTGCAGGTGGTGATAAAGCGACGACCGATTCTGTACGTGGTGAACCTGATCATCCCTAGTTCCTTCCTCATGATCATTGACATCCTGTCCTTCTACTTGCCGCCGCACAGCGTGGATCGATCCTCCTTCAAAATGACCCTCATTCTGGGCTATACGGTGTTTCTTCTCATTATGAACAACCTGCTTCCCAGCACTGCTAATGGAACACCTTTAATAGGTCAATTAGCCAAAACACACCTGTGTGAGGCAATGTGTGAATGTCAAATGACGAACATTAGTCGATTACACCCTGGAGAGTAAAGTAGGCTGCTTTATTAGGACTCTACTTAAAGGAGCAGGTCATCTAAAAATGTTATTTGGTTATTTACCTCATGCTGGTAATTCAATAAATCTGGATTACTTCGTAGCCATGTAAAGACAATTTTCATAGGTATATGCAAATCTCAAGGAGTGTAACAGCAAACATGATCCTAGCATGATTGAATGTAGAAAGTTCGTAAGACTTCACGTTCATTTTCAAAGTGAACCCATTAACATTAGCAATGTTATTATTAAACATTCGATAAATTTGCATTATTGTGTTACGAACAGAGGTGTCAAGTAACGAAGTACAAATACTTCGTTACATTACTTAAGTAGAAATTTTGGGTATTTATACTTTACTTTACTAATTATTTTTCAGCCGACTTTTTACTTCTACTCCTTACATTTTCACGCAATTATCTGTACTTTCTACTCCTTACATTTTAAAAATAGCCTCGTTACTCCTATTTCATTTCTGCTTGTTTTCATTCGGCTTGTCGTCGTTCAAAAAAATGGCCAATTATACAATAGATCTGAGTCCCGCCTCCTGAACACACATCGCTGAACTGATTGGCTTTGTGTTTTCTTTCTAACTTGTGAGAGGCTGTCCGCGCGGCGCGCTGTTGTTACATTTGGTTACTGTAGATGCGGTAAGCGAGGTAGAAATGAATCAACAGTTTTGTGCTCAAGAATACGGAGCAAATCGCGTCAAATATTGCTTTGGGGACAGCCGTTTGTACAATATTGCCTAATGTATGACAATCGCGGGATAAGTGGCAAACATAATCGTTAGTGTGTGTGTGCGTGCGCGCGTGTGTGTGACGTGTGAGTGAGAGGAGAGAGAGTGTGTGTGTGTGCGTGTGTGTGTGTGTGTGTGTGAGAGAGAGAGAGAGAGAGAGAGAGAGAGAGTGTGTGTGAATGTGTGTGAGAGAGAGAGAGAGAGAGAGAGAGTGTGTGTGTGTGTGTGAGAGAGAGAGAGAGAGAGTGTGTGTGTGTGAGAGAGAGAGAGAGAGTGTGTGTGTGTGTGTGTGAGAGAGAGAGAGAGAGAGTGTGTGTGTGTGTGAGAGAGAGAGAGAGAGTGTGTGTGTGTGTGTGTGAGAGAGAGTGTGTGTGTGTGTGTGTGTGTGTGAGAGAGAGAGAGAGAGAGAGAGAGAGAGTGAGAGAGAGAGTGAGAGAGAGAGAGAGAGAGAGAGAGAGAGAGAGAGAGAGAGAGAGAGAGAGTGTGTGTGTGTGTGTGTGTGTGTGTGTGTGTGTGCGCGCGCGCGAGCGAGCGCAACCATTATAGTGTCAAAATATCCCCACAAAGATGGCAATATCCGAAATCCTTACAGTATATGTGGCTGAAACAGGTAGCCTAGTGCCTCACAAGTTTTTCAACATTTACATTTTAATAGATATAACATTATAGTCATTATGGCCTTAGAATTTTTTTAGGGGATGCACTATAGGCCCCTTTGGCTTTTGTCCTTAATGGCATTTTTTGCCTTGCATTACTTTTACTTTTATACTTTAAGTAGTTTTAAAATCCAGTACTTTTACACTTTTACTTGAGTAAAAAGCTTGAGTTGATACTTCAACTTCTACAGAAGTCATTTTAAACCCTAGTATCTGTACTTCTACTTGAGTAATGAATGTGAATACTTTTGACACCTCTGGTTACGAACTTTATTATGGACTAGTTATCTTTTAGCGGTTATTATTCTAAGCAACAGTTTGTTCTCTTGCTTCAGTTGGAGAATCTATAGCTTTTAACCATCTATCATTTGTTGTATACTTTTAGCTTTTTACTGAAGTCCTCCAAGGCCATTAGCTAAACAAAACACATACGAGAGACATGAATGTATCACCAGTATTTTGGCATGGGCAATGGTGAATTGTCCCATTTAACAGTCATTATGCAAACATACTCGACCCTGATGGACCAACAAGTATTCAAGAGCGCTTGGAATGAGTGTTAACCAATTAGAATCAAGAATTTACTTATGTGGTATAATGTGAACTCTCATCAATCTCTGAAATTTGGTTTCACCTCTTTAGGTATCTATTTCTCCGTGTGTTTGGCATTCATGGTCATAAGTCTACTGGAGACGGTCCTCATTACCTGCATTCTCCACCATAATTCAATGAGGTACAGCGAGGTGCCGCACTGGGTACAGGTGCTGGTGATGCACTTCATTGCTCGGCTTATTTGCTACAGTTTCCCTGAAGATCCTTTAGCCAAACTAGAAGAGAAACAAGCCACCAACCCAACGCCCAGTCGACAGACAGCCACTAATGGTAAGATGCCCCAGCAAAATTTCACTAGCTATGTTTCCATCCAAAGTTGCATAAATGGCTTGCGTCTAAGGGTGTGTTCACACGTATAGTTCGGTTCGCTTGGTTAGTTTGGTCTGGACCAAAACAATTAAATTAAATTAAATTTAGTCCTGGTCTGCCTAGCGTTTACATTGGCATTTTAACACTGAACCTAAAGATACCGAACCTAAAGGCATAAGGATATGTTCACAACCTGATTGGTCGGCTTTTAGTACTGAACTTACCGAACACCCAAAACAATGCTGTGTTCAGGGCTAAATGCGCTCATTGCATGTGTATAGCTACATTATATAATGGTATTTTGACCAGCTGAAGAGCTTATAAAATGTGTAAAGGAGTCACACACTTATTCAAATGAACCGCACTAACAGAGTTTGTTTTAATTCAACCAAACATGCCAAGTGTGAACGCACTTTAAGCGCACGTAAATGAATCGCAATAAAAACTGTCATGTCTGAGGTGGATGGAAACAGCTAATGTATAGCATACTAACTTTCAGATGTTAAATATTTGCTTTTTTTGTCCCCTAGCGTCTGGCACCATGACACTGGATGTGCCTGAACTCAGACAGATCAGTAAGGATCTTAGTGAGATGAACTCTTATTTGACCATTCTACGAAAGGAAGACCATCTACAGAACCAGTGGTGCCACGTGGGATACATCCTGGACTTCCTTATCTTCCGTATTTACCTGCTAATAATCACAGGTTATGGACTTGTAATTATATGCATGTGGTGCATTTGGATGAAGCAATAGAAAAGTACAGACTTCAGGAAAAGTCTGTTTTTCTTTCTTTGTTTTCCCTTAGAGCATGTGATCACGTAGAGACAACAACACAATAATGACTTTATATATGTAGAAATTATATATGTAATTTTTTTAAATAGTGCATCAAAAGCCCCTAAATAAAAAAAGCAATTCAGTAATTTTACAAGAGTAAGCTCAAGTGGAGACATCATCAGCAGGATCAAATTAAAAAGTTATAAACTTAATATTATCTCATAAGCAACCATACAAAAGCAAGTTTATTCATTCATTCAATCTCATAAATGTAAGATCAGTGCAATTCAAGTAATTTAATGCTTGTGGCAAAGTAGCACATGGTTTTTTATTGCTTTAGACATACTCAAATAGGGTATTTAAGAAATATATTTTATTAGATACTTCATTAACTGGTCGAACTATGATGTAGTGAATTATAATACAACTTATTATTGCAATAAACTGTTTTAATCAAATAACACTTTGGTACAGCTGTCTTTTTGCACTGGACAACCACGGTTTAAGACCATTTGAGATTTTTGACTAAATGTGAGATGTTGGAATGATGTTCCAGTTCAAACGTCATGCCCAAATGTAAGAGATGCCATTAACAGAAAAAAAAAAGAGGAAGCAGGAATTGGGCGACATGCAGCCGTTCAACCTCGTTCCCCAATAGTGCCTAATACATCTACAATTTGATCTGAAATACAAAACAACGCAACCAATTTTACCGTGATTGATTTGGCAAATGCATTCTTTTCAATCCAAGTACATCCAGATAGTCAATATTGGCTGGCGTTTACATTCAAAAATAAACGCTAGACTGTGCAGGGGTACAGAAATATTTAGGCAGACTGTATTTACAGAAGAACATTCTAGAAATTTGGAAAGTTTTGTCCCACCAAAGGGGAGTACATTAATTCAGTACGTTGATGATTTATTAATCTGTTCTCCAGACAAAGCCTCCTGTGAATGTGACACACGTGCTGTCACACCTCAAGGCACTACACTTCCCAGCATCCCTCATATTCCCCACCTGCACACTATCGGCCATCACCTGATCACGTATCACCTGCATGTCATCAATCACCATGGACACTAATGTTCTTCACAGCTGTCTGTCATTGTCTTGTCATCACCTTTGTATTTAGTTCCCTTCTGTTCAGTCCGTTCAACTTTGTATCCTGTGTGTGTTAACCTTCTGCCCCTCATCCCTGTACCTGTGTGAGATAATATAGTAAAAGTTTGTATTGGAGCTTTTTGCCTCTTCGTCTTCTTCAGCCTGCACAGCACCGTGACAGAAGAACGGACCACAAAATAAACAAGGAGGACAGCGTTTCACAGAACGGCCGGTCGCTGGAGGATTATGTGGAGGAGTACCTCGAACTCTATCACGAAGCGCACTGGGACGATGAAACTCTAAAACAGCATTTCTGGAGCAGGGTGGACGATATACTCTGCCAGATGCTGCTGCTGGGGGAGGATCACCTTCCTTTCATCAAGTTCGTCGACTGCGCCTTGTGGGTGAGCGGATCCTCCCTCACTGTGGGAGTCATCGAGGACAACGAGAACATGATCTCCGACTCCCCAGGACTATCAACACCTCCAGCAGCCATCTCTCTGCCCGCTCCAGAGATAACCTTTCGTCCCAGCCCGGAGCGTCCCGCCAAGACCGTCCTTCTTGAGTCCCCTGTTCCTATCAGTAAACTTGGTTGATTTCGACACGGATGTACCCTGTCTTCCTCCGGATCTTTACGTCAGGCCTGTCCTGCCTGATCTTCCGGTCACGCCTAACCAGCCTGATCTTCAGCGTGATCGCCTGCCGAGCCAGAGACTGTTCACGTCACGCCCGCCGAGCCAGAGACTGTTCACGTCACGCCCACCGAGCCAAAGACTGTTCACGTCACGCCTGCCGAGCCAGAGACTGTTCAAGTCACGCCTGCCGAGCCAGAGACTGTTCACGTCAGTCCTGCCGAGCCAGAGACTGTTCACGTCAGTCCTGCCGAACCTGAATCTTCTGTCCTCCGAATTCCCACCCAGCCTCCCTCTCTCACCTCCTCCCATCTACCATCTCTCAACCCTTTCTCCGCTATTGCCTCTCAGCCCCCCAGCTCCTCCTACCACGTTCAGGGAGGTGGAGTCTCTGTGGGTCTGCCGGCCTACAGCTCCAGCCTAGTCGGTGGATCCCCAGTCTCCGCCTCCACCCTCCACAACCAGGATCCCGCCTCAGCCCGTCGGTCCATTAACGTCCCCTTGGCTCCTACCTCCCTCAGCTCCACCGTGGCCCATTAGGTCACCAGTTCCGCCAGGCTCCCTCGTCCCCCCGGATTCACCCTGGTCGCTCTTCGACCTTCCCTCACCTCTGAACAGCACTCCTCTGGCTTCGCCTCGTCCCTTCATCCCCCCGGTTCCGTTGGACTCTTCACTCCCTTCAGTTCCTCCTTGGTCCTCACTCCCTCTGTCTCCACCGTGCCCTTCTGTGTCCCCGCCTGCACCTCAGTCGCCAGAGCCAGCGGCCCCGCCATGTCCCGCCGGATCCTCAGCGTCACCTGGGCTCGTCGGCTCTCCAGCTCCACCCTGGTCTCCTCTCCCACCTGCTACGCCCCGTCAGTCAGCCCCTGGAGTCATCAGCACTGCCTCCTCCATGGCTCCTCCCTCCATTGTCTCCGCCCTGGCCGCCTGCACCGTCTGCTCCGCCCTTGTTCCCCCTGCCTTCTGTCTGCCCTTCACCTGCTCTTCATCCTCCTCCTGAGCCCCCCATGGATCCAAGATTATGCTGAGATATCAAACCCTCTCCTCATGGAAGCTCATGAGGTTAAAAAAAATACTGATCCAGTTACCTGGATAGACGAACATCAAAATGCATTTGAGAAACTAAAGTTATTACTTAACATCACGCCTAGCATAGGGTTGGCTGACTATACAAAAGTGTTCAAATTATTCGTATCTGAAAGAAAGGGGTTCATGTCTGCCATTCTAACACATCCCCACGGTGTCTGGTTGCATACTATTCAAAACGATTAGACTGTCGCACGGGGAATGCCACAGTGCCTACGTTCCGTAGCCTCTGCAGTATTGGCATGCTCAGATTTGGTGGCTTTTCATCAATTAACAGTGTATGTTCCCCATGCAGTACATGCTTTGTTAATGCAGTCAAGGACAGCTCATCTCGTTATGCATTCGGTGTATGTCATGACCATGGGGCGGTTTGGAAAAATCAAGGTTTTCTCACTGCTAACGGGAAACCGGTGGCACATTCAAAATTGATTGATAAATTGCTTGAGAATTTGTTAATGCCAAAGGAAATTGATATTTGCAAATGTGCTGCAAATATGAGAACCGGTGATGAAGTATCAAAAGGTAATAATTTTGCTGACTCCGTAGCAAAATACACAGCGCTGACAGGACGCATACTGACTGACTTCATAGGTTTTACATCCCTTTCTACCGATAGCAACCAACACCGACATTAAGCGAAATTCAGAGACTGGGTATGAACCGAGAATTGAAAATATGGTCAGAGAGGTGTGTAAAAGATGACGAAGGTGTCTGGAAAGATACCAAAACAGACAAACCATTTGTACCTAAACAACTGTATCCAAATTTTGCAAAATGGGGTAGACCATGCCTTAAAAGTGGCTATGAATGATCTGATAAGTACATCCTGGGTGGCTCCAGGATTTACATCAGTGGCAGAAAGATTCTGCCGAAATTGCTATATCTGCGCAGCAAATAATGTGGGAAGACAGAGTAAAAAAGCTATTTACTCTGCCCACCCCACACCTGGGGCCTGTACCATGAAGGTAGCTGAACAAACTCGGGGTTACAGGATTAGTTTTGAGTTGAACAATCTTGATTAAACTGGATTAAACTGATCTCAGTACTGTATGTGAACTTATTTAACCAAGTAACACTTTACCATGAATATTTATTAATGCAACTTTCTCTTGCTCTCTTTCTCCCTCTCATCCCACAAAACCAATAAAACAGTTTGAGACCCATCTGCAGTTTCAATGTGCTTTTATCAAGTGTAATATTGTATAGTGATTTATGGTTTTACTGAGGGCCACATTGAAGCGGTTCTGTGGCCCTGTCTGAGGGTCATGATAGGGGGTTATTGTGTAGGTTTGCACTGTACCAAATTTAACTTTCTTTCCTCAAAGCGCTGACACACACAGACTCACGGAAAATTCATAAGTCATGCACTGGAGCCAGGCCATTTGGCATCCAAACTTGTAATCATACGTTCATAATCACAAGTCATCTGCAGATTAAATGTTTAGTAGATCATTGTTATATCTATTAATGTTACTATTAATTTAAAGATTCATCCCACAGAAAATAATCATCTCACATGCATGCGTATACCTGAACATTAAGGCTGTGAAAGGACTTCCTATTAACATAATCTGCCTCATGTTCTCCTAGAGGAGTGGAGATTGCAACATGTGTGCAGTCTATTGCTCCAATGACTCTAGGGAATTATATCATAAGATTAACAGAATAATAATAAAAAACATATTTAAAATAATTCTTAACATGTACTGTATTGTAAAGTACATTTGTGAAATTTGCTTTTTGAAAGAAAACTATTTGTTCATGTGATGTCACCCTATCAATATATCTTACCAGCAATTTTATAAAAGCCGTCTTTTATGGACATGGTCGATAAATGTTCGGGGAACACTACTTATGAAACTATGAATGTACTCCTGCAGAGCGAGGACCATCTTGCGAATGGTTCGACAAACCGTTTTTTCCCCTAGGATATGTGCATCACCGACCGTGCAAGTATGTACGACTTGCAAAAAAAACGCAACAATACCATTTGCGGTACAGTAAGTGCATGGATTCGACATGTCAAATTCTTCATGTGCGGCTCAAGAAGTTCACAAAGATAAGATATTCATTCTGCGGAAAATCTGTATCTTTCATACAAGTAACTATCAGGAACGGCAAGGAGATTTTGTCTGTCTCTAAAAGACTCTTTCTCCACAAAGTGCTCGTCTAACGATTTGCACTGAGATGTCCACGGGATTTGGAAGAAAATGTGAAGCCATTGCAACAGACACTGGGGATTAGTTACGTCACATATATGTTTCTTTGCTCACAGCTGATTGGTCAAACTTCAGTCTGAGATCTCGAATCCAGAACTTAACCTGCCCCGGAGCAGGTTAGCTGTCCAGTGTAAGATACCATGGCGACGAACACCGATTAAAGCCAAGCTACTTTCATAGTACCTAAAACCCAGGGTTGGCGGAAACTAAACTGAAACATAGCTGGCTAGCCACCTAAACCGGCTTCATGGTATAGGCCGCTGGTCTTCCTTTTCAGCATCTACAGATGGATTTTATTGAGCTGACTCCATGCCAAGGAAATAAGTATTGTCTTGTGATTGTTAATATGTTTTCACAGTGGGTTGAGTGTTTCCCAGGCAGAAAGGCTGATGCTGCGGCTGTAGCAAAAGCTCTGATTAGAGAGGTAATTCCCAGGTAGGGAGTACCTGAGAAATTGTCTAGTGACAATGGAATTTATTTTGTAAATAAAGTGATAACTGAATTGGCAAGAGGGCTATAAATACATTTGAGAAAACATTGCTCCTATAGACCTCAAAGTGGAGGAGCTGTTTAGAGATCTAATCAAACGATAAAGAACAAATTGTGTAAAGTTATGGCCGAGACTGAAATGAAGTGGGTTCAAGCCCAGCCCATTGTTTTAATGGCCATGAGAGCCCGAAAGGGGGCAAGAACAACCCTCAGCCCACATGAAATTCTTACAGGTCGGCCTCTGCGAGTAGGAGCCACAGCACTCGAACGAGTCAGGGCAGTTGGTTTGGATTAAGGACTACAGACGTAAGGCGTGGAACAACCCGAAGGTTGCTGGGTCCATATGAGATCCTTCTAACAACAAATACAGCAATCAAGCTTGCCGAGCGTGACACCTGGGTTCACGTGTCACATTGTAAGCCCCACCAACCCCCATCAAGTGGAAAGTAGGGGGTAAAAGGGCGTACTGGTGACGATAGGGGTGGGAATCTCTAGGCACCTCACGATTCGATTACAACTCAGAGGGTAACGATTATCGATGCATTTTTTTTTTCACTACTTGGTACTTTTAAAGCAAAGTATTTATGATGACCCATAAAGAATTTACTTCCAATACTTCCTATATTAATTTTATTAATAAAACAAATGGAAGTGATTTGGCAAGTCAACTGTAAGGTTACTTTTGCCAGCATATGTCCCAACATTGCAAAGAACCAACAGGAAAATAAATGTGTGCCTGTACTAACAGCATACTGGAAAACAGAATGGCACTGGATGTAATTCTTGCGGAGGAGGGGGGAGTTTGTGTCAAAATTGGCAAAGAATGTTGTACTTTCATTCCAGCTTATGATGGTGGTACCATTTCAAAGGTGCTGGATGATATGACGAAGGTGCAGAATGATCTGTGGCAGGATGAACAGGCAAAGAACAAAGCAATAGGATGGGAATTAGATTGGATTGCTGATGCCTTCCACAGTCCTTTTGGTAATATCTTCGGACCCATACTTAAGCTCTTATTATTAGTAATTACTGCCTTACTCATTGCAGTAATTATGATTGGATGTTTGATCAAATGTATTCGAGCTAGTCTGGGGAGGTTAGTCAGAGGCATTGTGGAAGAAGAAGACCACCACTATGAGCAGTTGCTCTTGATCGACCAACTGGAGAGCAACTACCGTAATATTCTTCCAAATTAAACAATTCAGGTTGTCGTGGTGATTACGACCAGAGAGGGGAAATATGATGGATTTTTAATAGATAAGATAGTAAACTATCTTTTAAACTAACCATGTTTCTAACATATAAACCTTACTTCCCCTTTTAGGCCTAACATTCTAACACTTTGGACAAAACGTACTAAAACGTTCTTAGGGCTGTAACGATACACCAAACCCACGATTCGGTTCGTATCACGATTTTTGACCCACGATTCGATACAAACCTCGATTCTTTTTCGGGGGGCGGGGGAACTGTTCTTTTGTTTGCCTACTCCAGTTCTTGTTAATACTCACTAGATATGTTTATTCTGTGCAGTTTGGGCACTTTTTGTGTGAAATCAAATTGATTTAGTCCATCAAAAGCGTGCTTTCACTTTAATTGAGCGTGAGCAGTGCAGCAAAAATAGACTCGGAGCCTAAACCCCCGCTTCACTGTTGCTCACGCAACGCTCCTGCTTGACGCTCACGTGCTGCTCCCGCTCGCGGTGTGAATGCACTCATTGGTTAACATGCACGCCGGAAAGAATACGCACCGCTGACGCTTGCGGTGTGAAACGGCCGATACAGGTAAAATTAAAGAATTTATCCTCAACTAGTTTTGTGGTGTAGCAGGTCTACGTATTTTATAATGTTAACTTCAAATAATACTAGTAATTTAAAGATGTGGTAGCATTGGATTTGGATGGGAAGGATAACTTTGGGAGTTGGAAGGGGTGTGTCGCGATTCTGCCTTCTCACACAGCGACACCGAGTGTCGCGATTACGGTTTCATATCGCATATCATTACAGCCCTATTGTCTATTGAGTTATAGAAAATTCTGAAGTACTGACGATGACAATATCAAAAATATACTGTCTGCATTGTCTCATGACAATATTGAGTCATCAGCTGAACTCTTAACCCTTTCACTTGTTCGTTTTTTTGATGATTTGTGATCATTTTGCTTAAGCCAGTAACAGAGGGTAAAGGGGGGGGGGGGGGGGGGGTATACAATGTATACAAAAATATATGTATACATTGTTAAATATTGTTATCTGACTATACAAAAAAAACAGATACCAACTGAATCAATCATATTGATAGAAGGTGACATGTTAAAGTCATGAGTTAGTCACGATGATCTTACTGTTGTGTCTGTCTTTATCCTATAAAACCTGATGTATTATTTTAGGGAGAGATTCTCTGAAAACTGCTCGAGAATTCTCTCAGCCGTGATTAAAGCATTTAAAGGACATTTGCAGTCTGTCTGTTTATTATTGCTGTGCAGCAAGTTAGTTAGGAGAACAAGTTAGGTCTAGGGGACGTCGATGGTAGATGAGACCCAGATAGACTAAACGTCGACTGTAGACATTCGGGGACGTCGATTGTAGACGAGACGCAGGTAGACTTAGGTCAGGTGTGAAATAGAAGAGAAATCTACCACAGGTGCCCAAAGCGCACTGATCGCTATTGGAAATTAGTCCAAATTGGGGGGTGGGGAAGTGCCATTTTGTACGTTGTGTCAAAAGGGAGACCCACTTTCTTTGACTTTGACATAAAGATTGCACAAATAACTCTAGTGCAGGGGTTTTCAGAGTTCATATCATTGGTGTAAAATATGTTTTTCCAACGGTGCTCTTGTTTCTTGTTTACAGCAAACAGATCTAGGAGCACTTTCTACAAAAACACCATGACTGATATTCCAAAGAAAGGACAAGTTAGTGCAAGTCCATTGAGTGTCTGGGAACAATGTCAAGAGGAAATGAAGAAGATGAGTAAAGATTTATTGGCCATCCGCCACCAAGTTGAAGAGCACTTCAGCAATGAATGGATCATGTTTGGTCAGGTCATTGACCGTGTGCTCTTTATACTGTATACTCTCTTTATCGTTGTGAGTTTAAGCACAATTATGGTTCTGTGGTTGCACTCGTACAGTCTAGACAAAAAGTCGTAGTATATTAATGCCTGCTCTGTGAATTGAATACACCAAAGGTTTGATGAGATCAATGCAGCCCAGATTTATTCCTGATTTAATGTAAGGGATCATCAACAAAATACTCTTTATAGGAGCTTTAAGTGTCCCAATAGAAAAAGTTAATTTAATAAAGAAAGAGTATCAAAATCTTGAAGAGCCATAACAGCTCGTGTGTGAATCCGGTGTTCTTTCTTCTAATTAAATCTGTGACATTGAACATGTTTTTTTTCGTCTAATGGAAAAACAAGATCACTAATGAGTTCAACCAAATGGATCCAAAGCTATTAAAACAAGCGAGGTCAGTGGTTACCGAAGGTGTTAAACAACATGTAACCGCACATGATGTTGCCAGTAAAGAGTCAGCACACTTCACCTGTGGAAGTAAGCGGTGTGATTTAAACTTGAGCAGTTTAAACAAAAGGAAATCTACACACAGCATTATGGGACATATTTGCCGTTTTCTTTTGGCATGTTTCATTCTACTTACAGGTAATGAATTTAACTTCTATGAGCACGGACTTAATAGTTTTGGTCAGTTTCGTCTTTGTAAACTTAAAAACAATAATGAAATATCTTGATAATGATTCAGCATTACATTTTATTTAGAATCAATTGTCTTTAAAACTAATTTTAATAAATTAACAATTATTTTAAAAGCAATTAGTTTTGCTGGCTTCTAGAAGATGTGTGAAATTTCGTTTGTTTTGACTGTTTATTCATAAAATGATAATTACTTCACAAAAAGGGTTTGTACAGTCATTACTTACAGCTTCTATACAGCGTCTTAATTCTGCTGTCATTGTGAATTTATGTTAAGATTAAGATTAGATAACATGGACTAAAATGAAAAAACTTTATTTTACAGTTGAAAGTTCTTTTTTAAAAGTTCATGTTTAATTCAATTAATTGTGAAATTAATTTGTTTCTACATCATATTTTTCAGTGTACAACTGTTTACAAAAATACTGAATAGTACAGTATTTGCATTGACTCCCAATATAAAGTGCAAATAAATGTGTAAATGGCCATCAGATGAAGTTAAACTAAGTTACTTTCACTGGTTTATTGTGTTAAGTGTTGCCGTATCTGGTGATTATGCTTCGGTGTGAAGACGGACAAAGTGGACCCACGTATGAATCTCTACAGCAAGTCATTGACAAGAAGTCCTTCAGACCTTCAGTCAACCTCAGCACCCCCACCATCACCAACATCTCCTTCACTCTCTACGCTATCTTGGGAGTTGTGAGTCAATACGGGACTGGCTATATGTGTCTTGTTGTGTAAATTATCCTCGCGTCTGAACATTTGATGTCTGTTCTGTTTTGCAGAATGAAAAAGCACAAATTCTTACCACATTCCTCTGGCTCAGGCTGGTAAGTTTGATGCATAAACAACTAAGAGATGTTTGAATAATCGCCTGAAATTTACACAATCCTGTAATTTAATCATGTTTGGTTTTAGTTCTGGTTCCATGAGTTCCTCATTTGGGATCCAGAACCCTGTGATGGCATTACGAAGATCTCTCTTCCTGTCAAAGATCTCTGGACTCCTGACATTATCGTTTATGAGTTGTAAGTGCCATGGGATCGGGACATTTTTGTTTGGTTTTTAAAAAAAAAAAAAAATACCCAAAAATGAATTCAGAATTCATTCCTAATATTCATTGACGTCCGTGTTGTCGAAAACTATAGCTAACGTTCTGGCAAGGTTCTCTCAAAATAATAAACAAATGTTCTTCTAACCTAACATTAATAGAATGTAGAAGGATAGCATAGAATAGAAGTTATTTGGTCTTTAATAATGTTCTCAAAACGTTAAGAGAAATACATTATTTATACATCGTCATGGAACGACTTTCGGAATTTTTTATTTTTTTAAACGTTAGGCCTACTACGTGAAAAATTGGCAAGTAACACTTTGTATTATACCTGAAATTTTTAAGTAGAAAAACGGAAATTTAATTTTTCCCAGAAAACCTATAATCTTTGAAAATCTCTCTCTTTTTTTATACAAATGAAACTGGCACCATTTTGCGTCTCTGTTGATCCAATGACCTCAGAAGATAAATGATCGAAGGAATATTAGCTATGTAATATTTTTGCAGTATTCATCTTGTAATTAGGCCAATTCTGTAAATTGTAATGGACGTCTAAGCAGAAGATAATAATATAGACTACAAGTGAATTTTAAAATAATTTCAACTCAAATTAATATTTGTCCTCTCTCTCTTCTGGTGTTTAGTGTGGATGACGATGTATCTCAGGCCTGTCCTTATGTGTATGTGAACCACACGGGCCACATCCGCTATGACAGGATGTTGAGGCTGGTTAGCGCCTGTAACCTTGAGATCTTCAGCTTCCCTTTCGACATACAGAACTGCTCTTTCACCTTCGGCTCCTACATGCATACCAGTAACGTCTCCGCTTTCATTGCTATCCACATTTCTTGCCATCTCAGCACATATTTGCCATAGAGTCGTTTCCTTTTCGTGTGTTTCTGATGCCTGTGAAGGTCCACATAACTTGTCTTAGTTTCTGAGGACTTTCACATGTAGTGATGTAGTATTGCAATAAGAAAATGTTTTGAAGTTTATATCTCACAATTCAGACAAAATAACTCACAATTGCAAATGTATATCCCAATCCGGACTAAATAACGTACTCTGTTACTTTCGTAACCTCGGTTCCCTAAGAGTAGGGAACTAGTATTGCGAGCATGTGCGCCAATGAGCTAGCAGCGCGCCGACACGCATCAGAGACTGCCAAATTGGGCATGGTCTAGACCTATATTATCGCCTGAAATAGCCATTATAGCAGGTTTAATCGACTGAATCGACAACTTGCTATGTTACTATAGTGCGGCCGGCTACGCAATACTCGTTCCCTACTCTCAGAGACGCCGAAGTTACGATAGTAACAGAGTACGTTCCCTTTCAAGAACAGTCACATCGTATTACGTAGCTAAAACAAAACGCCGCACTATAAGTAACTGGTTGCCTACTGTAGCGCAGGACTCCTGAGTTCACAGAAACAAGCCAGAACCCAAAACATATATATTGAAAAAGACTGGACACCGGGTCTAATAATATACATATATAACATCAGTAAGCTCATACCCAACAAATATACCAATAAGACCGGACACCGTCGGGTCTATTAAGTACAAGGGATATCTGACCCGGCCAAGGCGGGTTTCATGAGATATTGGATAATGTGCTTATGAACAGTGACATAACATGTAGATAATACTGGACACGTCAGGTCTTAATCATACTGAAAGGACCTTAGCCTGCAGGCAAGGTACCTCCATGTTGTAAAACCTCATAAAAGTGGAAGGCGAGGACCACCCGGCCGCCACACAAATGTCCTGAATAGGAAACCCAGAGGACCAAGCCCATGACGAAGCCATGCCTCTAGTTGAATGGGCTCTAGTACCTATAGGGCAAACCTGACCCACTGAGGTGTATGCCATAGATATGGCATCCACTATCCATCTGGAAAGCCTTTGCTTCGTGACTGGATACCCCTTGGATCGGCCACCGAAGCAGACAAAGAGCTGTTCTGATTGTCTGAAAGACGCAGAACGCTCTAGAGATAGTTCTCAGCGCTCTGACGGGGCAGAGCAAATTAGCCTCCCCATCCCCAGTGGAAGGGGGAAGTGCTAATAATGAGATCATCTGTGCTCTAAACGGTGTTGAAAGCACTTTGGGTACATAGCCATGTCTGGGTTTGAGGGTAACTTTAGAGTCACCTATCCCAAACTCCAAACAGGAGGGGCTCACAAAGAGCGCCTGCAGATCACCCACTCGCTTGATAGATGCCAGTGCCAGCAGGAGAGCAGTCTTTAGCGAGAGAGGTTTAAGATCAAGCGACTGGAGCGGTTCAAACGGTGGTCCCTTCAGGGCCCCAAGGACCGTGAAGAGGTCCCATGACGGCACAGACGGAGGTCTGGAGGGGTTCATCCTCCTGGCTCCTTTCAGAAACCGTACCACCAGGTTGTTTCGTCCTAGCAATTGGCCAGCCACTGGAGTATGATAAACTGCAATGGCTGCCACATACACTGAGTGTGGATGGGGAACAGCCCGCGTCCAGAAACTCTTGAAGGAAGGAGAGTATCGCTGATACCTCGCATGACCTGGGATCAAGGTGTTTGTCCGAACACCAGTTAGAGAACACTGACCACTTTAGAGCATAGAGGCGCCTGGTAGACGGGGCTCTAGCCTCAGTGATTCTCAGGGAGGTCCCTGGGTACCCGTTGAGGGGCCACACATGAAGGGCCCATAAGTCGGGTCGAGGATGCCATATCGTTCGCCTGTGAGAGGAGATCTTTCCTCAGCGGGACAGGCCACGGGACTTCGTCCGTCATCTGGACCAGCTCTGGAAACCACGGCCTGGATTTCCAGAGGGGGGCTACCAGGAGGACCGGGCATCCGCTCTCCCTGACCCGTTTGATGACCTGAGGGTTCATCGTACGTCTGTATGTACACTGTACGTCTACTGCTGTTGATGGCTCGCTCAAGCTGAGAAGGGCTTGTTTCCACGAGGAAGGTTTCAGAGGATTCAGAGACGTGAAGCATGTCGCTGAAGGAGAGAAATCTGCTATAATGGCTATTTCGGGCGATAATATAGGTCTAGACCACGCCCAATTTGGCGGTCTCTGACGTGTGTCACAGCACAGCCAATGAGTGAGCCAGACACTCACTGTACTAGCTGTGCAGCTGCAAATGCGTTTTACATTTTAGGCTTCAGTATTATCGAGGAAAAGGAGTTTCCCACCACTGCGTATTAGCTACGCAATACGATGTGACCGTTTTTTTATTTTTATAAAGCAAATAAAACATGCTCATAGAAGCTGTGTATTCAAGTCATTGTGTGTGGGAATATCATGGAAGTTTTAATGCATTTTGGATTAAATTAATAAATATGACAAAAAATATATAAATTGACTTCATGTTGACATGAAACAACTAATTTAGCTGATTAGGCAAAGCAGGTTCCTGACTGACTGTAATTCTAATACCTGTAACCCCTTCAGTAAAGGATGTGCGTGTCAGTCCTGCCCTGTCCTTTACGGAGATGACCGAAAACTCACAGCGATACCTGCAGGCCAGTGGAGAATGGGAGCTGGTGGTTATACTGGGTGACGCAGACATTTTGAAGTTTGGAATAGACGAATGGGACATCATCACTTTCTGGGTAAGAAAGGGACAAAAGCAGGGGGTATAAATGGCTATGTTTAGAATAGCATGGTACTTTATTTATCCAGTACATTTTCACAGGCAAATGATATTTGCCAAATTATCCATCTTATTTTGCAGCATGGAAGCAAGTTATTTTCTGTGTGAGACTTCTGATTCATTAGCCGCTATAGGTAAATAACTAGAACAACAAAGTGTAGTAAATGGTAACACTATTTGCGCTACAAACCACTGTGTTTATAATTATTACAATACATTAAAATAATATGAAATACCAGTTTGCAATATCAAGCAGCATACTAAGCTGTTTTGTGAAAGCAGATTTGACACTGGAAGCCAGACACATTCAATTTACAAATGGTCATGCCCGCTCACAAAATTTAAATAAAAATTAAGGTGGATAACATAGCATATAAAATAATTTGTGTGTGTTGTGAATAGCCACAATATGTTCCTTTTCGATACGTTTCACTTCGCATTGCGTCAGAGAATCTCCTCTGATCGCTATGGGGACACTCAGTTTTCTCCGAATACTGAAGCCTGATTGGTTCATGTCTGTGAATTTCAGACAAATTGCCTTTCAGACCACCAAGATAGCCGGGGCTGACTGCCAATATAAATCGCACTGAACGGCTATCTAGTCAGATTTACTCTCCTTCACTGCGCAGATTAATCTCCTCACTGAAACTTCTAGCAGAAGCCTCTACTCACCGTAAAGAACAGCCTCTGCAGTGGATCGAAGGCTCTTCAGCTCCAGACTCGCAGCTGACTCAGCGTTTTCCAGCAAACACAAAAGAGCAAATTTCACACGGAAAGCCAAATATAAAGAGCAAATTTCTTTCCTAAAACAGCAGCGGTGTTTGTTGCACCAAAAGAGCGAGCTCCTCAGCGGTGACTCAGAGAACACCAAGCCGGCGTCCACCCCCGCTCAGCCCCAGCAGAAGGCAGAACCCGAGGTGAAACAGCGCTTCTGCCAGTCAAAACCCTACCCTTTCCTAAGCGCCAGGGACCCTGGCCTAAGCTAGTGCTAGACCCTGAGCAGTGCTGATGTCTTAGGCACGAGGAGGAGAAGGCTAAGTCCCACCAAGGCCGAACCGCCATCGGAAAAACTGTGTGTTCACCTCCCAACCCCCTGTTCAGTTCCGGGCATTAAAAGGCGTTGAAGGTGTTTATTGCTAGTACTGGACCCCCATCTTCTACTGTTATGGCAAATCAACTAAAACACGAACTCCTCCACAAAAGGAGTATTTCTCCTCCGTTTCATGCTGCTGCAAGCGTCAGCCCCCCACCACAGTGCGACGGGCTGCCATCTGCTACTTTCCAACCCCTCGCCACCTAAAGTCAGGCTTGGGAAGCCAATCCAGGCATGTCAAACTGGGTTTTAGGGACAATACAATGGGGTTACTCACTCCAATTCGCTCGCAAGGGGCATAATATACAATTCGGTCTCGGACACTAACTCTCAGGTCCTCTGTGCTGAAATACAGGTTCTGCTAGAAAAGGGTGCAATAGAAAAGGTTCCCGCAGTCCACAGCAAGTCAGTCTTTTACAACCGCTACTTCCTGGTCCCCAAAAAGTATGGTGGCCTCAGGCCTATCCTCGATTTGAGATCTCTGAACCACGCTCTAATAAGATGGGCCGTTCAGGATGCTAACCTTGAAACACATCCTCTCGCAGATATGCCCAGGGGATTGGTTTATATCGGTGGATCTGAAGGATGCATATTTCACATATAGATAGCCCCCCATCACAGACCGTTCTTGAGAATCGCATTCGAGGGGTTGGCTTATCAATATACAGTCCTGCCAGTGGTTAAAATGGGATTTGGCAGGTGGGGGAAACCTTAAACCCTTTTTCTGCTATTGATATCTTTGTAAGACTGCCGACCCTTATAGAATGGTAGCAAGGGAAAACAGGGCGTAATATCGAACCTAAAACTAACTTTACCGCGTTCAACCACCTTGAGTCCATTTCACGCATTTGTAATCGCTTTCGTTCAGCGGGGAGGACAGGAAGGATTTTGTCTGCATGCATGAACCAGCATAGATGTCCTCTAATCAGACAGGAGGAGAACCGTGACTGAGAAAATAACGTCGGGAAGTGCGTTTGTGAAGGCAGGGCTATATTATGTTTTGATTTGACGCGGAAGGACTACTTCAGAAGGAGCTCCATCTGGGTGCAATTTGACTTATTGATTTATTTGAGGTGCCGGAACGCGGTTCCGGACCATTCCGGCCCAATTTAACCCCTGAGTCCTGCCATTTGGACTATCACCGACCCCACACACTTTTACAAACTGCGGCTCGCCACTGAAACAGAGGGCATTCACGTCCTGAATTATCACGACGATTCGCTGCTCTTAGCCCATTCGAAGAAGGAGCTGTGCACTCACAGATCTCTGCTCCTCAACCACTTAGCAAAAGCTTGTGGTCACCCAGCAAACGCATTGCATTCCTGGAGACAGTACTCGACTCATCCAACATGTAGGCTTGGATCTCACCGGATCGCTCCTTGAAAATTAAGCAGCTAGCGACTTTCAAAGCGGGGAGCAACATCCCTTTAAAAACATTTCAGAAGCCACAGGGTTACAGCCTCCTCAGTAGTTCCCTTGGGCCTGTTAAACATGCAGCCTCTACAATACTGGTTGAAGGCCCGCATCCCACCTTGAGCGTGCCGCGAGGGCCATGTCATTCTCAGGGTGAGCCACGGTTGTGCCAGAGCCCTGGCCCCTGGAAGTCACCTCATTTGTATCAGAGGGGCCTGGAACTAGGCTCAGTCTCCAGAAGGAAGGTAGTCATGACATATTCCTACAAGAAGGGTTGAACCATCTTCTGAACAGACTGACACGCCGCCGCCTCCTGTTGGGCACAGGACAATCTCCTTGTGCCAGGCTCCATGAACACGGGAGCAGATATTCTGTTCCGGAACGGACCGCCTCCAGGGGAATGGAGACTCCACCCCCTGACGGTCTACATGAATTAGAGCATTTTCGGACAGGCATAAGTGGCTCTTTAGACGCATTGACCAACAGTTGGCCTCCTCTGCACCTCTTTGCCTTCCCGCTAGTAGCACTGCACCCTAAGGTCATCAGCCAAATCAGGGAGGACAGATGCTTGGTCTTACTTGTGGCGCCACTTATGCAGAACCAGCCGTGGTTCCCGGAAATGGTCCGGCTGCTGTCTGCAGCACCGTGGCTAATCCCTCTGAGAAGGGACATCCTTTCCCAAGCTAAAGGGTCGATCTGGCACCCCCAGCCCAAGCTGTGGAGCCTTCCCCTATGGCATCTCGACGGGAGCCTTCAAGCCTCCCTCGGAGGGTTATGACCATGATCACTAAGATAGCCGTTCAGTGCGACTTATATTGGCAGTCAGCCATCTTGGTGGGCTGAGAGGCCATTTGTCTGTGAAATTCACAGACATGAACCAATCAGGCTTCAGTATTCTGAGAAAACAGAGTTTACCAATAGCGATCAGAGAAGATTCTCTGACGCAATACTCATTCCCGTTATTGGAGTATAACCTATAACTGAGTAACCGAATAATTTTTTGTTATGATTTTTACAATTTGTAAAAATTATTCTACAGTTAAAAGAGTAGCAGTCCACACCAACTGTAACCTTAACGAAAACAGAGGAAAAATATCATTGAAATCACTTTCCGAATGTTTTTTCCCAGACGATGAACAGTAAAAACATTGACAGCCAATCAGAATCTATCCTGCTTTAAAGAGCTTAAGCATTTGACAATGACAAAACTGCAGCGTGTGTTTATAAATGTGCGCTGTTATGGACACTAATATAGTTACCATTCATGGTGTGAACGGACCTTTACTGTTTCTATCCTGCAGGTGGTGATAAAGCGACGACCGATTCTGTACGTGGTGAACCTGATCATCCCTAGCTCCTTCCTCATGATCATTGACATCCTGTCCTTCTACTTGCCGCCGCACAGCGTGGATCGATCCTCCTTCAAAATGACCCTCATTCTGGGCTATACGGTGTTTCTTCTCATTATGAACGACCTGCTTCCCAGCACTGCTAATGGAACACCTTTAATAGGTCAATTAGCCAAAACACACCTGTGTGAGGCAATGTGTGAATGTCAAATGACGAACATTGGTCGATTACACCCTGGAGAGTAAAGTAGGCTGCTTTATTAGGACTCTACTTAAAGGAGCAGGTCATCTAAAAATTACATTTGGTTATTTATTCACCTTCATGCTGGTAATTCTGGATTACTTCGTAGCCATGCAAAGACAATTTTCATAGCTATATTTAAATATCAAGGAGTGTAACAGCAAACATAATCCTAGCATCATTGAATGTAGAAAGTTCGTCAGACTTCACGTCCATTTTCAAAGTGAACCCATTAGCAGCATTAGCAATGATAGTATTGAACATTTGATAAAATTGCATTGTGTTATGAACTTTTTTATGGACTAGTTATCTTTTAGTGGTTATTATTCTGAATCTGAGCAACAGTTTGTTCTCTTGCTCCAGTTGGAGAATATTTAGCTTTTAACCATCTATCAAATGTTGTATACTTTCAGCTTTATACTGAAGTCCTCCAAGGCCATTAGCTAAACAAAACACATACGAGAGACATGAATGTATCACCAGTATTTTGGCATGGGCAATGGTGAATTGTCCAGTTTAACAGTCATTATGCAAACATACAAGACCCTGATGGACCAACAAGTATTCAAGAGCGCTTGGAATGAGTGTTAACCAATTAGAATCAAGAATTTACTTATGTGGTATAATGTGAACTCTCATCAATCTCTGAAATTTGGTTTCACCTCTTTAGGTATCTATTTCTCCGTGTGTTTGGCATTCATGGTCATAAGTCTACTGGAGACGGTCCTCATTACCTGCGTTCTCCACCATAATTCAATGAGGTACAGGGAGGTGCCGCACTGGGTACAGGTGCTGGTGATGCACTTCATTGCTCGGCTTATTTGCTACAGTTTCCCTGAAGATCCTTTAGCCAAACTAGAAGAGAAACAAGCAACCAACCCAACACCCAGTCGACAGACAGCCACTAATGGTAAGATGCCCCAGCTAAATTTCACTAGCTATGTTTCCATCCAAAGTTGCGAATTGAACTTGTCCGCAAAATTTAAATATGGCATAAAACATTTTGGCATTAAAGCACCATTTCTATTCCATGTGTTCAAGAGAACAAAATCATTATTTCCTGGGAAATTGGCGCAAAATATTTGTAATAAAAAGGAAGTTGCTGCAGTTGGGGAAGCCACTGTGGCTCTTTTTCATACAGTACATCATAAATGACTTGCGTCTAAGGGTGTGTTCACACTTATAGATCGGTTTGCTTGGTTAGTTTGGACTAACTAAAATTAAAATTAGTCATGGTCTGCCTAGCGTTCACATTGGCATTTTAACACTGAACCTAAAGATACCGAACCTAAAGGCATAAGGATACATTCACAACCTGATTGGTCGGCTTTTAGTACGTATATATTGCGACTGAACCCAAAGCAATGCTGTGTTCAGGGATAAATGCGCTCATTGCATGTGTATAGCTACATTATATGATGGTATTCTGACCAGCTGAAGAGCTTATAAAATGTGTAAAGGAGTCACACACTTATTCAAATGAACCGCACTAACAGAGTTTGTTTTAATTCAACCAAACATGCCAAGTGTGAACGCACTTTAAGAGCACGTAAATGAATCGCAATAAAAACCGCCATGTCTGCGTTCGGAGGCGGATGCTGGTGTTTGTGAACACAATCGTGTGATACGGTTCATCATCATCATCATGAGATGATCAGCATTTCAGAACGACCAAACCAACATTTGAGATGCTGTGCGATGAAATTAGTCAGCTGGTCAGTCCAGTAGATCCAATCAGAGACTCTTTATGCACGTCTTCTTATCGGATAAAAAAAAATGATCCGCCCCCATTGAGCGCACAAGTTTTTGAGCATCTTGGCGTCTCCATCCAGCGTTTTTACATGTGATATCCCAAAAGTTGCACAAAAAGAGGTGGATGGAAACAGCTAATGTATAGCATACTAACTTTCAGATGTTATATGTTTGCTTTTTTTGTCCCTTAGCGTCTGGCACCATGACACTGGATGTGCCTGAACTCAGACAGATCAGTAAGGATCTTAGTGAGATGAACTCTTATTTGACCATTCTACGAAAGGAAGACCATCTACAGAACCAGTGGTGCCACGTGGGATACATCCTGGACTTCCTTCTCTTCCGCATTTACCTGCTAATAATCACAGGTTATGGACTTGTAATCATATGCATGTGGTGCATTTGGATGAAGCAATAGAAAAAGTACAGACTTAAAGGGATACTTCACCGCTGGAAAGATGAATGTGTATTTAAATCGGGTCATGTATGTAGTAGAAATGTGAAATTATTTTAGAAGATGGTGCCTTCTAGACTGAGAAAAGCCAGAAAATGTATTTTGGCTCATGTGGATGAAAGACAACAACTCCCAGAATGCACTTGGGAGGCCACGCCTACCGGTTACAGAGGCCAGTATCGGAAGAATTGATACAAATAGGCTACTAGTTGACTCGAAACTGAAAAGACGCCGTTTTATCGCAAATCTCCGTGACGAGTCTGTCCGGGCTCCTCCTCCTGACCGCCGGGCGGGTCTCGCTCCTCTGCTGCAGCGGCTGCTCCGGCCGCCTCTGGTTCCTCCATCGTCCGCGGCTGTTCCCCGCTGTGTTGCGGCTCGTGTGGGTGGCCACGAGCGTCGGATTGGTGCGCCGGATTTCGGGATGTCCAGGATTCGGCTTTTGGTTTCTGCGGTCACCATTCATTATGTTTACATGCGCACCTTTTGTTTCAATCGGACTGAATTCATTCCGCTTGGTGAATCTGAATGTAGTTTTTAAATGAACGCAAAACAAGTGATCGGTTGATGTGCGTTTTAGCATTGTGACGCAGAATGCATGACCTGCAAAGCAGGCACGAACGTGTCAGTGTCAAATAATGTAATAATGTAGGCGTAGTGAATGGAATGGTAAATGGACTGCATTTATATAGGGCCTTCACAGACCCAATGGCCACCAAAGCGCTTTACATTTTGCCTCACATTCACCCATTCATACACCGACGGCGGTGTCAGCCATGCAAGGCACCATCCAGCTCGTCGTGACACCTCGACACTTGGTCAGGTGGAACCGGGGATTGAACAACCAACCTTCCGGTTTGTAGACAACCTACATGAACTGAGCCACTGCCGGCCCTGATGTGAATGTGCCGCCCTGAATGGCGACTGTGGAAAGCAGAAACCGAGTCCTGGACATTTAGGGCGATCTCGAGGTCTGGTCTGGTACGCGGGTCCGATACTCGTGGCTCCCTGTGCGGGCCGCAGTGCAGCGGTCAAAATACTACCGGGTTTCTACTGATACAAAGCTTAATGCTAATCGGTGAAGTATCCCTTTAAGGAAAATAATGTTTAAATAAATGTTTTCCCTTAGAGCATGTGATCACGTAGAGACAACACAATGATGACTCAAAAACAGTCTAAACATCTTTAATTGTCAGTAACATAATTTATAACAATAAGAAATTATATATGTACATTTTTCAAATAGTGCATCAAAAGCCCCTGAATAAAAAAGGCAATTCAGTAATTTTACTAGAGTAAGCTCAAGTGGAGACATCATCAGCAGGATCAAATGAAAAAGTTATAAACTTAATATCATAGCCCATAAGCAACCATACAAAAGCAAGTTTGTTCATTCATTCAATCTCATAAATGTAAGGTCAGTGCATTCAAGTCATTTAATGCTTGTGGCAAAGTAGCACATGGTTGTTATTGCTTCAGATATACTCAAATAGGGTATTTAAGAAATATATTTTCTTTTAGATACTCCATTAACTGCTCAAACTATAATGTCGTGAATTATAATACGACTTACCAATACAATAAACTCTTTTAATCAAATAACACTTTGGTACAATTGTTTTTTTTCGCATGAGCAGCTTCACTGGACAACCACGGTTTAAGACCATCTGAGCTTTTGGACTGAATGTGAGATGTTGGAATGATGTTCCAGTTCAAACGTTAATACAGTTCTTGTTCAAACAAACATCAATCAAACTAGTGCAAATTAAAGATCCAACAAGACAAGATTTGTTTAAAGGGTAACTGTCACCTAAATTGAACCTAGCCTTTTTTTTGTTAATCTACCCGAGTCAAACATTCGCGTAAAAGCATAATTAGGATGGAAACCCCACTTTTAAGATTGACCGTATTTTCATTTTCGGTCAAAATGCATTTTGAATGGGAGTGCTAGGGGCACTTCTATGATAGCATCAAAATGGCTGTTTTTAAAACATTAAGAAGGCTCGACACAACATGAAACTGTGCTGGAAGTGTCACCAGCGGCTCTACACATGAACTCCAGCATTGACTACATTGTGTACACAAAGTTTACTAAAAAGAAAGGTTTTGTACGACTCACTTTATCAATTAGTGTTTCCGGTGGCTGGAATTTTGTCAGTCAAAAGTTGGATTCGGAGATCGACTACTTTTGACTGAAAAAATTTCAGCCGCCGGAAACACTAACTGATAAAGTGAGTCGTACAAAACCTTTCTTTTTAATAAACTTTGTGTACACAAACAATGTAGTCAATGCTGGAGTTCATGTGTAGAGCCGGTGATACTTCGAGCACAGCTTCATGTTGTGTCGAGCCGCCGTAGTGTTTTAAAAATAGCAATTTTGATGCTAGGGTTAGGGTTAGATATCATAGAAGTGCCCCAAGCACTGCCATACAAAAGGCATTTTGACCGAAAACGAAAATATGGTCAATCTTAAAAGTAGCGTTTCCATTCTAATTATGCTTTTACACGAATGTTTGACTCGGGTAGATTAACAAAAAGAGCCTAGGTTCAGTTTTGGCGACAGTTACCCTTTAACACAGAACAGGAAATCAATACAGACAAAGTGCCATTTTTGGTAGGTGCAAAGTGTTAAAGCAAAAAGGCCTTTAAATTAACAAATAAAGACCAGTATTGGACCTCATTTGTAAAATGAGCCGAATAAATTTCAGTTATACGTTTTGTAAAAGCATTCACGCAAATTGACGCATTAAGTAAGAGAACAAGAAGCTTCGGAGTAAATTGCTCATAAAACCAAAATCATTTTGGAAGAATTGGTTCCTAATTACAGATCAAAATTAATTTCATGTCTGAATTTTTCTAACAAGCAATTTATATAAATTCATAGTATATATAACGCAAGACAGACTTAACGTATACAAGCAGAAAAAAATTCCGGCAAAAATATTTTGGGGGAAACCAAAAACAACTTCCTCGGGAATGGATTTGTGAATGAGCAGGAGGGAAAAAACTGTCTAAATTGCTCGCAAAATTAAAACGGTCAATAGAGGAATGATTTAATGCGTGAGCAAATTGAACTTGTGTAAATCGTTCATAAAACCAAAAGAATTTAGTAAGGGATTAAAACGAAAGAGCAAAACAAGGAATTTACAGAACCAAAAAATAATAATGTAAGCAAGAAAAGTGGAAAAGTGGATAAAATATTTTGCCAAACCAAAACAACTTCCGCAAAAATGGTTTCTGGCTAAAATTTTCGCAAAACTCAAATTTATGCAGAAATGGTTTTACAAACAAACAGAACAATTTCTGTCTAAATTGCTCGCAAAACTAAGTTCTTGTGCAAAATTCTGCAAAAAATCTTTCTTGTATAAATAGTTCAATACAGCAATTTGCGCTTCAATCGTTTACTACACAAAAATTGGTTTCACTTTTATTTGGTCCATTGTCGTATTCAAATGAATGTTTACGATAACACAGAAACTCATTCTGCTGGCATTTCACGCATGAGGCCTATTGTCTTAGTAGCTTTGATCTTCAACACAGTAAGTTTGAACCTGACACTTCTAGAAACCTCTCGGGAAACAAAGGTTGTGCAAGAGTTCAGCTGCCCTTCTCCGTCTCTCGTCGTTACAAACCAACGGCCATTAATGAGGCACGCGACAGGATACATGAATAAATATAACCAACAAAACGCGGACACATAAAAAAACAAAACATAAAAGTTTACGACTCAGGACTCGACACCATGTTGATTAAAACAAATGTGATTTTAAAGGACGGAGGCAACAGAAGCAAACAAAAAACATGGTAAAAAGCAGTAGTTTTCTGTCCGAAGGCAGCAGTCCTTAAAAGCTGAAACGCATTATTTGCACATAAACTCTTTGTAGCTTTAATTATCAACAATGTCAGCAGGAGTTTTAGAGCAGCTTATTTGGGACGGGAATCAAGAAAAGTTTCTCTGAATATCAGTCTCTACATTCACTGTTCCGTTGTGCTCTCGTGAGATCTTACTGGTATTATCATGTGCTAAGACCCGCTCGCCTCGCCCTCATCTCCGTCCTCCTGCTCCTCCATGTTCTTGCGGGCCATCCGCTCTCTCCTCTCGGCAAGTCTCAGACAGCGAGGACACTCCTTCCCAGCCTTAAAGCAAGTCTTATGATAACACGCACGACAATCTGCAAAACAAACACACACCAACCGTTACAACCAACCCTGGCAAAGGGGAAAAAACACATTAAATACCTGTAGAGTGCAAGATAGAAAGATGAACAGACAACCCAAAAGAAAACATTTTAGCCTAGTTTAATAAATGCATAAATATATATTTTTTTATAGATGCATAAATAAATGCATAGAAATGCAGAAAGAAATAGACGCATACATGCATAAATAAATAAATAAATAAATAAATAAAACTAAATGAATAAATGCATTTATAAAAATATAAATAAAAATGTATAAATAATTAAATGCATATATAGATGCATAAATAAAAAACGTGTACATGCATATGCAAATAATTAAATGCATACATTAGTAAATATAAATTTGTATAAATAAATAAATGCACAAATACAATTATGTGTACATGTATAAATAAATGTATTTATAAATATAAATAAAATGTAAATAAATAAATGCATATATAAATGTGTAAATAAAAACATGCATCAATTAATAAATATAAATACAATTGAACAAATAAATGCATAATGGATAATTAAATGACATGCATAAATTAATAAATATAATTTTGTATTAATAAATGCATTTAAAAATACTTAAATATAAATATGTACACATGCATGAATAATTTTTTTTTTTTTTATAAATCCACATATATATATAAAACATGCATAAATTAATAAATATAAATAAAAAACAAGTAAAAATGAATTAATATAAATAAAATTGAATAAATAAATGCATATTTAAATACATAATGCATAACTAAAATTGCATAAATGAATAAATATAAATACAATTTTATAAATAAATGCTTATTATTGCATAAAAATAAAATAAATAAATAAATAAATACACACACACACACACACACATATATATATACATATATCTATAAATGCTCACCATCACAACGCAGGCACTTGTTGAGCTCGTAGGGGAAGATAATGTCTTTGTCATTTCCACAGAACTCGCAGATGAAGCCCTTGGCCTGGCAGAGCTGTGGGAAAATGACAAGAGACGAATAACGAATCAAGGCGATGAAATATCAATTCCCCGTTTCAGACTCTGAATAATAGATCAAAAGTTTTCTCTCACCACACAGTCCGTGACGTGGCCGGAGCCGAGGCGGAGCAGATCCCGCAGCTTCGGGGCCAGACAGCCGCTGCGTACATCGCTGAGGTCGTTCAGAGAAAACAGGTGAAAGTCTTCCGTCAGATGTCCAGGAAGTGCGTCGAACTGATCCAGCACGCTGTCGACAGAGAGGACACTTGTAATGCAGTGTTCATGGTGTTTCAAACTAAAACAATGCAGTGAAAACACTTACTCTTTAGCCAAACGGCAAGTTTTTAAGAGATTCTTCATGTGGTTTAACTGTTCCCTCAATGCCTGTAATAGACCGAGTACAAATACAAATCACAAATAAAAAGTCCATACAAAACATTTGATATTATTACACTGTAATAAGGACGCCTTGGTAAGATATGTTCGAGTGACGTACGCGCACTGACTCCAGGGCTTTGACCTTCTTGTAAAGGCCGCTGTTGATGTCGTTCGGGTTGAAGAGCGGGTCTCCTGAGATCTTGGCCAGCAAGTCTCGGGAAAAGTTGCTGACGTAGCTTTTGCTGAAGTCCCACTTCCTAAGGACCTTTCCGGGCACCACGGCCTGTGCGTTCTCGTGACAGCACTGGCAAAAGTACCGTCCCACGTACTCGCAGTACCTCACCCTCTTTATATAGTCTATTACAAAGAGAAAGCACTCAAGTCAACCCACATGTTGAAGTAAAGCAGGTTATCTGTGCCGGGCGTACGCGCTCTGTACCTGGATCGATGCGAATGCCACAGCCAGCGCAGCGGTAGTTCTGCTTCGCCACCACCACTTTCCTCCTGAACGGATCAACGGAGAGATATAAGAGATACAGAGTCATGTACTACAGAGAATGAATGGTGATGGTCTTACTTTGGAGGAGGGTGAATGTTGAAGATGATCTGTGGTCTAGGAGGAGCCCACTCCAAGTTTCCTCGGACTCGGATGCGTAACTTGTAAATGTCTGCGTGTTCGCCGTCATCCGGTGAGATGGGAAGAGAATCTGGCATTGGGAGAAGCTGTAAAACAGAGGAAAAAAAACATTTAATTCAAATTTTAAGGCAAGATTTTAAGCTATTTTGCTTCCACAACATGTCTTCTTTCAGTCTAGTGGAAAGAAAACATACAAAATGCACACTAGAGTGTTTGTTTGGTTCAACTTTATATATATATATATATATGCACAGTGCTTAGCATAAGTGTACACCCATGCTAAAGTTGACTAAAAATAGGAATAAAAAAATCTTCTTTTGGAAATTGATTTTAATGCCTTAATTAAAAAAAATTAGGAAACCTCCAACCTTTAAAGGAACACTCCGACTTTTTGGGACTTTAGCCTATTCAACTTATCCCCCAGAGTTAGATAAGTCCATACATACCTTTTTCATCTCCGTGCGTGCTATAAGTCTGTTTGACGCACCCATCGCTAGCCTAGCTTAGCACAAAGACTGGATGTAAATGGTTGCAGCTAGCATACTAATCCAAATAAGTGACAAAATAACGCAAACATTTTCCTATTTACATGTTGTGACTTGTATAGTCACAGAGTGTACAAAAAACTAAGTCACATGAGACACAGACATATTTTAACCGTATAAATACTGGGAACTATATTCTCTGAAGGCGAAGCACTGCTACTTGGGCGGAGTGATAACCGCAGCACCTGAGACGCGCCGTGGTGAGGAGCAAGAGAGTTCGTTCAGAGCGCGTCTCAGGTGCGCTGCGGTTATCACTCCGCCCTATATTCAGGGGATATAGTTCCCAGTATTTATACGGTTAAAATATGTCTGTGTCTCTTGTGACTTTGTTTTTTGTACACTCTGTGACTATACAAATCACAACATGTAAATAGGAAAATGTTTGCGTTATTTTGTCACTTATTTGGATTAGTATGCTAGCTGCAACCATTTACATCCAGTCTTTGTGCTAAGCTAGGCTAGCGATGGGTGCGTTAAACAGACTTATAGCACGCACGGAGATGAAAAAGGTATGTATGGACTTATCTAACTCTGGGGGATAATGTGAATAGGCTAAAGTCCCAAAAAGTCGGAGTGTTCCTTTAAGGACACCAATTTTCTTTATTTGTGAATTATTTGTGAATTTCGGTGACACCATCTCGCAATTCTGTCTTTTTTTTCCCTCAGAATTGTGAGATATAAACTCAGAGTTGCAAGTTATAAAGCCCCAATATTTAAACTCGCAATTGCAAGCAAAAAAAAAGACAGAATTGTGAGATGAAAAAGTTACCTTTTTTTTTTTTTTTTTCAGTGGCGGAAACAAGCTTCCATAGTCTTGCCTTGATAGCATGATAAATGATTAAATAAACCATTATTTTCTAATATTATCAGCACTGGCCATTAAGTCAAGAAGAGGTGCAATAGCGCCCCCTGCCGTATAACAGTGAAAACTCGGAAAATTTCATCAAGGCTTTCTCAGTTGACCACTAGTCCAGAAAAACACTTCACACAAGGAAGCGTAAATGTGTATGTTTGCACTGAGTCTGTTTCAGGCCTAAGGATGTAAACACAGGTACTTTTTGAGGGGCGTCGTGCTCAGGAACCAGCCAGTCGAGCTCGGAGGCGGCGGGAAGCTGCATGCCCTCGAACTGCCTGAGGAGACCCATCGCCACGGACTCGGCGGAGTTGGACTGCAGCATGGACGGAGAGCTGTGGCAAAGACAAAGAAACAGAAAATGTCAAACTTCACGAGCACAAAAACATCAGAGTCACGGAGAGATTTGAGAAGTGCTTACATGGAGTCTGAGCTGAGGAAGGATCTGCTGCTGGACACACAGCGTTTGATGTCTGCATCTGAGAACAATGAGAACAAACACTCAATGGCTCCTCCAATCAGAGCTGTGCGCCAACACACCCGCCATAATTTGACAGTTTAGTGTTATTTTTATATTACTAAGATGCGATTAATTCTTAGTGTCACGAAAATATTTAGAGAACTTTAAGTAAATATTGTGCAAATGTTTAACACACAATAAATGTAATTTTAAAAGATTTTGAATATATAAGAGGCCAGACAAAAAAAAACTATATAAATTCTGAGTATACAGTAAATTTACAGGTGAAACAGGTGAGATATTTCAAGACTTTATTTCTTATAATTTTGATGATTATGATTTACAGATTATGAAAACCCCAAAGTTTGAATATTGTGAAAAGGTTTTCATAAACTGTAAGCCATAATCATCACAATTATAACAAATAAAGGCTTGAAATATCTCACTTTGCATTTAATGAGTCTATATAATATATTAGTTTCACCTTTTAAGTTGAATTACTGAAATAAATGAACTTTTGCACCATATTCTTCAAGTTTTTCGAGTTTAACCAGTATATACTGTATATAATAATAATTATAAGTATAATGTATTTTTCATTAGACTTATTAATAGACCTGTGTAATTATATATATAAATTATGTTAAGTTATATAGGCCTAGATGTTGAGTTTTATAAACATAAAATGTCTATGTATATATACACACAGGTATTATATTATATAAAATAGACTTTATATATATATATATATATAGCTATAATTAAATGTTAAGTTTTATAAACACAATTGTCTATATGTATATATATATATATATACATACACACACACAAATATATTATATAGTATAATTATATAATAATAATAATAATAATAGTTGTTACATTTTAAAACACATGTTATATATATATATATATATAATGTATATTATATAAAAAAAATATATAACTAGTTGCAAAGGATTGATCAGTTTTCATTTTCCAAATGTCTCGTGTCCTAAAATTACAAACATAACAAAATGGTCTCAATCCCAATAACCATAAAGACAGAGAGCTGATTCATTTCATTGGCTATGAATAAAAGCTTTAAGATAAAAAAACTACAGATTTAATGATTAATATTAACAAAAAGTGATTCGGCCACATTAATACATCCATTCTTATCATCTTATCATTCTGCAGCTAGCAGTGCTAAAGGTTGCAGGTTTATATGTTAGTGCCATAAATAACAGACAGCAAGCGGCGACGTGGCAAACAAAGGGCGGACGCGTCATGCATGAAGACACACGGGACGGGATGAGGGAGATGAACAAGCAAAGCCAAGGAAAAAGCAGGAACAGCGACTGCTAAAACTCCTCTGAGCCCGTAGTCTATCGTTTATCAAGCAGCGAAAGCTGAGCCTGAACACACGGCCCCGTCTGCCTCTGGTACCTGAGAAGAGGGACGCGAGCGACAGGGACAGGCCGCTCTGAGACACCGCCAGCAGGGACTGACCATCACTGCCATCTGAGAGACACAGACCAGAGACAACATCTAAACTACACACATTTACCGTCTTAGGAAACGTCCTGGTCACGGCTCATCAGTGCAGAGGCTGCTTTAGTCAAAATATATTTATATAATGTCTTTTGCTCACCATGGCTGTGTTTGTTTGATCAAAAATACTGGAAAAAAAACATTTAAATTGTAATAATATTTCATAATATTAAAGAAATGTTGTCTATGCCAATATGTTGTAAAATATAATGTATTCCTGTGATCAAAGCTGAATTTTCAGCATCATTACTCCAGTCTTCAGTGTCACATGATCCTTCAGAACTCATTCTGATTTCACGTTGACTTGCGCACTTAAATATAATAACACCTGTGATTACTATTCTGCTCTTTCCTGCAAAAACACACAAACCAAATCAAGAAAAACGGGATTCAAAGCTACAAATTAGGAATTAAAAAATGAGCATAATCAGTGAGAAATTGGTCATGAGGCCAACACACTTCTCATCACATGACATTATGAGCAATGAAGGCAATCGTGAGGATGATTATACGATCAGAAGCGGGAATGAAGGCGTCGCATTGAGAGATCTAGAAGAGCTGCTACCTCTGAGCTCGATGTCCTCCACGTCTCTATCCGAGCCGGAGTCGGACGGGTGAAAGGAGTCCTGGGAGCTCCTCTGTGAGCCCCCGCTGTCAACAGATGGGACCTCTGTGGGGGATACAAGAGGAGCATATTAGGGCTTTTCACACCGGGTTATCATCATTCTAGCGTGGTTTGATGCATATCAATACTGAGATATCTCAAATGCTCCAAATAAATACACGTTTCCAGCAGCTTTTTCTTGCTCTCTCATCTCTCGGACAGCGAGTTACACATGAACCCGCCTCCCCTCACTCACTCGTTTTATTTACTCCGGATGAATACTGTTGGTGTTGCAGAGCTTAAATTTCGGCGAGGGATTGCACGTATTGTACATATTTTGACGACTTTCAGCATATTTTGAGCTCAAACCCAAAGTGCGCACACATAAAGCCGCCTCTCAGCACTAAATTGAGACGAACCAGACGTGCCATTACATCATATGTGCCGAGGAGCGTTCAGTTACTGACCAGATCAGACACAGGCACATCGACATTATTGATTGCACTATTGATTATTTATTGATTCATCTTCGCTATTGGACTGATGATTGCATGTCACCAACATTGCTGCGTTTGTTGTTTAGGATGTTTAGGATGTTTGGTGTGGTTTTTTATTTACTGTTATCTGTGCTAAATGTTCAATGTGGCTCCCTTAAGTGCAAAACAAATTCCCCTCGGGGCAATAAAGTTTTCATTCATCTGTGCGTCAGGTCTTAAAGTGACAGCAACCTAATATTCCTTCTGCAAAATTATGAGATAATATAAAAAAATATCTATATGGTTTTATCCCCATGGTATCGATGTCAAAATCGTGGCCAGTGAAAATGCTGGGTGGCTAATAACTTTGGAAAACCACTAGCCACAGTGGCTGGCACTGATTTCCTGTTTACATTTGATTTCTGCTTTTTTATCCTAAAAGCCCAGAATTTGATGAATGAACTGGTGTGACATCACTGTGAATAAAATCAGGCCAAAATGAAATTAGTTTGTATTTCATTTTGAGAGTTTGAAATGTCTCTCTACCTCTGAACAACTCTGAACTGCCATTGGTCTGTGGTAGTGATGTGGTAATGATGTGATAGGTGGGTGTGGCTCTGAGGCTCCGGTTCATTTCTTCAGTTCATCGAGGTCAGACACGAGTAAAAACATGAACGCACTGGGGAGAATATACTTACAGTAGAATTTGAAGTTGTAACTAATTGAAGGAGACTTTTCATGTTTAATACTGTTGCTTTAAAGAAATCAGTAGTATAAAGTGTAGGGCTGGGGGAATTAACGCGTTCATCTTTGCGATTAATTTGAGATGTTTAATGTATTAGCATTGACCCTTCGCAGGGAGCTTGATTGACAGGTGATCTGACCAATCATACTTCGCCATCCGCCATTTTGTCCGACAAAGCCGTCAGGAGAGTTAGTAGATTAACATGGGAGGATTTGAACTTGAGAAGCGGAGTGTACCGCCTTTCCGCGGTTAAAACAACATTCCTTCTGATGTTCATTCATGTTTATTTGATGCTATACATGAACTAGAAGGAAGAGATGATCGGTTCACGAGCGGCTTTAACTGAGGCGACACAGCGATCTGTCAGACACATTAAAGAGCCACAAAACGCTATTTATTGTTTACATTTCTTTAAAAAAAACAGACCAAATTTGAAAGGTGAGACTTTGTTTCATATCAAAAGTAACCGAAAAGTAACCTGGTCTGTGTCTGTCAGCGTGTTGTCAGTCTCCTCTCTGCTCCGCGATGTGTTTTTCACTGCGTGAGAACATGGTGTGGCGTGAGAGCGGCGTAGCTTGTCGGACACAGCGACAGTAACTAAAGGGGGCGGGTCTTTGTGAACGGTTAATTGACGTTTTAATGGCTTCCTGTTGCGGCTGCTATTGCAAGTGTGCCGAACCAAGTCACCCGGTCATGATGGAGAAGGACAAGGATGGAGTTTTAGGAGGAATGTTTGCATTTAAAAAGTTGCCTGATGGCGCGTTTGACAAAACAAAGATGCTGTGTACAATTAGCAAAAGCTGAATTCAAATAGCATAGAAGTTGGATGCACCGAATTTTCGGCCACCGAAAATTATCGCCCAAAAAATGCAATTTTCGGTTTTTGGCTGAAAGAGAAAAAAGACCGAAAACATAAGCCGAAAATATGCTGGCCCTCCCCTCCGTGGCGATCAGGTTTCACGAGCGGGTCTTTTCCGCTCCGTGTGTGCGCCGCGCTCTCCATAACCGTGTGTGCGTGTGTGTGTGCGTGTGTGTGTGTGTGTGTGTGTGTGTGTGGGTGTGGGTGTATGGGTGCGCTGCGCTCTCTGATGTTCCGCTCCGTGTTTGCACTGCGCGTTCTGCTCTGTCGTTCACGGCCCAAACGCTCCAATCATGTTCCGATCACGCACTGGAAAAGCAAAGTCCGCTCAAATAACGTGAAATTTCTCAGTAGTAGACTTCTGTTTGCAATAGCCCTACTGAGCTGGTATAGCCATGCTGGGCAACAATGGTAAAATGACCTGCTCTGATCACATGCTCTGGTGATCACATGCTCTTTGTAGGACTATACTTTATTTTGATAATTAGTAAAAAAAATAATCTGTTAAATCTGAGTATGTTGCATAGAACTGAATGAAGAATAATATATTGATGTTTAATATTATTTGAATATAGGGCTATTTCCGGTTCCTTTTTTTCTGTGTTGTTTAATTTAATTAGGCGATTCTACTTTTAAATATTGATGAAGCTTGGGGGAAATGCGATTAATTAGTTAATTTTTTTTAATCAATTCCCAGCCCTAATAAAGTGCTATATAAACGTGACGTGACTTGAGAATTGCAGAGCTGGTGCAAACATCCACATCGCTATGATCAGGTGCTTTATTAACTGCCGTCTTCTCACCGCTGTCAGTTTTGTTGTGCGTTTATTTTGTTAATGAGAGAAAAGAGTGAAGCACATATTTACATATTCATCTAAACGTGACGGCGTTGTGATGTTCACTAACAGTATATCTCTGCAAAGGTATTTCCAACTTCATTTGAACACTGAGCGAAGAACAAAAAAAGTACTTGGCCGTGAGTATATCGGGGCCTCAAACATCTCATCTTACGATTATTAGAGGAAAGCGTTGGCTTCAGCCGCGTTCGGCGTATCTGCATTCTGCGCAGGCGGATTTTCTGCTTGAGCTGCTGGATTTCCGAGTCGCTGTCGCCCTCTTCCTCAGCCTCCTCTGCCCGCCTCCGCATGTTACACTTCATCAGCTCGATGGCCGCTATCAGGGACTCCGAGATGCTGAAGTGGGCGTTTTCCTGCAGTGAGGGGATAGGAATGAGAGTTATGAAAAACACATAAGATAAGAAAGAGGAATGCTGAGCGCAGTGAGGAGTTTGTGCTCACCTTTTCCAGGTCAGCACAGCTGCCGAAGTCCTGCTCGGAGAGGTAGCTGATCAGACTCTGACCCTCGGACGGTCTGCGGAACAACCCGTCCGGGACGCTGTTGTACTGGCTGCCGTCTGCAAGTACGCATGAAGACAACATGCTTGTTTTAAATATTATATAAGGATGTCCGTGATAAAGAAAAGGAAACTCTAACTGTCACCCCCATATATATATATATATATATATATATATATAACAAAATAATTAAGACTCAAAAATTGCTAGAAAATCAAACCCATATGTCTAACCAAGTTGTGTTTCTAAGTTGAAGTATCTTGAAAATTGAGATCGCTAAAAGGTTTTAAAGTACCGTATCCATGACCACGCAATGTCCAATTTCAAAACACTTTTCACAGGAGGAATGTTGAGCGTTTAAGCTTTCGGATGATACCTAATTTATGATCACTAAAATATGAAATACGGAAAAAAGGCAATTAAAAAAAAAAAAACATGCTTAAATGTACTCTTTGTATTCATGCTGGTTTCATATGGTTTAGAAAATCTTATACTAATTTCAAGAAAAAAATCAATTTAATGACTAAAAACATCATGTATCCATCAAGGAAAAAGTAATACAAAAAAAATATTACACCTTGAATACATGCGAGTGTAGTACATTTTGCTCATCATTTAAAATATTTTTTTTAATGTACTTTAAGTAAAACGTTTTGGGAGTCGCACCACATGACATTTTACAACCAAAACTAAAAGGTAAAATTATCTGATATTTTAAGAATGTTTTTGCATGTTTCAGCATTTTTTTGGTTGTACCACATGACTTTGATTAGATGGAGAAAACATGTTTAAATATTAATGAGCAGAAAAGCAGTTGATAAAATGTTTAAAAAAGAATAATTAAAGTTCATCCCTACTTTTTTTTTCAAATTACTTTTTTTCCTCATTATGATATCAGGACACGTTGTACCACATGACATTTTACAATCTGGACTAATCTAGCCATCAGGAAAAAAAGTCAGATTATCAGATTTTTTATCTGCATGTTTCAGCATGTTGATTGTACCACTTGCTTTTTGCACCACATAACTGACATATTCTTCTTTTTTTTTCATTCTTCATTAAAATATCAGGACAGTTGTAGTAACACATGGCATTTTACAACCCGAACTAATCTTGCTGCCATAAAAAGGTCAAATTATGAGATATTTTTTAACCCTCTGGTACTGTTCGTGCGACACTCAAATATGACATAATACTTTTCTTCTTTTTTTCAATGAAATTAATGTACTATATTTTAGTTCAATATAATATTATTTCATATTATTTACTTAATATTTTGTATTTTTAGGGGATTTTATGGTACTAAATTATATTTATGCAGTATAATCCATTTGAAAATGAAATTTCTTTTTAAAGACGACACTTGGCAGATTATTGTGAAGTGAAAAATACTTTAAAAAGTGAACTTGAATAAGATTATTATGAAAATTTACAAAAATTAAATGTTCTACTTTTATATGCAATATATATTTTCCAAAATACTTTTTACTCTAAAACTGTGAGAAAATAAAAGCCATAAATCTAAACAAGCTGTGTTCCAAATATGAGGTTGATGTCTCAAGAAATGAGCTTTCAGTAAGATTTTGTTTGGCCGCAGGACCAAATGTTTCCACTAGATTAATTATCGCCTCCCATTCATTTCCAATGCAGGACCATTTTAAATTTTCTAATCATGTCCATGATTTTTTTGTGTGTGTTCACACAGCAAGTGCCAAAACCTTTACCAAGTATTGTAGCATCCCGATGAAAAATTCGAAAAGAATTGTATTCTAAAAGAATTCAAATTCTTAAAGAAAAAGTCTAAAAGTAAAAAATAATAAATAAATGTAAAAAAATTTGGACAAAAATTCCACCAGAGCTAAGCATATTTCAGCATGTTGGTTGTACCGCATTACTTTTTTGGTCGCACAACATGACTTTGATTAGATGGACAAAAGTTTTTAAATATTAATTTCAAATTTATATAATTTCAAATTTGACTCTTTCTTCATTATATAAGGACAGTTGTACCACCCTGACATTTTGTACTTTTTGTTCCCAAAAAATAACTAAATCAATTTAAATTTACAAACTGAATAGATTAATAGATAGAGAGCATCACGTCATTGACCCATGAAACTCACTGGACTCCATGTAAAGTGAACTGTGGGAGCTGCTGTCGCTGCTCTGGGGCGAGAAAGGACCGCAACTCTTCGAACATGGTGTAGCCGCAACAGATTCTGGGAAAAATGCAGAAAAACATGACACCAATTATGAACAAATATGTTATATAAGGAAGCTAAGCTTGCTGGTTGCAGGATCTGATCCATGATGATAAACAAACACCAATGATAATGTAGAACTACACAACAAATAGTGCTTGAATGTTTCTAATTAATAACAGAATGAAAAAAAAAAAAAAAAAAAAAAAAAAAAAAAAAAGACTTAAGAAAACTTCCCAGGCACAACGGTGTATTTTACTACATTGAATTAAGAACAAACAGAAACGGCACAGGACAGGACTGCTGTGTCACAGCTTTAAAACGATGCTGAAGGCTGAAATAAAGAGAATAAAAATAAAAAGCAGCAAAAGTGAATCATGCAAGGGTGGCAGAAATGGAGGGGTGGACAAGATGCAGCACCACAGCACTGCGAACCTGCGGCAGGGTCCTCGATAATAATGGTGATTTTCCTGTGACCCCCTCCTTTACACACAGAGGAGAGAAAGAGAGAGAGAAGAGAGTTGAAGCAGAGAATACAACAGATCGTAGCCAGGCTTGGAGATCCATTTAGTGTGATTGTTTTTGTGTCTTTGCATGCAGTGTTGGGGAAGCCATTTTGAAATTTAAATTCAAGCTAATTATCATTTCAAATAGATAGTTTAAACTGAGTGAATAAGAAATCACGACCCTTTTAACTTTCATAGCGTCACGTACAGTATAAACACGTAAACGCAAAACTGACAAAACTTAAGAGTGGGATTTGATTTTATACATCAGGAGCTTAATTATTGAAGCATGAGGAATTACAGAGATTTTTACATTTTTGCACTTCTTTTCATTTCAATGAAATGTTGCAAAAATGTATTTGATTTATTCTTATTTTATAATATTAAGAAAGTGAATATGAGAAATTTTGACATTGGCTTTAGGTTATAATAAAACTACCTCTTTGGTTGCAAAATAACTAGCCACACTAACACACTTCTAACAAGCTGAATTACTATATTGACACTAATAAACATGGGCAACATTTAACATACCAGCAGAACAATGTGAATAATATTTATCTGACAAAAAACAATGGCATTCTTAAAGATTGGCAGCATTAAACCAGAACATACAGCAAATAAAGTAGAGACAACATCCCAATTCAAATAAAATAATTAAATACACATGAAATCAGAAGAAACTAAATATTTCTATTGATATAATTCAACAAAATAAGACATTACAGGTGAAACTCGAAAAATTTGAATATCGTACAAAAGTTGATTTCAGTATTTCAATTTAAAAGGTGAAACTAATATATTATATAGACTCATTACATGCAAAGTGAGATATTTCAAGCCTTTATTTGTTATAATTGTGATGATTATGATGAAAACCGCAAATTCAAAATTAGAATATTGTGAAAAGGTTTTCATAAGCTGTAAGCCATAATCATCAAAATTATAACAAATAAAGGCTTGAAATATCTCACTTTGCATGTAATGAGTCTATATAATATATTAGTTTCACCTTTTAAGGTGAATTGCTAATGAACTTTTGCACCATATTCAAATTTTTCGAGTTTCACCTGTAAATGTCAAGCATAGTGATAACACAAAATAGTAATTATTTACTAATTAATTGAAATTAATTATCTGAATGAACCTTCACACCGGTACTAGGAAGAAGACATTTTAATGTGTTTAATAACTGTTGTCTCGCTCAAACATAAAACCTCATCAATTATGATGCCCTTATCGATAACTATAATGATAACTATATTGGCGTCCACACCGACGGACGATAAAGCTTTGTTTGTTATAAGTGTACGCTACAATTCATCACTTTCATGCTAAACCTCTTTAAAGTACAGGTGGATTCTGATTGGCTGTCAAGGTTTTTACCGTTCACCAGCTGGAAAAAAGCAATTTTTGTTCTGAAAGCAATTCCAACCACATTGTTCCTTTGTATCATTACAGTTGAGGGTTAGACATCGCTATTATCATAGAATTTGAACGATTATTAAAACTTTATGGTTATCGTTATTGCCATAGTCGTCGTTCTTGATGTGAACGGACTTTTTACGCTAATAAATGTTGTTTTATTAGTAGTTGCGACTTATAGTTAGTTTTGGACAAGGCCTGTGTCCTCGAGAACCCAATGAATGCAACTGTTTGTACGCACCAGTTTTCAGTTTCTGGTTGACGCCGGTGTCGGACATCGACCGCATGTGTCCCCTCGAGCTCCGCCCTGTGGCTCGCGGCGGCTCTGAGAACGAGCTGCGGCGCGGAGGGGGCGGGGCCACGGGAGTGTGGGCGTCGACCTGAGTGCCCATGTGTTCGTTGCTCTGCGTGGAGCTCGACGAGTCGCGCCGCTTGTGCTTCCCCAGATTACCAATAGCCAGATATTCAGGCCCGTCGTCCAGATCCGCTTCCACACAATCCCGGGGGGTCTCGGGCGGAGCGGGTTCGGTAAAGGAGATCTGGGGGATTCCTGCGTCCTGATGTGCTGTCCCGCACACCCATGGGGCACCCGGAGCACTGCCGGACGGAGCAACATCTTCAACACAAACAAAGAGATTAACTGTGATTTTGAGGAACGGTCAAATGCGCTCACCGCAAGCATTGCTAACAGCCCACCTTCCATCGCCAAACAACGGACTGTTTTCTGTCCGGGACATTTTTCAGCGTAAACAAGGCAAGCATTTAGTGTGGTAATGGAGGCACAGAGCGGCCTGTTGTTCTGGCTGTGAATCTGCTGACCTGAGCTGGTCCTGGAGAGGGGGGTGATGGGAATCTCTGCGAGGCAGCTCTGGGACGAGGCGAGTCTTCGGGGTTGAGGCGCGTCCGCTGGCCTCCAGCTTCCAACGGCCCCGGGCAGCAAACACAGACTCTGGCTCTTCAGCAAACACAACGGAGGAGACTCTTTCAAATGTGAAAGCTTGAAAAACACAAGAGACGGAAGACATTGACATATATGATGACCGTAGAAATGCATGGCTACGTTTGAATGGCCGACAATTAAGAAAGATGGTGCTGTTATGGTATCTACCAGCAGGGGCTAAAAGGGCAATGCTAACAAGCCAAACTAGTTAACTAGCTAGCTACATATAACCATGTTTAAAGTTTAACTAACTTAAACTAAGATGTTGTGGTTATGGTATTTACCAGCAGGGGGTAAAAGTGCTATGCTAACCATGACCCCTTGAACAACTGGATGTTTTCATCTAGCTAGCTAGCTATTAACTTGTCGACAGTTTAACAAACATAAATTTTGAAAAACATAAAATGCCAGCTGCAGCTTGATGACGCCAGCGTACCGCGGTTCGGATACAAATAATATAATGTGGACACAGTCCATCAGGGGGAGGGGGGAGCAATCGAACTCGGGTTCGGAACAGGCAATCGAACCGAGTGTGAAAGCGTTTCTTTACAAAGTGGCATTGCCAATTACTGGCCACATAAAGGTCCAGTTTTTACATTTACATCTTTTTTTATCAAAAATTAAACATACATTGTTAAATCACTCACAATAAACTCTTTAACATATAGATATACAACTATCTTTATATGTCGCATTACACCAAATAATATGTTCAAAATATGACCTGAAAATCCTCAGAGTAGTTCTCAATAAACATGAAATGCAATAAACGCACGTTGTTGGTATACCAAAAGATTTCTGTCTGAAGAATTTTCTTTTTCTCCAAATGACTTAATTTCTTATTGGACACATCAACTGTCTCTGGTAGGAAGGATGTTTCTTTGGACAAATCAATGAAAAGAGGAATGTGTGCCAGACATTCAAATCAGTGACATTATAAGCAGGTTTGTGAGATTATGGACCATTTCCTATAAAACAAACACAAACACTGACTGTTGCTAGTCCTACAAATACACAAAATATTATGGTATAAAGACTTCTGTGAAACTCATATCATTAAACCTTTCTCAGCTTATTACAAAAGCTGTATATGGACTTCGGCCTCTATGAATCCAACTAGTGGATGAAATCCAAAACCATTGTTTGTTTGCTCAAGCAAAGTTATATTTTACACTGCAGAGTCTCAGGTTTGTCAGTGCAAAAAAGGTGTCCTGAACTCTCAATCGTTGCTGTATTACAGCCAACATGCGTTTAACATCTAATTAAACATTTAATCACACTGCTTTTCTTCAAGTCTGAAGTCAATTGTTTACAAGTTGAGTCAGTATTGATTTGTGACTTCGCAAATCGAGTTATGATCTCAGACACGAGTTTCCATCCCTGGTAGGAAAATGTGTTCAATAAATGTATCTTCTTTGTTATGCTTAATTACATCATCTAGATTCAGTGGTTCCCAAACTGAGGCACGCACACAAGATGCTGAGTTTTGCCCTTCATTTAATTCTACCCCGTCTTAAAATAACCTGAGCATGTATTTCTAACAGGCATATAAACTACATACTACATATACTACTATAGTAATAAGAGTACATTATGCATAATTACAACTAATCCTAAACCAAACCCTAACTGTAACTCTATAGTAAGTACATGTAGTTAATTAATATCACTCAGTCAGTACTTTTTTAAATAATTATAAAATAAAGTGTAACTAAAATGCACCTAAATATCAAATATTGGGGCAAATATTGTCCCCTGTTGTATCATTGTATCCCTTAAAACTCATCTTTATTCACCAAATATTACACATTTAAACGTTTTTCCTTGAAAACTCAAATCTTCACGCCTTAGAAATAGTTTGAATGTAACTCTACACCCTTCCCTCATTTAGTATACACGGTTCTATGAATATGCAAATTAGCCCCGCCTCCACTCACTCAGCTCAGAGATCCACTCGTTGATCTGATTGGTAACAAGGTAGTTTGTGACGTCAGAAACACCAGCGATTTCAAACCGCGTTTTTGAGACTGTCTTTGGTTCACTGCAGTTTTAAGGAGTGTAAATACTCAGCAATGGTGTTGAATTGTGAATTTACACATGGTTTGTCTTAAAGCAGATTAAAAAACACCACATAGGCGTATAAACCACTGCTCTAGATGCACATGCCTTTGAACAGAAGAATATAAAAACTAAAAGTAAGATGTCTGACCCTGACGGTGTCTATGAGAGCCAGCAGCCGAGGGTTGTTCTGCTCCACCGCCTCCAGGCACTGGAACATGGCAGACACGTGCGGTTCACTCAACAGGAAGGCCACATCTACAGAAGATGACAGTCATCAATGCTATCATCAGAACCAAACCACACAAGTGTGAATGATGTTTGGTAGATGCTGCTGAGATACCGTTGTAGTATTTCTGTGTGTTTGCCTTGTGTTGCAGCAGTGGTTTGAGCTGGGCAGATAAGATGTGGCCTTGGAGACTGTGTAAAAGCCAACGCTCAGCTTTATAACCCTCGCCGAAGCTCTGAGCGCCAGTGCTCAGCACCGGCTCCAACTGACTGAACTGCACAGGAACAGAGTCAGGCGTCAGTGAAGATGTCAAACACTACCTTTATGTTGGAAACATCCACTGGATTGACGAATACCTGTTCTACGTGACGGGCGAGATGAGGGCAGAGATACCGCACACACCACACGAAACGCCAGTAGTCTTTCTGTTTATAGTAAAGCTGCAAAACAAAATAATCAAGTTAGATCTTGCACCACAGTGTAATGATTCATTCAGAGTCATTCACTTTGACTCTGTCAAAAAACATTATTTGGACATTTTTGTTCATTTAAGTCAAAGCTGCTATAAATGAAAACCTTTATAAAGACGAAAAACTGACATTAAAATAAAAAACAATGTACCGTATTTTCTGGACTAGAAGTCACTTTTTTTCATACAGTAGTTTGGCTGGGCCTGCGACTTATAGTCAGGTGCGACTTATATCAAATTAATTCATACTGACTGAGATGAACCGAGAGAAAACATTACCGTCTACAGCCGCGAGAGGGCGCTCTAGTTAGCGGAGTTGTTCAGAGGCGACACCCAGGAAGAACTCAATGGATTCAGTGTTGAGGAATGAGATCGCGGGAGCTTGGTGAACTTGCTTACCGGTAACTTGTTGGACTCGCTGGCTTATGTTAATTTAGTCTATTCAGCCTCTCAGGTATATGTTCTTTATGCTGTTGTGTAGCTGAATAACTGTTAATGTGTTACGTTAAAGTACCGGACACCTATTCAGCCTGTTGTGCTGTGTGCTAATGTGGAGCTGAATAACTTGCCTTTCCAGATTAAATGTCTGGTCTTGGATTTTGTGAAATAAATTTCGAAATAAATGCGACTTCTAGTCCAGTGCGACTTCGGAGTCTGCGAGTCTGGAAAATACGGGTAATTTTAAAAAAAAGCAATGAAAACTAGTTATAAGAACTAAGTTATACAGAAAATGATTTTTAGTTAATTTAGTTTGTTTTAAGAGTTTTGATTGTCTGTAAAACAACCAAAGACAGAAGTAAAAAAATAATATATATATATAGCCTATATATTATATATATATATATATATATGGAATAAAAGACTATCGCAAATGTCATGACGACTTCCAATAAAAAAACTATTCATGGATGAATCATTCACAATAAGTTCAATAACATGCATTTTGAAAAAAAAGATTTATATTTCACGCCAACTTTAAGTAAATAAAAACTATTCGAGATTTTCAAAGCTATAATGACCCTGATGGAGGTTTCAGGTTGTTTATAAACTAATAGAATCTTCTTCCTGGTTGGAAAAGTCACAGAGGCCAATTCTTATCTCCTGACAAAAATGTAAGAAACATTCTTCCTCGTTTGATCAGCCAGAGGTTTTTTGTGTGTAATAGTTCCTGGTAAACGTTTTTAATGTTTAAAACGTTCCTTGTTTAGGGCATATTCCTGGGTTTACGCGGGACTTTCATGAAAAACAGAGACATTTCTATCTTGTTTTTACCACACCTGTTCTTGTTTGAGGCCATGGCCCAGGATGTTGTTCATGTCCTTGTGCAGGCGCTGAAGACCCCCGTAGCGGGACCACACATTAGGGTTGTTGGTCGACAGCAGCCCTTCAACAGTCGTCTTTAGACTCGACAGGAGTTTCCAGTGTTCCCATCTGAAACCACACATGTGTGTAAATTGCTACTACATATTTATAAATGCATAGCGTGCCTCACACTGCAATACTATTGTTACAAGAGTGTTTCTCCTCTGGTGAAAAATAAGTGCACTTTATGTATTGAACAAATGCAGGAACTTGCATTTGTTAACGTTTTAAAGTACAACATCATTGATAATCTAGTAAATTTATTAGTGATTTTTTTTGCTGATTTTATGAAATCATTGTAAAAACCTGCTTAACAGAGTGGACAAGCTGATAACAGGGTGGACGAAATGATAACAGGGTGGACGAAATGATAAAAGGGTGGACGAAATGATAACAGGGTGGACGAAATGGACGAAATGATAACAGGGTGGACGAAATGATAAAAGGGTGGACGAAATGATAACAGGGTGGACGAAATGATAACAGGGTGGACGAAATGATAAAAGGGTGGACGAAATGATAACAGGGTGGACGAAATGGACGAAATGATAACAGGGTGGACAAAATGATACCAGGGTGGACAAAATGATAACAGTATGGGGGGGAAATTATAATAGGGTGGACAAAATGATAACAGGGTGGGGGGAAATTATAACAGGGTGGACAAAATGATAACAGTGTGGGGGGAAAATTATAATAGGGTGGACAAAATGATAACAGGGTGGGGGGAAATTATAACAGGGTGGACAAAATGATAACAGGGTGGGGAAAATGAAAACAGGGTGGACAAAATGATAACAGTGTGGGGGGAAATTATAACAGGGTGGACAAAATGATAACAGGGTGGACAAAATGATAACAGTGTGGGGGGAAATTATAACTGGGTGGACAAAATTATAACAGTGTGGGGGGAAATTATAACAGGGTGAACAAAATGATAACAGGGTGGACAAAATGATAACAGTGTGGGGGGAAATGATAACAGGGTGGACAAAATGATAACAGGGTGGACAAAATGATAACTGGGTGGACAAAATGATAACAGTGTGGGGGGAATTATAACAGGGTGGACAAAATGATAAGAGGGTGGACAAAATGATAAGAGGGTGGACAAAATGATAAGAGGGTGGACAAAATGATAAGAGGGTGGACAAAATGATAACAGGGTGGACAAAATGATAACAGGGTGGACAAAATGATAACAGGGTGGGGGGAAATGATAACAGGGTGGGGGGAAATGATAACAGGGTGGGGGGAAATGATAACAGGGTGGGGGGAAATGATAACAGGGTGGGGGAAAATGATAACAGGGTGGGGGGAAATGATAACAGGGTGGGGGGAAATGATAACAGGGTGGGGGGAAATGATAACAGGGTGGGGGGAAATGATAACAGGGTGGGGGGAAATGATAACAGGGTGGGGGGAAATGATAACAGGGTGGACGGAAATGATAACAGGGTGGGGGGAAATGATAACAGGGTGGGGGGAAATGATAACAGGGTGGGGGGAAATGATAACAGGGTGGGGGGAAATGATAACAGGGTGGGGGGAAATGATAACAGGGTGGGGGGAAATGATAACAGGGTGGGGGGAAATGATAACAGGGTGGGGGGAAATGATAACAGGGTGGGGGGAAATGATAACAGGGTGGGGGGAAATGATAACAGGGTGGGGGGAAATGATAACAGGGTGGGGGGAAATGATAACAGGGTGGGGGGAAATGATAACAGGGTGGGGGGAAATGATAACAGGGTGGGGGGAAATGATAATTGGGTGGACAAAATGATAACAGAGATTCACGATGCATCGATTTATTGTCCCAGCCCTATAACAGAGTGGACGAAATTATAACAGGGTGGACAAGTGGTATAAAGATTGGAAGGATTTGATCATTTCCTATCGCTCACGTACAACCAGTTACAATTTCCCTTTATTTTGAACTGGATTTAGATGGAAATTACATTAACCGTGTTTGCATTTTAACGCATAATTGTATTTTTAGGACTTGCATTTTTATGGGCTGAAATTCAACATGGTTGTATATTTAGGCTAAGCTGTGAATATTTCAATTCCAAACATTTCACAGACATTTTCATTATTAAAAATGAAGGGACTGTCTCTAAAGCTACAAACTGATGTGAATCGTTGAATTTTCTGTCGAATTTGAACAACTTTTTGACTTTTCGAATTTGTGGAAGCGAAATAAAATGGACTGAAAATTGCCTGTTGAAAATTATAGGGTGTGTTTTTAAAAAGAATGAAAATTTTGGAAGTGAAATCTGAATATGGATGATTGAATTTTTAATAATGATTAAATGTGTGTGAAATGTTTTGAATTGAAATATTCACAGCTTAAATATACAACCATGTTCATGCAAGCAAGGTTAATGCAATGCATGTTTTTCAAGTTGTGCAATTCAACAAAAGATCTTTTGTTTCAAAAACATTTGCCATTATTTTACTTCCATGGGAAACGATTATGTAAAACATTGACAAAGAAATTTAAATGCACTTCTTCAACTTTAACATAAATTACTTTTACAATCACCATGTTCACTCAGTGTCCTCTCTGTTGGCTCTTCTGATAAAACAGGGTGGATATTCTGACATGAAATCAGCCAATGAGCAAATACAAGCTAACATAGAAAGTTTATTAAAATATTATTAAATAATATTATATTAAAAATATGATTTTCAACTAACTTTTTTCATATTTCCCTTAACAGGGTGGACGTGCTAAGGTTGACCACATCAAATTAAAAAAGATAAAATTGGCAAAATATAATTTTAACTATGACACATTTTCATTTTATTGCAATAAACCTGCAATTACGTTTTGCATTCAGTTCGCACTTAAGTATATTCTTTTTTTTAAAATACATTATTTCCATAAGTACTCTTGAAGTGTACTTGTTTTTTTTAAATGTTACATCAGGTGATTATGAGCCAAAATAACAAGAGTTTCTGTTATGTAATTTTATGAGTGTGAGTTTTTGGAGGCTCGTCGTCGGAGAAATAACTTTGCAAAAATAACAGCATAAAATGACATTTCGCGGATACGTCTGCTATTTAACAGCTAATTGTGAGCGAGTCACAAGACTGTTGTTGTCATATGTTGTTTTTAAGTCTGCTGGATGAAACCTGCTAGAACATACGATGCTGAATCGCACTATGAAGAGGGTCTGCCTCATTAATATTAATTAAGTCACACTCCAACTCTTGCGGGAGCGTCTCCCATTGGTTGATTCTGCAGAACTGACTGCCGCCACTTACTAATATCCACAGTTCAGCCAATCAGATGATAGCATTGATGAAAAACGTCTCGTGACCTAATTAATATTCAAAAAGAACGTCTATTCCATAGTAGGATTTACAACCTCACTAGCCGGCTAGCTCACATGAAAGCTGCAATCGATAGCTTTCTCAAGATTGTTATTTCACAAATATCAGTTAAATGTTCTTATATATATACATAAACGGGAGTAAGAGGTGCTTAAACTCCTTAGTTGAGCACAATCATCTCCAAAACTAAAGCTGTGGGTCTAGCTGTCAAACCCAGGACTACTGTAAATATCAACCGTTTTTATTTACCTGCGCTCTCCATCTTCCGCCTCCACGGATATGTCCATCTCCACCCCAGGAAACGGCTTTGATTTGGAGTTTAGGTCAGATTTAAGCAGAGAAAGTCTCCGGACAGGTAGTAGGTGTTCCCACTGAGCGTCCCGCACCATAACAAGATAGGCGGATGTGACGTCAGAGATGAGACCGGATAAGCATTCTTGAAATAGCGGAAACATTATCATCTTTTCAAAATAAAAGCGAAACGGAGGATTTTATGGATTAAAAGCATATGCACTATCTTCTTGGTACACTTGAATGTCTATGTAAAATAACCCTTCGTGGTTCAGCTTATCGCAGAAGTAGTTTGATAAGCTTTTGAATATAATATATAACCTTATATAATATATGACAAATAATATTTGAGAAATGACCCATGAGTAATCTCAGTAAATGTAAACACCAGCAAAAATGTTTACTAACAATTGAAAATAACTAAACAACTGAAATTCTGAATATGACTAATAAATATGACTGAATATGAATATAAATAAACGGAACCAGTGAAATTTCCATCTAAACGAATACAATATTAATCTATGTGGAAGCCATATTTTATCTCCAGTAAAGAGAAACCAAGAAATAAAATAAACTTTAAAAACGAAATTGAAACATTTTTTCAACTTTTTACTTTGTTGTTAATTTTTCAAACTTGTTGTTCAAACACATATTTGATACGGCCTCATGTTGACCACACGGTGGCGCTGTTCAACAATATTTTCTAAATGGTGTGTTAGGCGTGTGTATGTCGGTAACTTCAGGACTCTGACACTGAACTGCTACAGGAGGTATTCCAGGAGTCATGTCAAGCTGACACATGAAAATCAAGACATTTTAAGGCTCTTTGCATTGACAGTTAGAGCCAAGGGCGGGATATTTCCATTTCGCTTCTGAAGGTCAAATTTATGTTAGGATTGTGCAAGCTATGCAACCAGTCACTACATCAAAATATAATATAATATATTAATATAATATAATATAATGTATTAATATAATATAACATAATTTAATATAGCCTAATATAATACAATAGTCAACATTTGAAGTGGAACAAAACCTTTCATCAAAGTTATACATGAATTTTGAACAATACCTGCTTGTCTTATACAATTTTGATTAACTTTTTTGATCCACTTCAAATGTTGACTATAATAATTGCCTGTGGTTCGATGAATTTCTAGAGAATAATACACACCTGGGGTGGTTATGTGGTCACGACGCGAAGCAGTTACACCTGGGGTGTGCATTATTTTCTAATAATTCAATGAATCACAGTGTAATGTCCCGCTTATACTATGGTTACTTACAGCACCTCAAAACATCAAAACATTGATCGGGTGTATTTCAAGACATGTCAGATTTTGTCCTTTAAACGCACTTGTGTGTGAGATTGCCGTAGTGTTTCTGTACAATGTGACATTACCATCTTCTGGCCTGGCATGAATATACAGTGTTTAGTTGATCCGTGTGAACGGGATCGTTTTGTCTCTTTACGCGAAAATCGCAAACGAATAACTTTTCTATTTTTAAAACAGTTGACGGGTAAAAGTACCCTGAGGACTACACAACACTTGAGGACTTTGTATATGCGTTTCGGCTGTTAATGGACTTTATGCACAGCTGCACCACTTGCTGAACTTTAGCCAGCTCCTTTGTTTCCTGTCTGCCATTATTGGACAAACTGATTAATCCAGGTGTGCCTGATTATTGTTGTTGGTCAGGCACACTTGGATTAATCAGTTTGTCCAATAATGGCAGACAGGAAACAAAGGAGCTGGCTAAAGTTCAGGAAATAGTGCAGCTGTGCATAAAGTCCTGAAAAAGCAAACATTTGATAACGGGTTTCAAAGTGCAAGTTTTTGAAAACGATATTATCATCGCCATATAAACTTCAAAAACATGAATTTGCGAAAACGGTGATGTCACAGTGTACTACGTGTTCAGTCTCTATATAGACCTTATGTAGCCCCGCCCCTTTTCAGCGCTGCGCTCGTTGTCTTTTGACTTCCGGTCTGTAAAGGTTTTGGCTGGACCTTCAACATTTGTTCGTCTCCAAAGGTATTCAGATGATGAATCTAACAATTAATGATATAAAATTTGGTATTTTTCGCAATGATCACAATGATTTTGGCATTAACAATGTAATTTTGTTAAGTAAACATTTAATTCATAAATGTCGTTTTTTCAAGACAATTCCTAACATTACTCATTGGAGGAATGAGTTGAAACTTTTTTATAACTCTTTATTATTGATTAATAACAAGAATGCAGAGAAACTGGCTTCTTTTATAATCAATCTTATTGAATAATTGCCCTTTTGTTTTATTTTATTTTGAATATGTAAATGCCATTTTTGTCATTTATAACATGCTCCATGTTCTTCTGTTCTTTTATGTATTTATTTTCTAAGATATGCTCTGTGGGTCTGTAGTAAGATTTTACATTGTACCTGTTTTGTTTGTATTTGCTTCGTTAATAATAATAATAAAAAATAAAACAAATAATAATAAAAAAAACTTCCGGTCTGTATTTTCACTGCGATCTTGTGTATTTATGAACTGCTCGTTTTAAAATCTTCCCGGTCTACTGACATTTGTTAAGACATCAGCTTCAAACATTACAATCCTCATGATAACTTTCGTTAACTTTACATTGAGTAAATCCACTTTAAAAGCTAGTTACTATGGAGACAGAATAGAATCATTAATAATTCACGCAGAAAACCTGATTTACACATGCGTAGACAATTTCACATGCATGAAACCTAATTCACGTACACACAAAAAAAATTCACGTGCGTGGAAAAAATGTTTCCCCACAAAAAACAATTCACATGCGCAAAATAAATGTATATATTCATAAAATACATTTCACAAATGCAAAACACAATTCGTAGATATACAACTGTGTGCAAAAACCTTTGAGTGTTTAAAATGTACGAGTTTATCCCTGAATGTGGACGTGCAATCGTCAATCACGTGTGAATCGCCTCGGATGTGTGTGTGTGTGTTTTTGAGACTTTCCTGGCAGAGCTCTTGATCCACGCAGGTCAGTCGTACTCTTTAGCCAATCAGATGCGAGCTTACCATTCAACCAATCATATATGGAATCCCCTGAGAGTGCATTCGAGGAGCACGGTTCTGCGCACCATTTGCGCAATACGGATTAATTAGAACGGAAATGAAGCTTTCAATCCAGCGAAGAACGGGTACGAGTTTAGTTTATTTAATAAAAGTCTGAGTATACACGGTTTATCGTTTACTCCAGGGGTGCCCAATCCTGCTCCTGGCGATCGACTGTCCTGCACAGTTCATCTGCAACCCTAATCAAACACACCTGAAGCAACCAATTAAGGTCTTCAGAGCACGTCAGGATCACTTGAAAATTAAAGGCAGGTGTGTTTGATTAGGGTTGGAGATGAACTGTGCAGGACAGTAGTGGTGGGCAGATCGAGGCTCCGTGAAGCAATGAAACAGTTGAACCAAATGGTCCATATTGTGTCGAGGCTTCGAATCAATCCGACACCTGTCTCCACGGTGACACCTAGTGGTCACTTGCAGGTGTTGATCCTGAAACAACCTTGACGAGCCATTAAAATTTTATTTTTATTATTGTATTTTTCTAATATGTGACTTGTAACCTATAAAAAATCCTCTGACAAGGGACACTTGTTGCTGGCATGCAAAGACATTTTTAGCAAGGACATACAAATGAGGAAAGATTACTGCTCTCTCTTTCCAGTAAGTTAGTGGATCATGAGTTCTGGGCATCTATCTATCCAAATCTATCTATCTTTGTATCTATCTATATGAATCTATCTATGTATCTAGATATGTATCTATAATCTATCTATGTACCTAGATATGCATCTATAATATCTATGTATTTATATATGTAGGCTATCTATAAACTATCTATAGCCTATATGTATCTATCTATTAATCTAGCTATCTATATTTATATCTATCTATTGATGTGTCACTATGTAGGCTATACTCTGTCTGTCTCTAGCCTATCAGTCAATGTGTTGTGTAAATTTAAATGTAAGCCTAGCCTATAGCTAACTAATCAAATCGCACTATGTCACTATATCACCAAAAAATCCGCTATCTCAAAATCAAACTGTAAACGATAAACCGTGTATACTCAGACTTTTATTAAATAAACTAAACTCGTACCCGTTCTTCGCTGGTTTGAAAGCTTCATTTCCGTTCTAATTAATCCGTATTGCGCAAATGGTGCGCAGAACCGTGCTCCTCGAATGCACTCTCAGGGGATTCCATATATGATTGGTTGAATGGTAAGCTCGCATCTGATTGGCTCAAGAGTACGACTGACCCGCGTGGGTCAAGAGCTCTGCCAGGAAAGTCTCAAAAACACACACACACACATCCGAGGCGATTCACACGTGATTGACGATTGCACGTCCACATTCAGGGATACACTCGTACATTTTAAACACTCAAAGGTTTTTGCACACAGTTGTATATCTACGATTTGTGTTTTGCATTTGTGAAATGTATTTTATGAATATATACATTTATTTTGCGCATGTGAATTGGTTTTTGTGGGGAAACATTTTTTCCACGCACGTGAATTTTTTTTGTGTGTACGTGAATTAGGTTTCATGCATGTGAAATTGTCTACGCATGTGTAAATCAGGTTTTCTGCGTGAATTATTAATGATTCTATTCTGTCTCCATAAGTTACTCCTGGACAGCGATCCAATTGAAATACACAGAGCGACCGCAAAACGGAAGTTCAAAGACAATTAAGATGGCGGCGCCATTGTTTCTCTGGCGCATAACGGTCTATAATGGGCGCTTTGTGTTTATAGTCGCCAACTACTGACGTGGCTTGAATAAAAACGGGATCGTTTTGACAACGTTGTCATCTGTACAAAGAAAAACACTTTTACGTTTTTAGTACATCGTTGAACCCTAAAATTTATTTGCCGCGTTTTTTGAACGCCGTATGCACGTGACGCGGCAAAACGCGTGAGATGCGTTGTGTGAGCCGCCTCTTCTTCTTGTTCTGTACTTTACATTTATCATGTAAAACAATGTGTGTGTGTGTGTGTGTGTGTTTGTGTGTGTGTGAGATACTCATCTTTAAAAAGTTACCAATTCATGTCAGTTAATATATATATTAACGTATTTTTAGTGAATGGTTGGCTTGTAAAGGTAGGTGTGTGTGTGTGTGTGTGTGTGTGTGCTGCACAAGAATATTAGAAAACATTTAAAATGGTCTAGTTCTCAATGGAACAGTAATTTATTTCTGACAGAAAACTAAACGTTTCAAAACAGCACATTACAAGGGTATTCTTAAGATATTCTCAAAGGCTCAGTGATCAAGTACAATACATTTTGCTTGTATACTACATTTCCTTCAACAAAAAAAGAAAACCAAGCAAACCTAACAAAACAAAAACAAAAAAAAAGTCAGACCAATGTACATTGAGTGTACAATATTTCTGTTTGGCTCAAACTGGGCAACAAAAATAAACCAGATCGCTGCATCAATAGTGCAAGAGGCACAAAAGACATTATAAACAAAAGGACATTATGCCTTATATGTAAATGACTTTAAATGATATCTGTGAACTGCAAACACTTTTGCGGCTTTTATTTATGATGATGATGATGATGACTTATTCTTTGAACGAATAGTAATCAGTGTAAACTACACCTGGGAATATAAATCGTAATTTATTTTGTACATTTTCTGCAATGTAATAAACATTTGTCTGTATATCAAGTTGTACAACACCATGCAAATGAACACAGATGGCTCAAATTGTTTGTTTTTTTTGCGCGTTGCAGGGACTTTTCACTTTCCAAGAGACCAAACATCGTTCACAGACTGCTTAAGTTATTGTAATGAGGAAAACAAAAAAGAAAAGCATGAGGTAAGAAAATGGTCTGATAGATCGTGTGCAGAACATGCTAATCAGCAACAAAGGATCGTTTTGACGTGACAAAGTTAAAAAATAAAAATTGCGAGCGAGAAAATGTGCGAAGCAAAACGAATGTACACAGCTTTTCTTCTTTGGTTACAAATATGATCAAATTCACAGCTTCTTCCCCCCCAATCCCAATCCCAATCCCAGATTTGAAAATAAAGAACGTTTCAGAATTGAAAACCGGAATTTAAGTACTCAGGGAAAGTATATAATAAAATCCAACAGAAAAAATACTTGATAACTGATGCTCACCTGTACAACTGGCTATACTTATAATACTTTACAATCTATACACATGTACATTCAAAACCCCCGAAACCAATTCGCCAGTACAGGACTTGTGTGCATCAGCGACGTTGTTGAATCACCTTTAGTGTTGGAACTGTGCCATGGGGACGTTATTGCCTAAAACTTATTATCTTACATTTCAGAAACCCAAAGAAAGTTTCTATATATATATATGTATGTGTATATATATATATATAATAGACCTCTGTTACATTGTTCAATTTACATTATGAAAATAGCAGCCCTCTAATAAATATATGCAAACAGTAAAACTAAACAGACGAAAGGACTTAGTCATGCACGCCGGCTCTGGAAAACACACCAATCTCCCGAGCTTCTCCATGCTAGTTACCCTCCGATCCCATTGTTAGCTTCCAGCTAAATCTCCACTTTTCCTTTCTACCGAACTCTTTCCCCAATCGCCCGCACCAAACGGCAATCTTAAGAGCCAAACCAAAATTAGCTTCTCCCAAAATGATTGTCTAATACTGGGAAAGCCAAGCAGCGAGGATACTCGGAGCAAGGCTCTCCGCAAGTGGCAAACGAAAATCTCCTTTGCAGGTTTTTTGTGTTTTTTTTTTTATGCAAGTCTCCAGAGCCCCGCGCTGCAGGTCTTCACGCCGTGGACACGTTGGGTTGTGGGGGCAAGGCCACGAGATCGCCTCCTTCCTGCAGGACTGCGTTGGCTGGCGTCTGTTGGGGAGAAGTGCTTCCGGGGATGTTGTTCTGGGAGGTGAGCTGAGTCAACTGCTCCGTGTTGGCCAGGGACTTTAATACTGCGTTCTCCCTCTCCAGAAGCGAGTTCCTCTCGAAGAGCTCCTTGATCTGCTCCTTCAGGACCTCCACTTCCTCGCGCACCGCGTACATTAGATGGCTCTTCACGAGGTCCTGGAGAGAGAAGAGCAGGACCGGGGTTAGTCGGATGCGAGCGCTTAGAAATGTGCTTTTTGTATTCAAAATGGCTTCTTATGGATTTGATAAGCTTTTATGACATTCACCCAGATATTAAAATGATCCCGTGATTTACTCACCCTCAAGCCATCCTAGGTGTGTATCTGACTTTCTTTCAGCCCAACACTATCAGAGTTATATTAAAAAAAAATATTGGCTCTACCAAGCTTTATACTGGGAGTTTTTGAAGCCCAAAAAAAGGCTTAAATATGTTATAAAGTTGTAAATATGGATATTTTTCTTACACAAACGCATGGTCGTGCGTCAGAAGGCCTTTATTAACCCCCTGGAGTCGTATGGATAACTTTTACGATGGATGGATTGGCTTTTTTGGGCTTTAAAAAAAAAATATGACTCACTCCCATTATAAAGCTTGGAAGAGGCAGGATATTTTTTAATATAACTGATTATGTTCGGCTGAAAGAAGAAATGGCTTGAGTAAATTTAGATAATTTTTATTTTTGGGTGAACTAACCCTTTAACTGCTTCAAAAATGTCATGTGGTGTAACAAAGTAAAAAAAAAAAAAAAAAAAAAAGTATCGATTACATGAATTCATTCTAAACATCATTACATTTCGGGGAGTTGCATCATCACATGACCTTACAACCTGAACTAACCTTGCCTTGCCATAAAAACGTCAAATTATCTGAGATTTATTGAACTTGACAGTCATGAAGGTCTTCATGGGTCATAAATCATCATTTCCTGACAAGTTTTCTCTGTATGTCGGTCACACCACATAACTTTGCTTTTCTTCACAACATTTTTTTTAAATATCAATAAGCATTTTCGGTCAAGTATTTTTTAAATGCATTTTTTTTAAAGTTTGACCTTGACATTTCTTGCCTTTATGCCTCAGGTAAAATAACACAAATATATATTTTTGAAAGAAAGACCTCAAATACTCACCATAGCTTGCTCTATTTTGTTATCTATGGCCACAACACTGGCACCAGAGGCACTGCAGGGACAAAAACAAAGAGGACGCTTTAGAGAAAGAAGAAACCAGTTTGCATTGGTGATCTCATAACCTCAAGTCCTGCCGGGCACGTTAGATCATATCAGTTTAATCACACTTCACACGAACCACCAACTAATCACGTGCATTAACTCAGAACTGTAAATCCAGATGACATTTCCTTGTTGCTCTTATCAGCACATATCCTATAAAACCATACATTCAGCGCTACAAGATAAAGATCAGGCATGCACATGCACACACACACACACACACACACACACACACACACACACACACACACACACACACACACACACACACACACACACACACACACACACACACACACACACACACACACACACACACACACACACCTGTCACCGCTATATTCCATTACCCATTAAGAAACACATTCAGAATTTGTGCATACAAAACAGTTATGAAGGTGTGATACTAATATATATATATATATATAATTCTTGCACCATGCAATAGTATCACACCTTCATAACTATTTTGTATATATATATATATATATTTAAAAAAAAGCTAAATTCTCAGTGTTCCTGATGTTTACAGTACATTTAAGTCCCCCTGTGGTGAAAATCGTTTTTAAAATGTACATATGGTGTTTTTAATATGCTTTAAGACAAACCATGTGCAATTTCATAAGTCAACACCATTGCTGAGTATCAAACACACACTTTATACGGCTGAATTAAACCAGTATCTCCACTTGAGTGGAGGCTGTTTAATTTGCATAGTACTGGTTACTCTTGAAGCAAGGGTTACATTCACACTATTTCAAGGCATTAATATTTTTTTTTCCACATTGAAATGTCATTTTGGTGATCAAAGATTAAATTATTGACAAACTTATTGACTACAGAGGGACTTTAATTTAACTGCTGTTGTCTGATTTACCATATTCTGGCTCCATATTTATAAATACGTAACATCACACGTTTATGTTGGCAAAACCATTATTAACCAATATAATAGATAGAGTGATTAATAATAATAATAATAATAATTCACGCTTCAATGTTGTTAGTTGCGGTTCACAGACACGTGCTCTTGCTTACACTTCATCAATGGAGACGCGCGTCACATCCATAGATATACATGCCTTTATTATATGATATCTTATTATATGACATCGACATAATATCGTGTCATGAGCATTACGTCAAAACTGTCCAACTTCATCAAACAAATTTCGAGTTGTTTTTATTTTTTGCGATGCGCTCCGTCCATCTGGACTTGCAATGCAATGAGATCTAGCGTACATGCAACCTCATCAAGGCTTTAATATATAAACAAGTGATCAATAAATATACTAGTCTTTAGCAGCACGTGCATACGGGTTTTAGCACAACCGGCACTTCTCATATACAAGGGTTTGATGTATTCATGAATGCAACTAAAGTTAGTTCGCGCGCTCCCGAGACACTGCGTACGTGACATTCGTGATAAACCCAACATGTACGAATCTAACATAATAATCATATCAGATACACCTCTCTCACAATTATGTTCTTTACATAGACACACAGCTCTTAAAAATAAGTGTATCTTCCGATTCAGCACCAGCACTTCAAGCGACAAAGCAAATAACTCAAAGCCTACCTATGGAAAACATTGCGCGATTTAATAATTCCGTTATGAAAATCATAACATTTACCTGCTGCATCGTGCCCTGTATGACATTAGTCTGGCGGAGTATGTAGGAGAGGATCCGGGGGAGTACGGCAGACAATAGCTCATTTTGCAGCGCATGTTGGTGAGCAGTTTAGTCTCAAGATGCTGAAGTGTGTGTGTGAGTGTGTTAGTGAAGGCGCTCTTCAGGATATAAGGGATCTGTGGTCTCGAGGGGGCGTGGTTTCGGAGAGGGGCGGAGTTACACGTCTTCAGCCACGCGCTTCGGTGTTTTTGGAAGGCTGGCGCGCATGCGCAGAAGCGTTGCTTCAGATTTGCCTGTACTCGGTCTCCTCTATCCTGCTTTCCTTCCGCGCGATTGTTTTATTAAACGAGATGTATATTGCACAGAAGCCATACAGATGACACTTCATTGCGTTTTAAGTAAACACATTTAAACACATCTTACAGTAGAAACATCAAGATTTAGGGCGGAAAAAAGAAAAATATTTTATTTTCAATATATAGCCTATGCTTGAATATGTTTACAAAGGAAAAGGAGATCTGTAATTACTATTTAAACAGATGGTTAACATCCACAAACCTGAAATACATTTCAATTTGGTTAAAGGTGAATAAACGGCATTCCTTGAATCTTGAACAGAAAATAAACAAGACACACAAAAAAGTAATTTTTCCTGGGATTCGGTGCCTTTTGTGTCCCCGGTAAAGATGATGATCTTACGGCCTTAAAATGTTGAACAATATCAATGTTAAAGCCGTCTTAGTCATACATAACACCATCTGAACTCTAAGCATATTGAAGTCGATTAAAAACATGAGACATTTTACAGCATTTACCACACATGAGCATTTTTCCTCTGTCCACCCTGTTATTTTTGACTAGTTTCTCTATACATTAAAGTAAAAAAAAATTATCATAAAGCTGTCATCACTTCTTTGGAGGGAAATCAACTTGGGCGAGCGAGTGAGATGCTCGATATTTTTTAACAGTCTATTTCTACCAAATGTGATGTGGTCAACCTTAGTGCGTCCACCCTGTTAAGGGAAATATGAAAAAAAGTTAGCAGAAAAATCATACTTTTAATATAAAAATATGTAATAATATTTAATAAACCTATGTTAGCTTGTTTTTGCTCATTGGCTGATTTTAGGTCAGAATATCCACCCTGTTAAATCTGATGAGCTAACTGAGTGAACATGTTTAAAGTTGAAGTATTTAAAGTTAATTTGTCAATGTTTTACATATTGTTTCTAGTTCAGTTCAAAATAAAGTAAAATTGTAACTGGTTGTGCATAAGCGATAAGAAATCATCCCTTTTTTTTTACCACTTGTCCACCCCGTTAAGCCTTTTTTTTTTTTTTTTTTACAATTTCATAAAATCAGCACCAAAAAAAATAATAAAAAAAACGAATAATTCAGTGACAATGAAAATTTACAAGAGTATCAATATTTGTATTACTTAAAGTAAACAAAAAATGCCTTTTAATTTTTAATTTGTATCTTTTTTTTAACAGGGTGGACATTTTTGTTTAATAAATGGTTAAATGCATGTACCCGAGCTTGACCAGAATATTTTTTTATCACCTTACAAGCTACACAATTTATTATTTTATCCTACATTTTGTGATGGCCAAAAGGCACCGAATACCAGGAATGACTCAAAAAGAACATGGAATATATAAAAATTCCGTTTATCAATGGAATGTTGTTCAATAGAATGTATCTGTACAGTGCATTCAAACCACGAGAAGTCACCAGTCTCCAATTGGCTTCTGTGCACTCAGTGCTCCTACAAACAAGCTGAAGACCTTTCTGGTACACGACGTGCTTTCTAGGCCTTATCCTGGTGTCAACAGCAACCGCACCTGATCAGGGAACTGGACCGCAGGCACGTCCACCACACGTGTGCATGCAAACCCAAACATGTCGCCACACAATGAAGGCGTTTCCCAAAGTGCATCGAGTGCCTTTAACTTTCACAATCTGTGCAACTAAACCCAAAACGTTCCTTCAGGCAGCAAACTATCCGAAATTAAAATGTGCTGTCAAGTACGTCTTAGGCCCCATCCACACTACTGCGTTTTCGTTTAGAAACGGAGACCTTTTGCTACGTTTGCACCTCGCGTCCAGACTACAACGGCAAAAACGAAGACCTAAGACGGAAAAGTTTAGAAACGCTCCGACCCCGTTTCGCGTTTTGAATCTCCGGAGGGCGTTTTAGTGAAGACGGTCAAAACAGAGGACTTTTAAACGGAGGAGCTCGGCTCTATGATTGGGTGTCATCAGTCATGGCGTATCCTTCCCTGATTCGTCAGACACCCATCACATGACCCGTCCCCGGAAGAAAACATACAGCCTGGACTACGTAACGTTAGTGACTGCAACATGGATAACGGATTACAAGCGTTACTGACGTTGATGTCTTTGCTAGCAGCTGTTGTGCAAATAAATAATGCTTTTTACAACGCTATAACCGCCTACATGCGCCTGTGTACACCGGCACGCCCAGTGTTGGTGAGTGATCACGTGATCCGCGCTTTCAGTCGTTTTAATGTGGACGGAGATCGTATTCGTTTTAATTCTCCGTTTCTAAACTAAAACGCAGTAGTGTGGATGAGGCCTTCGTCTACAAGAATCCTCCGCTAAATGGCCGATGGTGATTAGAACCATTCGTGTGTAAATCCTAATTTCATGAATGCATTCGCATATAAAAGCGGGGACATCACGTCTGCTCTTAAATCAGAAAGCTGCAATTAACCCTAAACGATCCCGTCGTCTCCAGTGGCCTCTGCGTCTTTGACCCCCTGCTTGCTGCCAAGAAGACTGGCTGCGTATGAATACTGCATGTTAGTTATATATATATATATATACACACACACTGACTATATAAACCTTTCTAAATGTGGAGTTGTTTACCCAAATACGACCTTTTGGAAAGACTGTCCGGATTGTACACAATTCTGGGGACGCCGTTTCCACAAGATCCAGAGGTCTACTTTCTAGGAAACTAATCAAATATAACAATCATGACCCAATCTCACTGAATTTGCACTAGTTGTTGCCAGAACATGCAGTGGCTTAACTTGGAAGTCCGATTTGAATCTTTCAAAAACTAAGTGGATATCAAGATTTAAAGAAGTAAAAAAAGTATGTCATGAATTAACTGAAAAATACATATGTTAAAATATTGAACGCCTCTGATGATTATGTGCATTCACAACCTCTGGCACTTGATTAACAGACGCAAGTTTTTGCTTTTTTCTCGTTTTAAATCATTATTAATTCACTTTTTTGCTGAATTCGTTAGTATGAATGAGCATAAAATAGCTGCAAGTCGTGTGATCATGTAGTTCTGGCAACATCAGTTAACATGATGACAACATCTCGTTGGCTCACTCTTTACACCGCATGGTTTATGAGGATGATGTAGTAGATGATATCTACGTGTTACATCGTGACTAACAAAAGAAACCTGAATTCCAGTCTGTTCCAGCTAACTTCCTCCAGTATAAACAACACTGGGGAAATTCAGTTCTGGAGAAAAGACCATTAGTAATTAAAACACAAACATGGAAATATGTGCAGAGGAACACGTACTAAAAATTCTTCCGAACTCTCAGGGAATTCATATTAAAAATATAAATATTTCCATCTCAAGTCTAAACTTGTTTTTTTTAAATTGTTTCCTCATGATGAAGTTGGTTGGTGTTTTAATGCTACTTTATTAACTTTATTGCCAATTTGCATGGCGATTAACAAGTTGAAATAGTACCGAAGAGCAATTTAAAAATGTATATTAAAAATATGAAAAGTTTGCTTTGGACTATAATGGATTCAGGGTTGACGCTGTTCCTTGAAAGTGTTTGCTAAATAATATTTTCTAAGAGAACTTGGTTACACTTTATTTTAAGGTGTCATCGTTACAGTGTAATTATACATTTAAGTACCGAGTAATATTAACTAACAACATGTGCTCACTGTAGGGTTAGGTTGAGGCATTATGCATAATTTACTGTGATTACTATGGAAAGTACATGTAAAATATGTAACAAGGACACTGTAAAATAAAGTGTAACCGAGAACTTAAACCAACACAATTTAAAAGTATATGTTTAAGAGATACGGCTCCTCACGATGGGTTACAATAGTTAGGATAAAAATAAAAGTTGCCAGTTTCTATGATTAAGTCGGTGTTCAATTATTTTGTCATCAATTACTCCATATTTACACATTCATCTAAACGGGGGAAAATTTTCCATATTTTGGGGTAAAATTGGGGTAATTTTGTTGCTCAAGAGTTAACACAACACAAGGAAGCTTGATTTCAATCTTTGAATTAAATGTAAAGAGTAGCAACAATAAATACAATAGAATAAAGATACAACTGAGTAGGTCTAACACTAGTATTCAGAAATACTACTGAATAAAGCAATCAAATATAAAATAACACTGGACAGTCTTTTAGTCTTGTATAAATTAAATGCATAGGCTATTAATCCTGATTCCTTACAATTAAAGCTATCTTTTTATCAACATTAATGACACATATTAGGCTGCTGTCACTTTAAGAGCTAGTGCACGGACCCACTATACGTTCTTCATCAGCTGCTTATGTTTATTTAAGACATTGGCCTAACCGACTGTGTTTACAGAGATACTCGCCAAGAATCGTAATTTTGACAAAGGTGCGTTCACACTACAAGCGACACGATATCATTCATTTCAATGGGGAGCGGGCGATTTCCGGCGATATCGATCGTTGGCGACCGGATGGGGCGTGTCCGGCGACGCGACAAAGTTGAGATCGGTTTAACTTTATGCAAATGAAGAGCGACTTTTGGGAGAGACAACCAATAGGTTAACCGACTGTGTTTACAGGGATACTCACCAAGAATCGTAATTTTGACATAAGTGTGTTTTTGACCGTTAAAGCGCTATAATACGTAAAAAAAAAAGACAAATTAGCTTTTTCAAATGCACGTTATAAGCGACTCAAACTCGCAGTGCTTTCTGAGATGGAGCAGCATTTACTGATCACAGAGCCGCTCTTCACTAACACGCTCTCACGCGGTGCATATATTCATTTAATTTAAAATAATAAAAAAAGTTTTCGGTTTTGATTTTGGTTTAATCGTGCAGCCGTAGTGTGGACAGTGTCGGGATGTTTGCTAACAGTATATAATCGCTGCAAAGGTATTTCCAACTTTTTATCCCTAAACGAAGAACGAATAAGACCTCCGCTGCGAGTACATCAGGGCTTTTAAACATCACCGTTTCAGCCAGTTAGTTTGGCCCTCCAAAAATATTTTTGCTGCCAAAATTTCCATCCATCGCTACGAGAAACTTTTAACTTGAAAACTTGCATTTCAGAATGGCATGTGGTGCGTGAGATGCTGCAAACAAAAAAGCAGCATGAAGCAAGTGCAACAGTCAAGCATATGCATATGAGTGATGGGGGGGAAATCGATTCTTTGCGCACGCAATTATATCGATACAGTAGCGCAAAGTATTGCAATATTTAATTATAAAATGATCTATTTTACTTTCGGGTTTGTTCCATTGGTTTTCTCGGGAGTTTACTCTGATAATTTATATTTGCGTATTGCATCCACAAGGTGGCGCTTGTTGCGGTGCTTTGTTGTCGTGCATTCAACAGCAAATTTAAATGAAAATGGCTTCCCCATCACAACCGGTTGTGCACGGCGCTCGGTCTTCTTTCGAAAGTGTGGGTAAATTTAGTTTTTCATCAAAAAGGAGATATAGTAACGGCCCAGAGGAGCACTTTAACATCCGAGCATGTTGACCGACTCCTTTTTCTGAACAAAAATGCCAATATTCCCAAATTAATTTTGGTTGATGACCTTGCAGCCAATAGGACTGGACTCTAGCAGTACAGTTATTTTTCATAATTTGATTAAAGCTCTAAGTTACTCTTATTTATATGATTATTCTCAGGTTTATGTTACTCTATTATGTCTGCTTTATGTAACTATTGTATTTAAATAATTTGTAATGTTAAAGTTAACATGTGCATTCATGTGAGAGGTCTCCTATTCTGAGAATAATTATGTATTGTAATAAGGTCCTGTGTCCTGAATGTTCAAGGACAAAGTTTTTGCACTTCAGTTAATGTGTAGAAGATAATGTGCACAGAATTAAATGTGACAGTCTTATTTTCCTCATTTTTTGTAATGCCTTTGAATAATATGGGGGGGACTTGAATCGCAATATATCGCAGAATCGAATCACAACACTTGTATCGCAATATGTTAAGAATCACAATAATATTGAATCGTGGCCCAGATATCGCAATACTATCGCCAATTCCCACCCCTAATACATACGAGTGTTAGGCCTAAAAGCGTATAAGCATATGTTTACATGGAAAAGCAGCCGAGTCACATGCGAAACCGCGGTTTGAAACGCTGTTCAGAGGGTCTCTTCCCCCAGATGCCCTGTAAGGCATGTGAAGAAGTTTATGTAATTCCTTCAGCTCCAAATCAAAAGCCATGAGTGATTCATCCTCAACACCCATTTGCTGTAAACAAGTCTAGAGTCTTGAGAGACACTGCTAATTATTTCGTTGAGCTGTTGCATAATGTTTTGGGGCAGGACACAGCTGGCCTGGGATCAGTGGCCTCCTGCCGCTGGCGGACTCATGCGGTCCGGTTACGCCTCCATCCTCACGCTCCACAACAGCCGCCTCCTGCAGCTCGCCCATGTGCTTATAGTAGCTTAGGGAAAGCTTATTCAAATCTGCAAGCATTCATTGTTTAAAGGGGACAATTAGGATAGATATGCTGATGAGTCTCTACACTATGACAACACTTTATTAATTGAATAGTTCACTTTAAAATTAAAATTCTGTCATCATTTACTTGAGTTGTTTCAAAACTGTATGAATTTCTTTCTTCTGTTGAACACAAAGGAAGATATTTTGAAGAATGTCGGTAGCCAGACAGTTGATGAACCCCATTGACTTCCATAGTAGGAAAAAAAATACTATCAACTGTTTGGTTACCAAAATATCTTCAATAGAAGAAATAAACTCATACAGGTTTGAAACGACTTGAGGGCGAGTAAATGACAGAATTTTCATTTTGAAGTGAACTATTTCCTAAATGAATCAATCAAACATTTAATTATTTTGCTTGTCAAACTGTCCAACTCATACACTTAGTCAGCTGTCAACACTGCAAATGGCAAAAGTCAAGTGACGTAAAGGCCAAGAATGGAATTTGTACATACTTGGAATTTGTCCTCCTCATTTAACCCATACAAGTTAGTGCACACACACACATTAGGAGCAGTGAGTAGTGAACACACACACACACACACACACCCGGAGCAGTGGGCAGACATTCACTGCGACGCACAGGGAGTGATTGGGGGTTTGGTGCCTTGCTCAAGTAATTTTCTGCCAGTACTGAGAATCAATCCTTCAACCTTTGGGTTACCAGTCTGACTGTCTCAACGACTGCCTCAACGTCAAGTGGCCATACTCAATGCCAAGCACATGCTGTCCAAAAGAGAGTCTAGTGTCTTACATGAGCACCTTTCACACGGCGCGTTGATCCCGGGAAATTGCCGTAAAATTGCTAGAGCGCCTTCTGTGTGAACGCAAACACGTCCCGGGATCGATGCCGGGATGGGGATCTAGTAGCATTGCAGGGATCAGTGTGTCCTGTGTGAACAAAAGCCAGGACCAATGCCGTAAGGGGTGTTGTCATAGTGACGACGCACGTGCCATCGCAATGGCGTAATTATCGTGCGACTCTGTTGCTCTTAGAAGAAAGTTTGTGTTCGTCATCAACAAAAAAAGAACTTAAAAATGTCTACAAACTGGAATGAAACCGAGACCAGGACCAGCGTACGTTACACGGTCACATCCAGACGTCACGTGTCTTTACGGGATGTGTGTGTGAACGCACTCACTGGCAGTGTGAATGAACCAAAATCAAACGATCCCGGGACACATTATCTGTGTATTTTTAAGGAATCTCTGTGTGAAAGGGGCTTTAGTGTCTTAAGTAGCCATTTTATTTTTTTACAGGTCAACCCAACTTCTAAGAAAACACTGATTTGATTTAAGCTAGTCATCTACATTACAGGAATCAAACAAATTCTTAAGTGAATTGGATTAAAACTGATTTGCTGTGAGGTATATACAGCTTGTTTATGTCAAGGTCTCCCTAAAACATGTATCCCAGTTGAGAAAATGGCTATTTGCAGACATTTTTGCTGGATGTTTGTGTTTACTTTGACTACATAACACAGTTCAAAGTTCTGTCATTAACCAAGTCCGGCTATTTTTAGATGTAAATGCACAATTGAACTTTACATGTTGGATAAGCAGCTTCTTGATCTACTTCTGACAAGCTATAGAAACTAGTTCACATCTTTGCTCTGTTGGTTACTTTCCTCAATCTAAATTTTAAAACAAGATGCAAGGCTGAATTTGCAAAATACTTTAAAGTCAGAGTTCAAATAAGAGAGTGTTTAATTTGGGTCTTAAGTCATTTTAAAGCAGTCAACAATGTGCTTCAATTAGCCAGTCAATCCAGTTTGCTAGAGCATCCGACAAAAAAAAGAAGGTCAAACCAATTAATTTATTCATCAACTGATTGCATAATGTGAATTAGTAAGGAAATCTTTACAAAAAGAGAAATGGAGGGTAACCATGCAGGATCACCCCCCAAAAAATCTGACTGTCTTCCGTTGAACCAAAAGAGAGATATTAGGCAAACGGTCCAAACGGCTCTTTTCACTACAACACAAGTAGACCGTGAACATGTCAAGCTTCATACGGGTCAAATAAAGCATCATAAGAAGTTGAGAGTTATGGAAGAGGGAAGATTTTCAGTCAATAACTGTCTGGTCTGTCATTGCATGGAGAAGTGCAGCTTGAACATTCTGCAAAATATATTTTTTTTTAAACTGCCAATCAAAGATTATTATCAAAATTATGGGTGAACAATTCCTTCAAGACAACTATTCAGGTCACACTTAAGATTAGGGTCCAATTATCACTATTAACTATATGACCTTAGTCTCAAACTCCTAATTACTGCGTATTAATAGTTAGTATTAAGGTAGTGGTGGATTAAGGGGTGTAGAATCTGGTCACGCAGAATTAGGCATTAATGTGCTTTATACGTACTAATAAACAGCCAATATACTAGTAATATGCATGCTAAGCAACTAGTTAATAGTGAGAATTTGAAACTAAACTAAAGTGTTACCATTTTTCTACATTAATTTACATATATATTGTAATTCTGGAACAGCTGTGATTTACAGATATAGCCTAACTGATGGACTCAGTATCTCTATCAATAACAACAACTAATTCTACATTAACATTTTTTTTTTTTTTTTTTTAATTGGCACTTGATGCAAACAAATGAGTAAAAAAAAGCCATGCAAATATTCTCAAACAAAACAATTTTCACGGAAAACTGCCTGTGGCTAAAAGCCCTGGAGTGTTTGAATGGAGATAAAAGATCAGGATAAATAGTCAAATAAGAAGCACACGCTTTGCTTGCGTGTGCACTGATGCTTGTACCATAAATACAGCCAGAGGGACGTCAAACTAAGCACAAGCTAGGGGTGGGCGATATGGCAAAAATATCATATCACGATTTTTTTCAGGAAAATCACGATTCACGATTTAATCACGATTCCTTTTCATGTTGGTTTTACTATTTTGCAAGTGACTGAGCATCACAGCCAAACTAATGTCCCTATTGTAAAAACAAAGCCTTAGGTAACAAAATATAAAATAAAAAAGAATGGCAGACATTTAGGCCAAAGTGGCGAAGATAAAAAATCTTTGTCATTTTCTTTGTTATTAAAAATTAAGAACAAAGATACACATACACAACTTAATATACAAATTAAATAAACAGTGCTTTATTTTTTTCAGCTGGTGAATTTAACAGCATTGAAGAAAGTAATTAAATGAACAAATATGAAAATAAAACACAACATAAACTTCACTGTATACATTTTACATTGATTCTTATTAAAGCGACTATTAAAGTTCTCAGTCAAGAGTGAG